>NW_028277827.1:0-345281 GCF_059751315.1 Micrasema longulum | reverse complement strand
TGAAAAAAATATCTTTCACTCCACAGTATTTCATAGACCCTTATTACTTTCAAATAGTAAACAAGACATTTCCCTATAACCATGATTCAGGACAGTTTGATTTCATATAAACTTAAATCAGATTTTTTTTTCGCACTTAGACCATTTGGGATTCTCGCCGTCGCGTCGGTAACCGTTGCGTGATGTACAAAAGGATCTTACTCGCAAAATGGTCCATAAATCACTTGATTTAATTTTAGCACTTAACAATTGGGAAACTGATCTTACGATAGATATGTCTTCACCATACACTCTTCATTCTTCACAATATATTCCACGCGTCGTTATAATTTATTACACTCTCAGAATAAAGTGTCAAGTGAACTTAAATTTATTTGTTTTGACTACATTTACTTTAAAATACTTTTAAAAAATGAATTAAGCATAGGTTTTATGTTAAATATGAGTTAAAATTCAGCGTGTCAAAAAAATAACTTTAATGTTTTAAAAGGATAAATTATAATAATTTATTTTATTGTGGGAAAATAAACACAAATTTCAAATTAAATATACACAAAATATAATTATTTTTTTACGTTAATTATTAAAAAAAGTATTTAATACAGACTTTTAATATTATTTTGTATTTACCATATTATGCATTTTCCACAGTAAAAATATATTAATTTAAATTTGAAGCATAAACTTTGTGGTTATTATAATTTTATTAAATATCGTTAAATCGTTTTTAACTTAATGGTAATAAATGCGATTTTAATATAAGAGTAAAAGAACACAATAATATTAATATTCATTTTGATTTTGCGGACAATCTGATGAAAAATAATCATAATTTCAATAAAGACACTGGATTAAAAGTTCAATATGTTGAAAATTAATCCTTAAATAACAAAAAGGTATAAAAAGAATAAAAAAATCAATTTTTTCATTTGGTCCACTCCTGTCTAGTTTTATCCATGGAGATCTTACCCCCCTCGCTCTGCACCTCTTATCTATACAATAACGACATGACAAAAATACTTGACTTATTGGCTTTACATGTTGAGATTGAATACTAAGTAGACACTGTTAAAATAAGACAAAATAAGATTCGTTCGTTAATTATACATTGATAAAGAATCTTGTGTAGTTTCGAGACCGGACGGTAAAAAATATTTTAAAATGAGTGTTTGGAAACGAATCGGTTTTATTTTAATTTTAATTGTGGTATAGGTATACACACCTTGTAATAAAATCACCATCACCATTCCCTTTCCGCAACTAATGGTGCATATGGCTCTGCGTTGGTACACTAATCGTAGCGTATTTTGATATTTTTTGTTACATGAAGGTGAGATGATCTATCTTATGCTTCAGGTACCGGTCTAGGGACTATGACATATTCTAGTGTGAAAACATTTTTAAATTAATATTTCATGTTAACCATGTCGGGAATCAAACCCGAGCCTTTTGCATAGTTGACAAACGCGCTGGCCATTACACCACGAGAGGCTGACAGTAATATATAACGAATATAACAATTTACGAACAGAAAATTGTAGGAGCTTTTAATAAAAGACTACAGGTTGATATTGTTTATACGGACTTTAGCAAAGCCTTTGACAAAATATCTCATCGTGTATTAATATGTAAATTGAGGAATTTATGATTGGGCGATGATATCCTTTAATATTTGAAAAGTTACCTAGCGTCTTGAAAGCTTCTGGTAAAAATATTTATTTTTAATTCTGATCAATTTGAAGCATTAAGCGGAGTATCTCAGTGCTCTCGTTTGGGACCAATTTTATTTTTCTTGTTTATTATGATATAAGATGCACAATTCACGATGTTAAAATTCTCATATTTGTTGATGACATCAAGATATTTAAAACTATTTCAACTATTGATGATTGTTATGTTTTAAAAAAAAAAACCTTAATTGATTATTCAAATGGTGTTGTAACAACGAATTGCACCTAAATATTAGCAAATGTCAACCCGTAACTTTTTGCAAGAAAAAACAACCCTTTTTTTGAGTTTAGTATAAATCAACACGTTTTACAAAGAGTATCTGAAATCGAGTATCTAGATATTGTATTTGATCAAAAACTGTCATTTATACCTCATATCATACCTTATGATATTTTAAGAACGGTCAAAGATTGCAAATCAGTATTATCTTTCAAAACTTTATATTATGTATCACTACTTGTCAGGAGCATACTTAAACACAAATCAAGTATCTGGCGCCCATTTTACGAAGTTTATTCGTTAAAACTTGAGAAAGTGCAGATAACTTTTTTCGTTTTATCAATTACAAACTTTCTATTCTAATTGAATCTTTAAACTTTGATTTCTTAATAAATACACTGGAAAGTGTATCCAGAAGACGGAAGTTGAGTGATTTAATGTTTCTCTTTTATATTATAAATGGCACGTTGAGCTCTCCTGACTTCCTTAATATAATTTAATTCCGAATACCTGCTGGTACTACTGAACATATTGTGGCATTTCATATAGATATTGCTGCAACTATTTATGATATTACCTCACCTATTCTAAGATTGCACAGTATAGGGAACCAGATCAGTTTTATTGACATTTTTTACATTAGCCAAATGAAGTTTAAACTTGCTATTAAAGAAATAGTTTAGGATTCTGACTGCTGCTTAAGAATTTTTATAAATTTGTTAAAAGAGAAGAACAAATGTGTAATTAAATGAACCTCAAATAAATATGCACATAAAGGTATGATTAGATATTTGATTTTTGCAGTTTTGAATTATTTTTTTTTTAATCGTTTTTTATATTGAATTTTTCAAAAAGGGTTTATTATTGATTTTAAAAAAAAATGGTTTAGAACTCCTGAGTTCTTAGCTTGAAATATTTTATATTATACCTACGGCATTCTTTCATACACTGCAACAATACCAACAAATCAATAATTTTTGATTTTTTCTATTTCAAATGTGCCGCGTCATCTTTATTTTATTAAAATTACTAAAAAAATATTAAAATACCTATTTTAAATTCAATTGCATAATTTATATCTACTGTAAATTAAATTTTGATGTAATTGACATTTTTAATTTTTGTTTCGTCATTATTTGTGTTTACACATTTTTTTTATTTGCGTTTTACGTTATTATTTTTTATTTTTATGAAGTAAATACATGTATTTTATTTATTTGGAAAAACAGCAGTCAATTAATTAAAAAATCATACTTAAATATAATGTATGAGACTAATTATAGTTTTTCATGACTCAATAATACTTTTTGTAGACATACTAATGAACACATAAAAAATATAAATGTGTACCAGTAAATAATAATATTTAAAGAATATCATACGAGATAGTTAAATGAAATAATAATAATTTCGTTCCCAAAGCGTTAGGAAGGATGAAAATGATAAGAAAATATTAGGATAAAATAGGAAAAAGGAAAGATTCTGTTAAGGACATTAACCTTAAAATGCATATAAAGAATAGAGACGGGAGAATAACGTGATAGTAATACATATTAATTAAAGTTGTTAAAATAAAATATATAAAAAGTTCGAAATTGTTTAATCAAATATATCAAGGGAGGAACAAATATGATTAAATTTGTGTATATTGTGTTTTTTTTTTACTTTTGTGAACTCAAAATAAAGAAATATACACACAGCCATACACACGTGCAAACACACTTGCGCACACCCTAATTGTAATACGCGCACACATACAAACGCCGGGGTCGCATAAGGATGCAGTCGGGAAGAATAAAGTCTACCCAGCTATTCGGTGGTGCCATTGAGAACCGTCGCCGTCGCGCGTCGCACGTCGCGTCGTGTGTAACTTGGAACTAATGCTTTCTGCATCTGGGCCAAAGTCATCCCGGTCCCCGACGCTTGATCTCGACACAAGGTGACGCTGTACGGTTCTTTGATTAGAGTCCTTTTATTTATTTTTATTTATTCATATTTTTTCTCTTACAAACTATAATTCTATTATTTATTTAACTCTGTTTCCTGGAATACGTGATTTTTTATTTCTTTATCTAGACATAATTTAAATCGTATATTGGTGGATTTATTGCCAAATGGCAACTTCTTTCAGCCAAATGATGATGATGATTTCACTAAATAAAGGTATTATTGAGTTAATTTGTGTTTTTTAAAAAATATTTTATTGCTCAAAAATCCTTTATTTTTTAAAAATAATCATGATTTATGCTAAAAAAAAACAAGTATACCCTAATTGATTTTTTTTACTTATTTTGGCTTGTAGAGAAATCCGCAAACATAAAATAGCAATTATTTTTAGTATATAAGGAAACTTTGTAAAGATTTAAGTTAGTTTTTTTTTTTTTTTTTAAATAAAAACCTTTATTAGCATAAATAAAAAATACATTCAGTAGAAAAATGAAACACTTAAGGTTGAACTTGCCAAAAAAGAGTCTAGCTCTCTAGGCAAGTTTACAAAATAACATAAAAATAAAACATAAAGTTGGTTTGAAAATGTCCTAACAAGACGAAACACGTCACAAAATACCAATTTTATATTTTATAAAAAATAAAGTAGAATCATAATCCAATAAACTTGTTTTATTTTGCATACATTACCAAATAAAATATGGAATTCTACCAATTGTCTGAATACACAAAAAATAAACTAATTAATCTTATTATTTCACTTGAGCAATTTCGAAAGAACGGCGTTTTGAAATAGCAAAATCGTCCAATTCGCTTACTTTTTATCAGACTACAGCAATTGATAATACGAATCAACTTAGGTGTTAAAACCGTTAGGTGCCGCGGCTAAGTGGTGTTGAGACGGTCGCGCATGAAGTATAGATTCATTAAAGCTAGCATTCTAGTCCCCACAATGTCACTGTCACATTGCAGTAATAGGTGCACCGTCCGTCCTTTGCGCATCGCATACGCGTGCGAGTGTAAGTACTCGTATGTGCATTCTGCTCGTGCAATTGTGCATGTCGCAACACACCAACACACCGACACACCGACACGCCAACACGACACCGCATGCATAAGAGCGTAAATTTCGGCTACCGTTGCAGGAACCGTCTAAGGGGTGGATTTTGTGCTGTGTAGAGTTTAAATCACGTCTGAAGAAACATTTCCTTTCTCTTCCTTAATCTCTCCTCCTTTCCTTTTTTCTCTTTCCTCTTTTTTTCCTTTTTCCCATTGAGTTATAGTTTCGATTTAAGGTCGTTAATAAACAAATACGTTTATTTATATTTTTATATTTCTTTAGCTTTTTAATTTTTTTTCTAGTATGTTCTGTGACTTGAATTATACCAATAAAATTTTTATTTTATTGGTTGGTTGGAAGAAATTCAGCATTCAGCAATAAGCAATAAGCCCGCCAATGTACAAATAACATTATGTACAAAAAGTTAGATAAATAAATAAAAATAAAAAGAGTAAAGGAGGCAATTTAAATACGAGATGTGTTTAGAAAATAACAAGAATTTTTAAATTTTGCGGGTGTCTAGTTTTTATTTTGTACTTTTTGTGCTGTTACATGTTCACTTAATTGCCACACTTACTAGTTCTTTGTTCAATGTATTATTTTTGTGTCTTTTTATTATTTTTTTGTTTACTTTTTATAATCATTCTTATATTGTTGAAATTCCATTCGTCGATGCGTTTTGTAGCTGCAAGACTTTTTGTGATGTTAGCTATCATATTATTTTTATCACATTATGTAAATGTTGTCAACAAAAACAACAACAAACCATCACGCCGTTTTCCCGTAGGGGTAGGCAGAGAGGATAGAACGCCATATCACCCTGTCTTTTTATACAGACCTCGCTTCCTCTACATTCATACATCTTCTCATGCACGCACGCCGATTATTCCTACTCTTACATGTCCATCTTCAAGGATTTGATGGAGTCGACCGTGCCGTGTCTTTTTCGGGTTTCCTGGTTTTCTGCATCCATCAGTATTCGCATCGTAAATCCGTTTAGCCGTTCTTTCACTGTCCATTCCAAACCAACGCAGCACCCCTTTCTTGATTCTGTCGATAATGCATGTCCCAGCCTTAGATAGTTCACGGATCTCGACATTCGTGCACCTATCACGCATCGTTTTACCGCATATTTGACTGAGGGATCGCAATTTGACAGCATTTGACACATTTGTTGTCAACTATCAAATATCTAAATTAAGTAAATGAGGTCTAAAATTTATACCGTCCATGCGCTCAGTTGCTGCAAGACTTGTTGTAAGCTAACTTCTATTTTTATAAATTTGCTTTTTGTTTCGTTTTTTTTAGATATCACTTAAACTCTAAACTTCATTCTCAAATAAAGGCCACCTAGATTATGCCATAATTATATCTTTGTGAATTAAAAATTGTTTAGATTAAGTGTTACTTTATAATAAATACTCAATAATCCCAATATGTTATAGTTTTCATAAGCCGGTTGATTGGCTTAGAAAAAAAAAAAAAAACGTTTTTTTTTTTTTTTTACTTAACATTTTAATGTTGTCATTCCTTTCTATGCGAAAAATTCTTAGTGATCTCTATTTTTTTTATAAAATGGCGAATGCTATTGCACCACGAGACAGACAACCTGATGCTTGTCACTACAATACATTCCGTGGATCTTTATGGCAATTGGTTATCCGTAGCTATGCCCTTCAAATCATGCTCAACATTATATCGTAGGTAAGTATACTAAAGCCGCTCGCTTCCGGTACACTCATACATTACGCTCTCAGTTACTCAGTACATTACTGATGACGACAAATCATTGCTATTTGCATTTAACTTTGTAAGCATGCTAAATTTATTAATAGAGTATGTCAGATACTCTTGTTACGCTAAATGGAAAATGTCAAATACTCTTATTTAGCTTTCTAAATAAAAGTATTTTTTGACAATATTTGTGTTTGTCCAAATGTTGGTAGACAAAAGACTGGATTTCACTCCCTCAGGAGTCATCAAGATTAACAAAAACACCAAGGGGGTGAAATCCAGCTTTTGTCTACGAACATTTGAACAAACTCAAATATTGTCATGAAACCAACTGGTCCAAAAAGAAGTTTGAAAATTGAAAAATTGTTTTCTGGCGTTCTCAAGTACGTAAAAAATTCAGTCAGATGAATTTCTTCACAAAAAAAAAAGTTTCAGCTCTTTAACTTCACTTAAATCAACAATTTAAAGAATTTAAGAAATATAGATGTTCAAACATAGGCAAAATGGTGAATGTTACATAGTGTGTAAAGTGGCCACTTAAACCAGCCAATGACAGGTCATAAGCCCTGTAAATGCCTATTGTTCCATATTCCCTTATTTAAGATATTCACCATCCCTGTTGTAATTTGTTAAATTATTTCTTTATTAATATTTAAAGCATTAACTTTGAGGTCAAACGTTGTTATAAATGTTATTAAATATTTGTATATTACCACTTACCGACTTTTCTATGTCTACTGGTGAAGGATTTTAAAAATTCGAATATGAGCAGAATGGTGCATGTAACACAGTATGTAAAGTGGCCACTTAAACCATCTATTGACAGGTCGTAAGCCCTGTAGATGCCTTCTTCTTCTTCATCTCTTTTGTTATATGTTAATATTGACAGCTCCCCGAGGAGTTGAATGTACTTTTGGGGTGCTATGTACTACATTTTATGTATAATCTTACATCTAACATCACACTTATCTATATCACTATACCTCGGAAATATAGCGATGAACCCCAAAGTTAGTGCTACAAACATAAAAAAATATAAAAATACCTATAATATTTTATCATATATCAAAAGAGATGATGAACATTTAAAAGAAGGTAATACAGAAGTCTAGGCATCTACAGGGCTTATGACCTGTCAATGGCTAGTTTAGATATTCACCTAATAAAATTATTTCACCTACATACTTGGCAACGCCTAAAATGTTATTTTTTCAATTTTTATACTTCTTCGTGGACCAGGTGGATTTATCAACAATATTTTGAGTATGAAAAGGACTGGATTCAACTCCCCGGGGAGCTGTCAATATTAACATATAACAACAGAGATGAAAACATTTTAAAGAAGGTAATACAGAAGTCTAGGCATCTACAGGGCTAACGACCTGTCAATGGCTGGTTTAAGTGGCCACTTGTTGGCTAAATGTTCTTAATCTCTGTTGTTGTTAATATTGATTTAACTCCCCGGGGAGTTGAATCCAGTCCTTGTCTACAAAAATGAGGACAAACTCAAAATATTGCCTTTAATATTTCTTATATAACCCTTAAGGGTTTTTTGTATCACAAATAAATAAATTTCATTTAAATTATTTATTGACAATTCTTGATGGAATTCCATTGTAATGATGTCATAACTATTAGTTATTAATTTAAAAAAATACTTGGTACACTTCCACTTATTTATTTTGACCAATTAGCGCTTTCACCCTCTAATGGGCATCTTCAGACTGGTAAATATTAAACAGTGTAAGGGTAATTTATATAAAATTAAATATTATCTTAAGTATAGGTACATTTAAAAATAAGTTGAAAAAGATACAATATGAAAATAAAAAAACCTAATTCTGATTTTTAAACAATGCCTGCATGTAATTGAGCAAGAACATTTTTAACAGCTGCTATTGTTATGATTAATTTATCTCAGTGCTAATACTTATAATACATCGCTACTATACACAAATCTGTGTGAAGCGATTGCATAATGTCACAGCTGACTGTCAGTAGACCGCGGACCGCGGACCGCTGGAATCTTCGCGACTAATCGGCCAATTATGTTTTTATCGTTCTTTTCTACGATTGATGGCATTATTCTCCTGAACGAGGGAAATACAATGGTTTGATTAGTCATGGTATTGCCGTTTTTTCAATGAGTTGCATATTATGCAAAATAACTCAATCGCGCTTCTCTCGCTTGTATTCGGAAACTTTATTCTAATAAATTATAAGAAAAAAATACCAAAAATTTGAGAATGATTTAAAGAAAAGCTTCATTCCATATTTAACATTAAATGTATTTTTATTTTTAAATATATGTTTTTATGTAATGCATGTATTTTATAAGTAGGTATATATGTGACTTTGTTTGAGTATGTCCAACTGCTTGCAGACTGGCTGGATTTATATTTAAATTTAATTCAACAGAGAGGGAAAACATTTTTAAGAAGGCAATATGGAAGTCCAGGCATTTACAGGGCTTATGATCTGTCATTGGCTGGTTTAAGTGGCCATTTTACACGCTGTGTAACATTAAATGTTTAATAAAGTTGTTTTGGATGTTTTCAGTTCTTTTTTTATGTCAATCATAAATAGAATTCCATACAATCAACTAAAAATAAAAAACTCAGACACTCATTTTACATTGCTTCAAACTGTTCAATACGTTTCTTAATTATTTACTAATTGATTTGGTGTGTATTGTAAACAAATTTACTGATTTTAGTCTTAGAAGACGAAACACTTGTCCGAACTTTTTGTTTTTGTGTTTAAAAATTTAATTAAACTTAAAATTATAAAAAGACTCAAATCAGTGTTTGATTTTAGCATTAGCATTCATAAAGGATAATGATGTGAAAGAGGTAAATTATTTTAATGTTAATGGATTTAAAATTTTATAAAAATATTTATAAAAAGGACACATTTAAATATTACTTTTTAAAATATATAACACACTGTAAAATGTATTTTTTCTTTTTTACTAACCAATATTTATTTTTTAACCATAGAATTTTGTATTTTTTTAGCCGTCGTATTGTTCCAGTAGTTTTAACCCTTCAATGTTTGATTGTTCTTATTTTAACTAAAAACATATTTTTATGTGTGTTTTTGATGCATATACTGGGAAAAAAAATAATGAAAATAAAAAAAAACAAACATTTTCATTTCAAATTGTAGTATATGTGGAAAATATGCTACATCGGGCGTTTAAAGGTTTAAAAATACAAAGATTTTAGGAAAACAAGAAATAACGATTCCAATGAAAACCTAATAATAATGAAAGTTGCGGAAACATTTAAAATTATAACAACCATAAAAATATGTTTTTAAAATTATTTTTGTGCTTCTGGTCCTATATTTGAGGTAGTAATTTTTATTTTTTTTGTATTATCTTTAATTTTATTTTTTTCTTTTTTATTTTATTAGTTCCTGTATTTATTATAAGAAATTGTATTTACTATCGTTAGAATGGACTGCAAAAGTCCGTCAAATAAATAAATAAATATACTCATCAGTCTGTGTCAACTAATTGCTCGTCCCATTTCAACACGTGACTTTAAGTCTCATGGAGTTGGGACTTGTGTCTCAAATAATGTGTAATAAATTACACGCAGGTAAATTAATTATTACTTCAATTCTTGAAACAAAAACAAAAATCACCCTTTGAACATTAGTTAAATTACACATTTGGAGAATACGTGCGATTGACTTTTTGTTTCAAATTTTATCGAAACTTTGTGACATTTTAACTTCTTAATTTCAACTGGTGGTGACATTTTAAAATAAATTATTATAGCTAGTATGTATAAAATATAATAAACTAGTCGCGTAGTGATAGCATGTTTGAAATCACTTTTAAACACCGATTATCGGGATGTAGTAGATCGTCTATATTGGGAATTGTAGGATTAAATGATAGCCATACACAGGCTATGCCTTTTTGGTTGTGACAGTGTACAGTGTACATGCAAAAAAAGTTTTAATATTTACATTGTCTAAATAAACCTGTTACTGGTGGTCAATTTTTTTATGAAGGCAAATTTGTCACAAATGTTAACGGTGTAAGATATTAATAATGTTTAAAATATTGTTTTAGCGGCATTTTACAAGCGTTAAAACAAATGACATTTGGGCATTAGGCGGCTGAAATGACCAAAATGGCCGGAAGATGCGTGGGCAGGGACGTTGGTCTGGCCGTATACCCTCCATTATCCGGTAAATTAGTTCATTTCCTGGATAGCACGCAGAGATGGCGCTAGGTGTCCTAATTGCTGCTGAATTCTGGGTTATTGCGCCTGTCACGAGGCATAAGCGACCCAGAAAACGGCCACCATTTGGAATAATAATTTAACGACTTGCGATCACGTTTGTTTGGGAATAATTGTGGGTTCAAACGGCACAGTAATTAGTGTTCCACGAAACAAAACTACTACTAAATTAAACATGCTTCCGAATTTGTAGTGTAGGGATTAGTGTGTTGGACTACAATGAGTGAGGTCCCGGATTCGGTTCTCGAAAAGTGCGATACGAAACACGTAGTTCTTGAATGTTTTATTTTATCTACGTAATTTCTGCATCTTATTAAAAGCTACCCAGAAACATTATGAATAAATATAAATTATGATTTTGCAAAAAAAAAGATATGTATTTTAGTTTATTTAATGCAAATAAAATACAAATTATTTATTATGATCCAAAAATATGGTTTCATTATTTTTACATACATTTTTTTAACTCCTCTCCCTCCTCAAATGTATCGAACGAGTAGAAGAATTTGTGTATCTGGGAAGCATGTTTTTAAGAGACGGAAGAGTAGAAAAAGATGTTAAAAGGAGAGTGAATGTGAATATTCTTTCATGAAATAATTTCTAAATAGATGCCCATGATATTATTGGTTAGATTAGTCTTAATGTTAGTACCTCACCGTTACTTGCGTACCCATGCTGTCTGTGTTGTGACGTCGGATGCTTTTCTCCTAAGCCGAGGATCCTCAGAACAGTTAACGAAATCTCACTAAACAGTACTGTCGATGTGTTTCTACAGAAAATATAAGCATTCAAGAAGTAAGCGGTGCTATCACTCCTGACTTGAAATGACACACTCACCATGTCTGCCTGAATCATGCCACGACTATACCTTTTGTACTTTTAAATAGATTCTAAGTTGAAATTAAGTATATAAGTTTGTTGTATTCTCTCTTGTGGTGCTTTGCCAGGTCCCCCCGACGTTGGCGATCACTACAGTGAAAGCATCTCGGTCCTGCGCTACTCTTGTATTCAGCAGCCAGGACAACTGCTTATTAGATCTACTCGCCATAGTGATTCCTGGGAAATGATGACCAGAGTGGTCTCCCGTTGCTTTCTCTGGTGGATTTTTCCGTCGCAGTTACCTTCCCGTATCGCGTTAATTCTGGTTTGCAGGCGCCAGATATTCGCCTTTTATCCACTCGTTATCTGTTGTGATTACTTCGTTATGAGTATAATCCCATTGCTCGAAGTTTGCGACTTGGACGCTAACGAGTAGGACTAGTCAATAGTGTTGCCGGTAGAATGCAACTGGGCGTTAGCAGCATTTTATAGAACTACACCTTCCAGCATGATCTGACTCACTGCGACCCTACTGACAGTTTGAACCCCAATTTTATTAGATTTTCATAAGCCTGATAATTGTCTAAACAAAAAAACTCTACGGTGAAAATCCAGTCTTTTGTCCACAAACTTTTAAAGAAACGCAAATATTGTTTACTGGAATTACCGCCCGCAATTAATTATGCGTACAAAATCACGCAAACCCCTTGTTATTTTTTTGATTCGTAATATGTAGGTAGGTACTATGTAATACAACTCACCGGTGACAAATTGGTGGTATCATTACGCCATGCAATGTCCGCGCTAATATTATTCTGATTTCAGCTTGACCGCCTCGTTCAATTAAGGATTCGTGATATTTGTGTAGAAATTGTAACCTCATATTACGTCTACCATGTTAATCAAAGCTTATAAATGAAAAATGGTATTTTTAGCGTGACACGGGCATTTCTGTGTGGATTAGAAGAGGTACATATCAGAAATTTTAGTATTTAACCATACACACATAATATATTTATATGAATCGGGTTGTGATCCCGTGGCTAGTGTTATGGACTCACGGATCAAGGGTCCGAGATTCAAATCTCGCTATATTTTTAATTGATTCTTTCTTATTTTTCTAAAATTGAATTATTTACAACTCGTTAAAAATGGCCCCGAAATAGAAACATTTAAGACCAAAAATCTAAAAATTCAAGCTTGACGTTGAGACACGTGTGACCAGGGGGCTCTTTATGAATCGGATTCGATTCAATTTTATTTTTATAGTGCCACTCCAAGGTCGAGGTTGATTTATACATAAGAAATTAGTGTGTTGTCCAAAGTCGCTCTGAATAAGAAATTGCAGTGGAACTACTTTAATTAAGCCAAGAGATTCGTCTTTTTCTGACAAAGCGTTTTCTTTAACTTTTCTTTGCTCTGTAAAACGGACTTTTTTCTACTTATCTCTCCGCATAATAAATTTATTGTAGAATTTGAATTACGACATAAGGCTTTCTAGTGTCAGTCTTCCGGGTAAAACAAAACGATTTGGAGACGAATTCATTAATGCGAAGTTCAAAAAAATTATAACAATAAAGTGGGTCTTTTAATCGGTTTCACTTATACATAATGTGTCATTTATTTTGAAGATGTTTTTCAAATTGACCTAAATTTATTGTCTTATATTTCACTCAAAGATTCTTCTCATCGTTTTTTTGAATCCCTTAAAATAAATATGCGTATATTTATGTTTTTCCTTTTTTTTTTTAAATGTTATTACTATTTTATTTTATTTTTACATCTGAGCATGTTTTTCATTCTTTATTTCAATTTTTAATTTTTAATTACTCTTACAAATTTTCTTCATTTTTAATATTATTACCATTTGTAAATACTCACTACAAATTACAAACTTTAAAATATCTTTTTTTCACTTAAATTTTTTTATAATTTTTAAACAACTTTCATTAATGTTTTTCTTTTTTCTTCTCTTTTTTATAATTTCATAATTAACCTAACATATAATTGCTTTATAATATGGAAACTTCACTGGTCTATTAGAATAAAGTCTAATTGTGTAAAATATTAAACTTTGTAACTGTACTGTATGTTTCCTGAATAAAAGAAAATAATAAAAAAAAAAATAAGAAAAATAAAAACAATGTTTATTTGTTCATAAATGAGTTGCTCTTTTATGGTTTTCAATTTCAAATATTGTGATTTAATTGTATTTGACTCTACTACTTTCACTGCCTCTTTCTCTGTGAGATTGTTAAATTATATAAAATACTTTTTTTTACATATTGTAGAAAAAACTGTATTAACTAGTCTCACAATAGCCTTGGCTAATCATATCAATTGTATAAATTGAATAATTTCAGATTAGATTATATATACATAGATACACATTTTTTTTCAATGAGATAAATCCCATACTCATGCATGTAGCACCATTTATTTAAAATTTAACTACATAAGTCACACTTAAAGAATGGTTAGTACGTTGGTACTACGTTTGGCAATTTAACACCAAGGTTTAGCACCCACTACTTCCCTTAGATAGGAAGAAACGCCACAAAATATAAGTTCAGTTCATACCCAGAGACACTTGGCTCCCTGGACGATATGCTCAATTTAATTTACTTACCATTTTGCACATTCTCTCAAATACGCAAATTCTAGTATCGATCACTTTATTATGGGGTAGGACTCAAAGGCTTGTCAGCAGGTGGGAATTTTTTCCACCTCCGTGGTGTAGTGGTTAATACGATATACTCACGAACGAAAACTTCTGGCTTCAATTCCCGTTGCAAACAAAAACAATAAAATGTGATTATCTTCAAAACGAAGGTGTTCTGTGCTATGATTCAACACTACAAATGGGTTCCTGGCCCGCTGTGATGCAAAACAATTAATTCTTAAAAGAAAACATTGCACACGCGACGCCGGTTTCTCAGTTAGCCGTCTAATCAACTGCGCTACGGCGTGGCACGTCGTGCCAAGTAAATTAAGGTGACTTTAAACGAAAATATGAAACAAGTTATTCATAGTTAGCGTTTTTATCATTTTTAATTCAAAAATGTAATTTTTACGTCTATTTTCAATGGAAATTTTACTCAACTTGGTTTGCGGAAACTTTGAACTATGTTTATTGTATCAAGTACCATAACAATATAATTAAGGTTCTTTTTACAAAATAGTGAACATGGTAATACAAAATAGTAATTTTTTGTTTAGTACAGTATTTTGTAAAAAGGACCAAAATTATTTTGTAATGGTATTTGTTATAATAAATATAGTGTAAAATTTTTGAAAACCAAGTTTTATTAAATTTCAATTGTAAACAAACGTAAAAATTACATTTTTCAATTAAAAAAATATGAAACCGCCATCTACAAATAATCAGTTTCATATTTTCGTTTAGAATCACCTTCAATCGAATATCTAAACATATAGTTTATTATATACGTATTTTTATAATATAAACCTGTTTGCCGATTAAATACATTCTGTTGATCGGGGAAATGCACTTTATTGCCGTTAGAATCTGAAATAACTAGATTGTTTGGAATTCAATTAAATATATTGAAAGCTGTGAATAACGCAGTGCGGCACTTTGGACGTGCGAGAGGATTAAAAAATGTTCCAATTAAAATTAAATAAATTTATCGGTTAAAAAAAACTCTCTACTAGTGTAAATAAAGTGAACAAACTACAATTTATTGCAACAGATAGAGAATACAGTTTTGAGAAGGGAATATGGAATTACCGGCGTTGTTTCCCTCTCTGGTAAAATTCAGTCAGTCTTTAAACTGTGAAGAGCAACACCAAAAGCCGTGTGGTTGGCAAAACCAAACCCAGTTTTAATCCGCAATGTGAAATCCGCTGCAACGTCAACTCGGACAAGATATTGAACGTCGTGCACCGGAGGAACATTTCTTCTTGACATTTCGTGCTGCTCACTACAGCTGTCCTTCCAGTGTTCGCTATTGTAAATTCCTTCTGTACAAAAACGTAAGGATGTTCTTCTTCCGGTCCTGTGCCAACTGGAACAGTGCCTCAACCTCGCGCACTCCAGTCTAGTCACGGATGTTTCTCAGCCAGGACACCCGTCACCTTCTGACTCCACGCTTTCCACGCTTTCCACGACTCCATCTTCCCCATCATGATCAGCTGTAGAAGCGCATATTTGCTCCCACGCATGATATGGCCCAGATATGCGAAATTTCACAGTTTTATTGCGGACAGTAGTTTTTTTTGGCACTAGTTCATCTAAGCGCCTCCACGCTGGTCACTTAATCTGTCCACGGAATTCTCAGTATTCTCCGGTGAAGCCACATTTCAAAAGCCTCTAATCAGTTCATGGAGTTCACCTTGAGAGTCCATGTTTCAAACCCGTAGAGCAGTATTGACCACACATAGCACTTGACCATCCTCTGTCTCAGTTTTGAATTATTTGTGTGAATCTACTCAATAAATAACATCAATTTTAATCCGTATTTCTCATTTAACCTCAAATCAATTCACGTGCACCCATCCATACAAAACATTTGAACATACTCAAAACATTGTTACACAACATACGTCTTCTCTAGTTTAATAAACAAGCGAATCATTAAAAGAAAAACTGTTTGCATACATAAGTTACAATTTATTTATTATATTATAATCAATAATTTATGCGTTCATAAAAATAATAAAATGGTTTCTATTTTTTTTTTCTCGTTTTGATTGATTTGTTAATAACATATTTATTGCATTTAAACAAAATGCATTGTTGTATTACGCTCGTATTTTATATGAGAAAATGACCCAAGTGTTTTTTTACAATACGAAATAAAACAGTATAATGAATAAAATTACAAAACACTAAAAACAAATGTATGTGTACCTGTATGTTAAAAAATCGGTAGATATATTTACGGGTATATAAAATACGGTATCACTATATTATAGTGGGCTGGGAAGGTTGCACGGCGTTTATTATGAACCCCCCAATAAACCAAAAATAATACTTAGAGTGATGCTTCGATGCCCCCCCACTTTTCCATCTAAGACATTGTTTCAATTTTTGAAGGTACTGGACATAAGACATTTAAAAAAAAAAAGAGTCATTGAAGTCATGCGATTACAAGTGGAGATTCCAGACGAGGTTTTCTTGTATTTAAATAGTTTAATACCAAAAATACGCATGACTTTTGCTCAGAGAAATTTATCTTTTGTGGCCTTAAGAGTGTTCAATGTTCTGGATAAATATATTAAGTTCTCCAAAACGTAAGCAATTTTCGGGGGGAAGTGTACTAGTTTGGATTTAGCCCAAGGACCATTGTAGGAGACTGCTGCGAGATATTGCATAGATTTAAATACTATTAAACGTTAACGATTAAAAATAAAGTTATCAGTGAAACTTCTTGATTTATTTATATATTTTTATTACTTTGACCAACAAGCACTTTTGCATAAGTAGGCATCTTCAAGACTGCTAAATTGTTTACAACGTTTACAGCTTTTAAACTATTTCTAACATATTTTGGTTCATCACCACAACCAAAAAGTTTTATTGATGACTTTATTTATAATTTTATCAAAATCAAAAAACTATGAAGTTTTATCAAGAAATGTCAACAAAAAACACTAACACAATTAAACATGTTGCCTAGTTGTTTATTAAAATATGTGTTTGAACGCCCATAGGGCTTTTACAATACAAATTTGCTTTTTTTGTTCAAAAAATCAAACATTTAGCGGCAAAAAAAATGTGTATTTATGCACTATATGATATTACTCGTTTTAAAAGGAATAATATTTTTGATAATACGAAAAATTTTCAAAAGTACATTACGTAACATGAAAACGTGTTTTTTTATTGAACGACTTTTGAAATATTAATCATATTTTTTTGATCTTGTTTTTTTTATTTGTTTTGCTAATCGCAATACTTTTGAAAATAAATCGGGGCGGATTTACAACCCTCAGTTTCCGGAAATGTTTATGGCCACCAACATTAGAAAAAGAATTTCATGAATAAACTTGAAGTAATACCGTTTTATGGAGCTATTTCATGCCAAACTCAAGTTCATGACAGAGTATTTAAAGTCTTAAGTTTCAAGTGAACCGACATCAAAGCTAAAATGGAAAATTATTTTTAGTTTAAAAAGATTACTGGTTACGACTGTATTTTATACATGCTGAAATTTATTTAAGTTTACTTTATCTGTATAATATCTACTGGTAATAAAATAATAAAATAATATCCATTGTTTTCCTAAGGATGGTAAGATACCAATTTAACGTATTGCAATAGAGATGGAGATTTTAGACAAATAAATATGAAAGTCTAGGCTTTTATACGGCTTTTAACATGTCATTGGATGGATTAATTATAGATATAGACTTATTTTATTTATTTTATTCATTGTGGTTCACAAAAAATAAATACATACGATATTGGTATAATATTCACAATTTGTTATGTTTGATACTAATCATCAATTATCTGTGAACACAAAATGCAAGAATTATTAGTGATTGGGTTGTGGTCCCGTGGCTAGTGTCTCGGACTCACGGACCAAAGGTCCGTGGTTCGAATCCCACTCTACCCCAACTTGATTCCATTTTCTAATAGTGAGTAATTTACAACTCGTTGAAAATGGCCCTCAAAATTAAATATTTGGGTAAATCATAAGAACGCAAATATTTCTTTTTTTTCTTTAAAAAAAAAAATTATGAAGAAAAAGTTTATAAATACAGAAATTAATTTGACTAGCATAATTAAATTATATTAATATTTTGAGGTGATTGACAATTTACGTGGGAATGACTCGAATAAATCGTTGATATGTGTTAATTTTTGAAGGGGTAAGAAAATTGCGTACGCGTGATGATGGCAAATGCGGACAAAACAGTATGCGGCCAAACAAACCACAGCATATGAAAATCCTACCTTTGGGAAGTCAGGAAAGGCAATCAAGGACAGGAATCCGGATGCTAAATCTCCAAGTCCTGGCTTCTGGGCAGTGTTCCCTTTTTTCGGTGAACACAGCCCTTTCACTATAGTTATCCGGGGAATATATAAATTAATAAGGCAGCACGGCGGTCAGAAGATGTAAAGGTGCGCGGATGCGGGCAGATGATTAAAAGGCGAGCGGATAAATTAAAATGCATGTGGTTGTTGACATAAGAAATTAAGAAGAGAGAAAAAACGAAATTGTTGATGGTGGTTGCTATGGATACGAGAAATTGTTGTGATAGCAACCGTAGCCACTCATGGCCATAGCGACAAGGAAAATAAATATATATAGGTAATTGTGAAATCACGGGGTAGGATTAGTGGGTAGGATAAGTGGACTTTTATCAACTGGCAGTCCATTCAGCCACAAACCACTTAATCCCACTAACCACTCGCGCAACCAATGAGTTATTACGATAAAATATACTAACAGTTTATTACAAATTATTTTTTAGAACAATTACAAATACCTTTAACACTAACAAAAGAACAAACATAATTTATTACAGGACGATTTTTGTTTAGTGATTTATTTAAACCTTTTAATGTCTACCGCATTCAAGAAAAAAAATGTGAAGAAATAAAAAAATAAATAAAACACACCGTCTAGAATATGAACAAAATAAACAAACAAACAAACAAACAAACCATCACGCCGTTTCCCCGTAAGGGTAGGCAGAGAGGATAGAACGCCACAACACTCTATCTTTGCATACAGATCTCGCTTCCTCTACATTCATACATCTTCTCATGCACGCGCGCCGATTATTCCGACTTTTGACATGTCCATCTTTAAGTATTTGTTGGATTTGGTCATGCCATGTCTTTCTCGGTCTTCCTCTATTTCTGCATCCATCAACATTCGCATTGTAAATATTCTTAGCCGTTCTCTCGCTGTCCATTCGTTCTACATGTCCAAACCAGCGCAGAGCTCCTTTCTTGATTTTGTCGATAATGCTTGTCTCAGCCTTACATAATGTACGGATCTCAACATTTGTGCATCTATCGTACATAGTTTTACCACACATTCGCCTGAGAGATCGCATTTCGACAGCATTCAGCTTACTTTCATCCCTGTTTTTCCAAGTCCATACTTCGCTCCCATACATCAGGGATGGGACCAGGACTCCGTTGTGAACTGCCAATTTTGCCTCTTGTGACAACCATTTATTTGCCAAGGTCGATTTAAGTGCACCGTTCACTCTGTTCCCGGCACTCACCCTCCTTTCAATATCTTTCTCAGTCATTCCATCCCTAGTGAACATACTTCCCAGATACACAAATTCCTCTACTTGTTTTAGTATAACTCCATTCACAGTGATTTCACATTTAGTCATACTTTCATTTCTTTCAAAAACCATCACATTCGATTTATCGACATTCATCAGCAAATCGCTTCTCTTGCATACATCGTAGACCTTTGTTACCAAGAATTGCAGTTCCTCTTTGTTATTAGCAAGGAGTACAGCATCGTCAGCATACAAAAGACAATTGACTTTTAAATCACCCATTTTTGCTCCCATTCTTAAGCCTTTCAGTTCTTTCATGCAGTTATCGATATACACGTTGAACAGCCATGGTGACATAACACATCCCTGCTTCACTCCTTTATGAATGTCAAACCACGATGTGTATGATCCATTTACCCTAACACATGCTGTGCTGTCTTTATACAGAGAAGCAATAGCACGTGTTAGATTTACGCTTACTCCGTACTCCGATAACACCTTCCATAATTTTTCTCTGTCAACTCTATCAAACGCTTTTTGCAGATCGACAAATGCGCAGAAAAGCTTTTGGTTTTTAGCAAGAAATTTTTCTGTCATGTTTCGTAAAGCAAATATTTGATCCATACATCCTCTTCCATTCATAAAACCGCTCTGAATATCCCACACTCTATCCTTTGTAACTTTTCTTACTCTATCAATCAGTATTCTTCCATACATTTTGCCAACAGCGCTCAAAAGGCTGATTGCTCTATAATTTCCGCATTCTACTCTTGAACCTTTTCCCTTGTATAGAGGCATAACAACAGCCCTTCTCCAGTCTGGAGGAGTGTATTCCTCCTCTAAACATCGGTTGAAAAGTTTGTGCAGCCATACAAAAATTATTTCACCGCCCGCCTTTATAAATTCTGTAGCAACATTATCAAAACCTTGCGCTTTTCCATTCTTCATATATTTGGCAGCAATTTTTATTTCTTCCATTCTTATCTCTGTCGTACCATCATATGCATTTAAACTTACCTGAGGAGGTGCTGCAGTGCTTATATTTCCTGTATGTGTTTCATACACCTCCTCAAAGTATTCCTTCCATCTTGTTTTTATTCCACTATCACTTGTCACCATTTTCCCATCTTTTCCTTTTATAGCTGTCATACATCCACTTTCATTACTGTTTCGGGAATTTTTCACCGCTTTCCAGAATATCTTTATATTTTCTTGGAAGTTCTCGGTCATTTTGATTCCCTCTTTTTTTTTCAACAATTTTTTTCGTTCACACACACCTTGTTTCACTCTCTTCTTACATTCATTATATATGCTTTTTAATTCTGCATACCTATTACCAATCGCTTTATTCACTGTCAGCAGATTTAACCATGCTTCCTTCTTTTCTTGCACTAGTTTTTTTATTCCATCGTCCCACCAAGCATCACCTTTCTTTCTTCCTTGTTTCGTTATACCGCATATTTCCATAGCAGATTCACACATACCATTTTTCAAACATTCCCACATTGCATCAATACTCATATTTTCCACACATTCATCGATCAGTTTAAGATTTACGGCCCTTTCAAATTTATCTTTTATGCAATCATTTTGGAGTTTTTCAACTTTGACTCTAGAAGGCGCCTGCATTTTGCGGGTCTTGGACCGCCATCCTTGAAACAAGATTACCCTTGATACCACCAAGAAGTGATCTGTTTCCATTTCGGCTCCTCTGTACACCCGCGTATCAACTGTTACAGGCCTCAATCTAGAGTCAATGACTACATAGTCGATAATAGATCTTTCATTGCCTCTCTCCCACGTATACTGGTGGATTTCCTTATGATCAAAGAACGTATTTGACACAAAAAGATTCCATTCCAGGCATACTTCTAGCAGTCTTCTTCCATTATCATTCTGTTTTCCATCCCCGAACATGCCTAGGGCTGACTCCATCCCGTCTCTTCGAGTTCCCACCCACCCATTCAAATCTCCCGCAAGTATTACTCTCTCACTATCTTTTTTTCCATTCATTACATTCATCACACTTGTCCAAAACTTATCCTTCTCAGATTCGCAGTTGGAATTCACAGGAGCATATCCTATTAATAAAATAATACTCGTCAATCCAATCTTGAATCTGACAAACATAAGTCTAGAACTTATAAGGACATACTCTTTCATACACTCTATCATTCTGGGCGATAGAAACGCGGCAACACCCTGGCAGGCTCTGTCTGTATCTGGGACACCTGACCAAAGAACCAGGGCGTCACCGTGTTCCATCGAACCGCTTCTTTTTTAAACAAAATAAAAGGTAAAGGAAAATCCTTTTAGGGTAAAGGTTAATTGTGAAAAAATAATATTTTTTCTTGGAAGAAAGTAAATAAAAAATATATTATTTAAAAAGAAGGTAGACCGCGAAAAATCTCATTTCAAATTCCTCCTTTTTATTTTTCCACTACAATAAATCACAATCGTCTTCTTTAATAACCTCTTGTGGCACGTTGTATTATTGCATGAAATTAATTTTTTCATGTTGGTAAAACAAAAAGCATACGTGTATTGTATGATTAATAACTTTAGTATAATACAAGATTTCTTTAAAAAACGCCGTACTATCTCAAATTATTGTAAAATGTGTACCAAACATTAAACATGCATTCAACAGAACTGATAAAATAGGAACATTTTTAAAAAATCACAAAGATTAGGTCCCTACCTAATTACTCTTTTATATAACAATTAAATTATAATGATTGCGATTCAATCAATATTGAAAAAAATAAAAAGAAACTTTATTTTTATTTGGGATTTTTACAGCTATAACATAAACAAAATAATTTAAAAAATCTTAACAATACTAAAGTCAATTAATTGATAGCCATGTGATGGAAAATCATATTGTTTGAAAATGCCCTAACAACAATTTTCACAATTTTCAATACATTACAACAATAATGAAACCTTAAAGAAGGGAATGTGGAAGCCTGGGCATTTACAGAGCTTATGAACTGTCATTGGCTAGCCTAAGTGTAAATGCCTATTCTTTTCTTTCGGGTATTCTCCATCCTAATTGTAATTTGTTGATCTTAATGACATCCGAGGGGGTGAAATCCAGTCTTTTGCCTTCAAACATTCGGAAACTCAAATATTGTCACAATTTTAGTTTTTGTTTTTATATTGTAAAAATAAATAAAGCGTTCAGTAGATTCAAATCGGTGTTTGATTTTTATTTTAAAAGTTAAGTAAGCGTAGTAATGCAGAAAACAGCCAACCATAGAAAAGTAAAATCCGAGATAATAGCAAACAGGAAAAAACCGTAAGCTCATACTTCCAGCGCGAGCAAAAGATCCGCCCATGACGAATGTCTGATAGCTACTAACTGGCACCTGGGAGAAGTACCAGAAACTTTTCTGTTCGTGCGTGTGACGCGTGTATTATCGAGAGTGAGACGTAAAGAGTGTGTGAGACGATAAAATATTAGGATTACTCTTTTAAAACGTACTCTGCAACATTTGACATATTGGAGAACTTTCTTTTGCATTGGTGATTTTTCACCGATTTTCGATAAAATGGTTTTTATGTTCCCAATACGCATTACTTCTTAAGTAAAAAAAAGAGATATAAAAGTTATAAGTTGCAATGTATCCTAGCTACACATTACCGAGAAGGGAGAGTTTAAATGTATATAAATATATTTAATTTATTTAAACCAATCGACAGGTTATTAGATAAATTCTTATGGATTGGTTTATAAACAAATATTAAAAAAATAATTTAATTAAGATGTAAAAAGTATTATCAAAATAAACAGGTGAGTTTTTTTATTTTGTTATTTTTTTAATTTTATTTTTTTATTATTAATAAAACATACAAAACAAAAATGTACATATTATACTCCCAGGACTTATTAGAAACTCATTTGGGACCGTAATAAGAAAAAACATTTTTTTGACAATATATAACTTCATACAAATTAATACATCCGAAATAAAAAGAAAAGATTATTGTAAAAGAAACATAAAACACCATCTTATATAAACTACATTAATAATTATCAATATCAAAAGATTTAATAATTATTTTTTATTGCGACACTTTTGGAAGTTTTTCGCTCATCAGGCAGTTTATTTTATTCGGAATGGCCAATATTTTCCAAGGACCTACTGCCAAACTTTGTTGAGCGAAACTTAGACACATGAAGATTCCTTGAATAATGCGTATTGTAATTATGAATATTATGACCAAATGTGTATTTTAAATTTGAGTGAGCAGAAAAGTTTATGATATTTAAAATTGTATTGGTTATGTCATTCAGTGGCATTACCTTGAAAGGAAGTATCTTTGTTTGTCGGTAGATACCCTTGACATGGGAATCCCGTTTAAATCCAAGAATGTTTCTTAGAGCTCTGTTCTGAAGAACTTGTATTTCCGAGATCTGATTTTTGCTGGCAAAACCAAAGTTCTATATTGTAAACATCATAGTATAAGTAAAACTATATATCTCAAAGAGATAATTATTATGAAAGAGTGACAAGAGACGAGACTATTGCTTGTCAGTTAGTTTCATGTTTCAAAGAGTGAGTTAATAATTTATTTATTGAATAACTCTCTTGTAGGAATGCATTCAAACTGTTTTTGGACACTTCATTGAAAGTCTTAACATTTCAAACGAATATCAACATTTCTAGTTGAAGTCCATTTAGTCTATACTTTATTCAGTAGACGTTTTCTTATTTGTAACAATGAAAAATTTTGGCGATGTTTTATGATACCAAATTCGTATTTTTTGTCAAACCCGTAAGCCTCAAGGGGTTGTCAAGGATAAAGGTTTGATCATACTCAGGTTCGCTCTCTACTCGATGACTTCGAGGAATTTTCACCCTGGAACCCGAGCAGTAGTGCGAAGTATGGAGTGCGTATATAAGCTCTACGTAATAAAGTATTGTACATAATAATAGCCTGAAGGGATGTGCCACCCCTAAATTCCACGCAGAAGGATAATACATCACGCTACACTGATTTGCCACTCCTAAATTTATCCCTGTAAATTGGTTTATTTTATTCTCACTGCGTTTTTGGTTCAAAAAAGAAAATTCTCATCATCATTATAATACCCATTTATACACCCTATGGTGCATTAGGCATTTAATTATTACAACAAATGTAGCGTTTATGGATCATCTGTTTTATGAAGTCAAGGTGATCTGCGTTACGCTTCAAGTGCCAGTCTTGGTAAATTAAATATTTCAGTATAAAATCATATTTTATCGATATTTTAAAAAAGATCTTCCCAAGAATCGAACCTGGGGCCTCGAGCATGGTTGGCAAACGGGCCAACTGAAACACTTTTTAAGATTTTAACAAGCTGCACCTTCTTCTGTAACGATTGGCACTTCCACTTATCATTGTCAAGGTCCTGGGTTCTATTTCTGGCAGGGCGGACGTAAAACATTGATAAAAACGGTTGTTAAAACATGTATATTTTATTGTTCCAGGACGGGCATCTGTAGCATAAAACTGATCACCTTACTTTTATGTAACAGATGATTAAAATACTCTGGATATTTTTGACCAATACAGTGTTCTATGCACCACTGGGTACGGAAATGGGAATGATGATGGAAAAGTAAATAAAAAATTATTACTAAATTGGTTGCAACAGAGAGGGACTACACTTTTGAGAATGTAATGTGGAAGTCTAGGCATTAACAGGGCGTATGACCAGTCATTAACTGGTTTAGGTAGCCACTTTACACACTGTGTAACATTCATCATTCTGCCTATGTTCGAACATCTTTATTACTTCAATTCTTCTATCTGTTGATCTTTGTGAAGTTAGAGAACTGAAACCTTGATTGAAGCGGGTGACATTCGGATCGAACTATTTTATGTGTAATTTTATTATTTTGTTTTTTATAATATCTATCACCCTCAAGGTATTAATGCATTTATGAACAAAATTTTAAAATTCAACATCCTTTTCTTTAACTTTTCCATTTGTTGACTATTGTAAAGTAAAAAAGTTTTTTAATAAGTTTTGAATCGGGCTGTGGTCTCGTGGCTAGAGTTGCGGACTCACGGATCGGGAGCCCGAGGTTTGAATCCCACTCTACCCTAACTTGATTCCTATCTTCTAATAGTCAGTTATTTACAACTTTTTGAAAATAGCCCTAAAAACAGTATATTTAAGTTTATCATAAGAACGCCTAAATTTATTTTTAAAAAAAAAACTTATTCAAATTATTTAAATGCAAAAAACTCTGATATAATTGAATAATTTTTCAGAATAGTTAATACGTTTATTTCATTTTAATATGTATTTTATTAGTGTTTCCATGTAATTGACGAAAATAAAGTAGTGTTTTTTTTATTTAATTGAATTTGTCTGTATATTTTAAATCATGTTTCATTGTTTTTAAACCAAATTAAAAAATTGATTTTAAAAAAAATGCAACGAAAAATTCAAACATCAACAAATTAAAAACATCCGATTGGTAAAAAACGTACATGAAATATTACATTTAAAAACGTGCGCTAATTTAATTTTGATTTTTAATTTTTCTATGAGCTAATTTTTAAGTGATTTAATCCTAAAATCAATATTAAAAGAGTTAAGTAGTGAAAGCAAGTAGATAGTTGATTTTGATTTTCGTTGAACTTTAATTTTAAGTTGTCTGTTTTTGAAAAATAAAAAATAGTTTTAATAACTTTTAATTGAAAGTTATACCTGCTTGTACTAAAATACTTGACCTTTGAAAATATATCTTTTAGAAACAATAAAAGTTTGTGCACCTGAAATTGAATAGCTGATCATTTTATTTAACATAATCATAATAAACATTTAATTTAAATAAGCCGCTTAAAATATCGAAGGAAATTGTTCCGCGGATCCAAATTAATTAGAATTTGGTTATTAGCTATTTAGATCCGAAGAAATATTTTGCCGAGAATACAAATTTCTAAAATGAATGATGAAAACCTTTAAATATCAGTTGTTTGTTAGCTAATATTGTAATTCATATTATTTTGAGCTTAATTTTAAACTAAAATTATTTCTCAAATAAAAGAATTCACTTTAAAATATTTCACTCATTCGATTTCATGGATTTTAAGTCATTTTGATATATTTTTTCGGTCTCGTGGTGTAATAGTCAGCGCGTTTACCTACCGTGTATGAGGTCTCGGGTTTTATTTTTTACTATTATTTTTTTTTATTTGTGTTCAGAATTTTAAATAGGGCTAGAAGGTCGGATTTATTTCAAGGATCGTGAAGAAATTATATATTTGAGCTATTTTCTAACTCATTATGCGTATATGATTCGGGTTGTGGTCCCGGGGCTAGTGTTGCGGACTCACGGGCCAGAGGCCCGAGGTACAAACCCCACTCTACCCCAAGTTGATTTCCATTTTCTAATAGGGATTTATTTACAACTCGTTGAAAATGGCCATCAAAATTGAAATATATGTGTAAATTATAAGAAGGCAAATATTTATTAAAAAAAAAAAAAATGGTCTCTGGATAAGCCCAACCACCTATTTTTCTTAAAAATCTATGTTGAACTGTTTCAATATTTTTGATGTGAACATCAGAATATGGAGACTAGATAACAGAGGAATACTCTAGGTGCGGGCAAACTAGGCAGAATAGAGTTTTAAGGGTATTGATATTTTTGAGGTCAGTTGTGCTTCTGTTTATAAATCTAGTTAGTTTTACGGAATTATTAATAACATGTTCGATATGAATTGTAAAAGAAAGTTTAGTGCCAAGTATAATACTTAAATCTCGTAAACTAGAAACATATGATAATATCTCATCGTTTAGTGAGTAGTCGTATATGTTTGGATTTTTTAGACGAAAAAAATCTAATAATTCCATAAGGAACTATCAGATTTTAGACCAAAAATAAACCAAACATGACTTCTCTCTTTATTGAAATTTGAAAAGGAAGTGCTTTTTTTTCCATCTAGCTGCCTGAATCAAATGATGACCTAAGAGTAGATAGCACGTATAATGTTTTTAGGTCATAGTTATAGGCATTCGGCGGGCGTAACGCGTGGCGTCAAAATGGTGATGTGAGCTACTAGCCGTTTTGTATGGGCCAATTTTTAATCAATTTGTAAAAATCGGCTATAAATAATTATAAAATTTTGAAAGTTATTCCCGACTTGAGAAAATACCCTACTGGAGTATTAATGCCGTGTTTTATGCACTCCTGCGAGCGGATCTAATGTTTTGTTTATGTATTAGGGTTTTGCGCCGTTAGTTTTATTTGTATTACTACGTTTTTCTTCCTTTACGAAACGGAATCTGGAGCGAACGGCTGCGGTCTCAATTTGGAACCAACACTGTATTCCCTCACTGTCATACTGGAAAATGAGAAAATGTGATTGTACTGAACATGTGTATTTGATTGATTACAAATTGCCAATGCTGCAGTGAGGGGTACAATGAAAGCTTTTAAAATTTCTATGTTTTGTTATTTTCACGATTTCATTGTTAAGAAATATTACATATTCGCATAATTAGTTGAAAAAAAATCGTAAATATGCAAAACTTAGGAACGACACAAGTATTTATGAACAGTTTCGAGAAAGGGGTTGGTGTTTTCATTGTGTGCAGATAATATTGTTGATGCCAATATTTTTAACTTCCCAGGAGTATAAATTCGATCCTTTATCCGCAAGCATTTTAGTCATTATAATAAAAAAAAATTTTTTTTTTTTTTAAATTAGAATAAAATTTAGTTCATAAATAACATTTTAGGTACTAAACAATCTTGTGTAGCTTTTAACAATTAGCATATTTTGCCTGTGTTATTGATAAAATAATATCTAAGTTTACCCACTATGTATATATTTCAAGAATTTAGATTACTCGATGTTTCTGAGCCTTGGGTAGAAATACATCCCCTCTGCACGCGATGTAGGCATAAAGCAACCCTTAGCACGTTTCTCTGAAGGGTTGAGAAAAGCAATGACTCAAGTAAACAAACTGAATTGTTCATTTTTGCGGAAAATACGACTGAATTTCGATACAAAACTAGGGTCAATAATGTATTTTGGATAATTTTTGGCAAACATTTTTGTTTGTTTTAAAGGCAAACACGGGATATACAATAATTATTTAAAGGAGTTTACTGTATAAAATGTACTCAATAAGCCATGTAGTTTTATACTATGAACGCGTAGTTTAAATCTTAAATATTCGACCCTTATAGGATCATGTCATAATGTCAATAATAATTTCATTTGATTTTGTTCAATTTTCAAAATTTCAGAAACGGAAATTGACTATCATGATACAAGTAAATACAGTTTTTATTTTATTTTAATAGGTAATTCAACAAAGATACATACTTAAAAACATACAATTTAAAAGAGTTCATGGATACAATTTTACATGCATATATATCTTCAATTATAGAATTACACAAAATAGATTTATATATTAAGTTGTAAAACAAATATGTATTTTTTTTTATACAGGATACAATGCAATAAAAAATAATTTGTTCCTGTGAACTTATTGAATAAAATTTATTCCTAGGAGATTTATCGCAAAAGCTGAGATAGTATCATGAAAAATGTCAATTTTATTGTTTCGGCAGTATATATTATATTCCCGACACATGCGGGCCATAGGTGTGTGGTATGTAGCATTATTTGAAAACAAAGGTAGTTTAAATATTTCCCGATGTCTGAGTGTTCTCGATCCCGCATTTACTTGTATTTTATTTAGGAGGCTAGTATCTACTTTGTAGTTTATTATTTTATACAGAAATTTTATATCGAAAACAACGCGGCGTTTTATCAGAGAATTAAAATGAAAAAGAGTTAGAAGTTGTTCGTGATTTGAATTTAAAGGTGGGTTAGAAATTTGGAACTTATTCAAAAGGTACTTTAAGAACTTTTGCTACCATTCGTTTTTGCAATATTATTAATTTTATAGTTAAATAATTTATAAGGCGCCATTTTTGTCAAAACCACCTCAAGGGCGCTGTTCAATAAATAAATATTGCAGCACGTCTTGCAGCTACAGAGTGCATGGACAATTGGGATTCTAGTCTTTCACCAGTAATCTAGTTACCTTTTACATTATGTTTAAATTTAACAATGAAGTTAAATGAAGCTTCATACATTAAAAAAAAAAAAATTAATTTATGAAGCATATGTTAAAACTAAAATATGTTATATGCAACTACTATGGGGAACAGGATATCAAAATGACATAAACAGACTACAAAGACAGCAAAATAAAATATTAAAGTTAGTATATGACCTTCCCTATCAAACAGCAACTAAAGAACTTTTTGAACAAACTAAACAATTAAACGTAACTGAACTCTTTAAACTAGAATCTTTAAAATTTATTCATAAATTAGCCACTGATGTAATTGTAGACGAAGAATTAAAACTTGAAAAAAATTGTAGTAAACATGAACACAATACGAGAATTTCAGAAAAATATCATATACAATCTTTTAAAACGAGAAAAGGACAATCGAGACTTATAAACCATGGACTGAAATTATACAATAAACTACCAGACAAAACTAAACAAAAGACTCAGGCAACCTTTACAAAAGATGTTAAAAATATTATTATTAACAGTAGAATTTGAATTTTAAAAGTGAAAATATTTTGTTAAATGTATGTAACCCGTAAGGGTTTATCAATAAAATTTAAATAAAAAAAAAAAAAAAAAAAAGTTAAGAGCTTGTCCAGATAGGGCGAATTCGCTGCGATTCTCTCGTGCGTAATACGCGCGACCGTTGCGTCCAGAAGGAGCGTACCAACGCGCGAGTATTGAAAGACAAATTAAGTCACTAGATAACATGGAGTTGAACGAAGTGTACTTGATATATGCACTCGCTCTGGAGTTCGCGCGTCAACTGCGCGCGAATCAAGCGCGAGTCGAGAGTCTGGCGAAGTGTACGCGCGTATTTTGAATTCGCGCGATGCTTGTGGACGCGATGTATTGGCGCCTAGTGTTCGCGCAAAACGTTTCGCGGTGAATTCGCCGCTTATGAACAAGCTCTAAATGCTTGACAGATATTAAAATAAATTTTAAAAACTCATTTTTTACAATAGAAGATAGAGTTATTATTTGGATAACAATTCAACACTTTATTTACAATTCACCACTGCCCAAATATATATATTTTTTTTTTCAATTTTGAAATCTGTTGATCAATGATCATTTTGAAGAAGAATTATCTGTCCATGTACTATATTTCCAACAGATTCCAAATTCTTACTGTCATTATAATTTCTCAAACCGCAAACAGTGGTGCATGGAAACTGCATGAGTACTCTAATTTCTAGATCAATTTTATTGCATGGATGATAAGGTGGTCAGCCTTACGCTTAAGACGTCAATTCAGGTTCCGAGTTACGGATTCCCGGGACGTACAATATTAGATTTAAATGTGGTAATACACTAGAATATTTCATTGTTTCGGACTGGCACCTAAAGCGTAAGACTGATCATTTTACTATTAAATAAAACACATATACTTTCTATTTCATATGTACTTGACGCACTGACTTTGTAGTTATTTATTGTTTTCATTTTATTTATTTATTTTATTCACATAAACGGCAAATATGCCTTTTACAAAAATCTATAATACTTACATATTTGGAATAATATTTTTTTTTTTTTAAAACTTAATTTTTTTTTGCCCAAGATTTACATTAAAAATATAACCTAAAAATTATACAAGATTTATGTTTATGAAAAAATAACCCAAAAATGATTCAGCATATTCAGTAGAAAGTTTACACAATTCGAGAATAAATGTAAAAATCAATATGAAATAATAAATCATCCTATATTTATATTATATTATTAGTTATAATAAAATAAATATACTTAATTTTTCACCGCAAATAATATGTGGCTGTAACGTGAGCCTATATAGTAAACAAGTCTTGATATATCTCTCTTAATTTTTGAAAATTATGAAGTCCAATTTTTTTAAATAGACATTTTCACATCGAATTTGGAATGTCAAATTTGTAGAATATTGTAGGAAAAAAAAGTATCCATACAATGCAACGAATAGTTATATGAATGAAAGTGACGCCAAAACAGCAAAAAAATTGTTTAATTGCATAAGAGAGAGCACGAAAATATAACTTATAATAAAAAATACAGAGACGCCGTTCTATGACTTGTATTTCAACAGCATCCAGATAGCATGATAAATACATACCATGCATAAGACAAAGAAAACATTAGTCGTGTGTGTTATTATCATTCGTAACTCAGATGGTTATTGGCAGCGAGCGGAAGTGCACGCAAGTTATATTACCAGCCTATTTATTATACATATTTAATTTATTTTACTATAACAGGCTTAAATAAAATAGTTTTTCATCCAAATTATGGCAAAGAAATTACTTATGTATTTTTTGTTTTTCGAATGTCTGAACATCAAAATATTCCGTCTTTTGCTTGGTGCCATACGATGTTAGAGCACCCCGCCCAAAGCATTTTTTTTGCCTTAGAAGAGTTATTGATTTAATTCGGTTTCGGACTTACCCACACCTGCTTCCCTTAAATAATTATTTTAGCAGTGTCCACGTTTATTTAATATTGTAAACAAACCATCAAGCCGTTTCCCCGTAAGAGTAGGCAAAGAGGATAGAACGCAACCTCAATTTGTGTACAGATATCTTTGCATATATGCAGTCTCGCTTTCCCTACATTCATACATTTTTTCATGCACGCGCGCCGATTATTCCTACTTTAAACATGTCAAAATATTTTTTATTTCAAATGTATTTTACATACCTTCACTGTTTTACATTTATTTTTATATTTACTTAACCTTCTTTGTTCGTGAGCATTATAAAGCAAGGTGACACGTCGCAGTATAAAATTTAGCAGGCGAAAGTACGCAACGTAAATATAAAGGTTGCTGTCTTTCTTTCTTTAGTAAGTGGCCGCTTTTTCTTTAAACCAGTTTCGGGGGCACGAAAAAGTACACTGACTTGACCTTTTTTTTTCAAGTTATTAATATCTTGCTATTACGTAATAATCTCACCTTAGAAAAATATTTATATTTAAGGGTTTTTAACTGCCTATTTGCCCGTTTTGTTTCTAAGAAGGAAAATATAATTATTTTACGTTTCAAATACAGATTTTTTTCCGTACAGAAAAAGACACCACAACTCATTTTATGCTTTTAGAGGAATGCGTGTTATTTTCTAGACTTCATTTTAAATAAGCAATTTTGCCATATGAAGTATTGTCTTGTTTTTAACCTAGCCGGACCAAAGAGGGGATAAGAATTCCTAATAGACCGATTTTAATTCGATAACTTAAGTATTATCAAAGCTATTTGCCGTATATTTTTTGCTATCGGGAAATCAATAGAAAGAAGGATTTTCCTGTTTTTGTTCTAAAAATTTTGAAACTGTCTTTTTTTTAAAATATAAAATCAAAAAAAGACGTTAATAATACAAGGGTCGATTTTACTTAATGTACACAAGCATTCGCAAACTAACAAAAATGAATAAAATACACAAAATATGTGTCCGCGAAAATATGAACAAATTATTGGACTGTCATAAACACTTCCAACGTTTTATTCTCCTGACGCCATATACAAGTAGGCGCTGGGGTCGTTTGGTCCCCCCGTCCGGATCATGTGTAAGTTTTGGATGCTTAGTGAGGGAAACGTTAATAACGTGTTCAGACTGATAAGTAATACAGTTATATATGTAAAACAGATCCTAAAATAGAGACTTCTGGACGAGCGTTTTTGACTCGATGGGTACTCTGGTAAAAACCCTGAAAATGGGAATCGAGTGGGGATAATGCGAAGGGGCGGTCGTGTAAAGAAGCGATTATGTGCAGTTTACCATTATATTTTACTATCCATAATAATGTTTTACGGTCACTTTATTAACAGAAAAACCAACAAATAATTACCATAAATGTAAATTTTATATTTAAATCACTAACTTTGTGGTTATTCACTGTAACGAATTAAAGAAAACAACTTTTTTTTAAACAATTTAACCAATAAGTGGTTAAAAACAAAGTAGTTTTATTTATTTTATTAAAAAAATATAATTTCTTATAAATCATTGCCACAGTTTGTATTTTTCTCCAAATGAAGATACAAATAAAGCGCGCCTAGCGTCAGCAGTGACTCAAGAAACTAGTCAATTATTCCAGCTTATTTCTTTATACAAATTATTACAAGATTAAAAATGATAATATCTACCAACACTCGTAGCGAAAAGATCTACATTTCGCTGAAAACCGCACGTAAATCGGCGGAGGGGCTTAGGTGAAATAATTCGATCAGATGAATCTCACCCGCATAAATAAAGGTTTCAGCTATTTAACTTCACAAACATCAACAGATGAAAGAATTGAAGGAATGTAGATGCTCAAATATGGGCAGAATGGTGATTGTTGCACAGTGTATAATGTGGCCGCTTAATCCAGCCAATGACAGGTAAGTCCGGTAGATGCCTAGACTTCTATATCACCTTCTCTAAAATGTTCTTCATCTCTGTTGTAATATGTTAATATGTATTTGTTTACCGTACGTCTGAAGACACTAGATAAAACTGGGTGCTTTTATGTGTTTTTCGATAGTTCTAGCTCCCATAAGAAACAATTTATAAAAAAAATATAATAAAGACACGCCATTGGTAAATATCTAAAGCGTGTAAAAAAACACTGCTCCAGTGGCATAATAATTTAGAAATACGTTTGTATTAATAAAAGTTTTACCACGCGACCGACTGACTACTCACGTCGGAATCTAGTCAATTGGCGTTTACATCTCATTTTGACTCTTTTGTGACTTATCTGACTTTACAATCCGACCCAGGAAATGGGTTGATCTAAATACTCTCATATGAGTTTTAAACTTTTAATCGATGAAAGCTGATTGCATCACTGACATGACATAAATACTGGCTGGTTATGATCGGAATCAGTTTTGTTACTGTAATAATTACTGAAATCAGCGGAGTGTACTGTCAATTTTGTATTATGAAGGATTCTGCAGTACCTTCAAACTAATGATACAACCATTATGACGATTGCATTCCGTTTATACACATATACACATACTCAGCTAATTACGAACACGTTCAAAGGTAATACAACGTTAGTACAACAAAGTTAGTACACGGCACAACATATGTATACATTAAACATAACAGTGATCTATGAAATAATACAAAAACAATATAGGTATGGCTATAACACCGTTTTTAAAATGATTGTAATCAATTGTACCATATGACAACACTGTGGAATGGCAAAAATCATGCATTCTATTTTTTTAAAAAAAATATTAATTAATAATATTTGCGTTCTCGTGATTTCATCATCATCATTATTCCCGTTCCACACCAAATGGTGCATAGGGCACTGCATTGGTACACCAATCGCAGCGTATCTTGATCATTTTTGTTACATAAAGGTAAGATGATCAGTTTTACGCTTTAGTTACCAGTCCAGGGACTATGAAATATTCTAGTGTGAAAATAGCCTTTTTAATAAATATTTAAATCAAACCCGAGACCTCTTGCATGGCAGGCTAACGCGCTGACCATTACACCACGAGGCCGACATCTCGTGATTTACCCAAATATTTAATTTTGGGGGCCATTTTCAATAGGTTGTAAATAATTAGCTATTAGACAATGGGAATCAAGTTGGGGTAGAGTGGAATTAGAACCACGAACCGCGAACCTTTGAGCCGTAAATCTGAGGCACTAGCCGCTGGGCCACAACTCGATTCGTTGGTATTAAAGTAATTTAATATAAACATACGGCTTAGGCCAATTACAACAGTTACATGAAGAAACATAAATGCAAGAAACTGAACAAAAAGAACATAAAACTATTTAGCAAAGACAAACTAGGGCAAAACAATAATTGTAAACAATATATTTAAAAAAACGAAAGACAAAAAACTTTGAGCTAAACCATGCCTATCCAACTTCATCCCACACTGTTTAGTCGCGAAGAGATATACGAAAAGCCGGAAGATCTATCCCGAAAAATTCCAAATCGTGTGATGAATTGACTAATTTACACATTCTGGACATTGGGGCATAAAAACCAAAGTTGCTCTTAGAACATTTTATAAATAGCCGATTTTGACTTCTGGTGACACGGTTGGGAACATGAAAAAAAATTGAATGCAACAGAGATAGGACATCACTTAAAGCATTAAGTATTTTGAAAATGCATATAAGGTCCATCTCAGTTCTACGTCTCTCCAATGAAGACACATTAAGAGATTGCTCTATTTCAAAATAAAAATAATTACCCCTTTGTAATCCGACAAACCATGCCACTTTTCTTAAAAAACGATGTTGGACAGACTCGATATGGTCAATATAAGTCCTGTAGAATGGAGACCAAATAGGAGAAGCGTATTCTAGATGGGGTCGAACTAGTGAGCAATAAAGAGTTTTGATGGTATTCATATTTTTAAAGTCCACCGTCACTCTATTGATAAAACCGAGAAGTTTGAGAGATTTGTTCACGATAGGAGAGTTTACTATCTAAGGTAATGCCAAGATCCTTTATTGACGAAACCATTGAAAGGGAAGTATTTTTTAGTTTGTAGTTGAATAGGTTTTTTTGTCGCGAGAAAGATATTATTTTACATTTGTCAATGTTAAGTTGAAGACAATTGATGTCGCACCATTCATTAAAACAATAATTATCATGTTGAAAAAGAAGACAATTATGGGGAGATTCAATCAGTTTAAGTACTTTGTTGTCATCAGCAAAAAGCCAGATTTTTGTATTTCGAAAAACATTGATAATATCATTTTTAAAAACATAAAATAATAATGGAGCGAGGTGGGCTTCTTGAGGTACTCCAGAAGTAACAGTGATTGGAGAAGACAAGGAATTATTAGTTTGAATCAACTGTTTTCTTTCACTTAGGTAAGACCTGAAAAATGATAATAAAGGATCTCTTATACCAATGGCTTGTAATTTAGCCAGAAGAATTGTGTAATTGACTTTATCGAAAGCTTTAGAAAAGTCTGTATAAAGCACATCAGCCTGAAGATTGTCTTCGAGAGCACAAGTAAAAGCAGTAGTATAAGCAAGCAGATTGGTTGTAGTGGATTTGGATTTAATTATTGCAATGTCTTTTTTTTGCACCACAACAGGCCAGAACGCCCAATTACAGTAGTGAATTACATCACATAACACCCAGGCTTGAGAAAAAATTATAATTTATTATTTTGTGTTCTCACCGGGAATCGAACTCGGAACCTTCCGTGTGTGAGTCCAAGCGTCTTGATCACTACACCGCGGAGGCCGCTAATATTAAATGCCTTTTGTATTATACAAACTGTCTGGTGCTTCGACCTTAGGGGTTCACAATAAAAAAAAGGTAAACCAATTTAAAATATTTAAAAAATGAGTTCAAAAATCAAGTAATGCATAAATATTTGACACGTAATTGTTTATAAATTTATTATTCGCTTTTAAAAAATTAACATAGAACACTAGCTACATTTATGAACTATTTATTTAATAGAAAGTTGTATCTTGATCTAGCTAGTGTGAAAATTTCATGAGAATCATCTAAAGCCTTATACGCCCAGCCCGCTACGTATTGAACTGAGGATTGTGAAGCGTGAAAGACGAACACGCTAAACTCCACATCATAAGGCAGAGATTACTTGATTTACTTTTTGAGGATTTTTGTCTGAAAACGGTTATCGAATGAGAAAGAATAGTTGAAAAATTATATTTCATTCACAGAACTAGTAATACTATTGTTGTCATTTTAACTTAACAGGTACAAGATACGAGTTGAGCGTCTCTCCTAACGAACTTGGAGGAATCCTATAAGGTGTTTTAATTTTATTAGCAACAATGACATCCAAGAACGACCACAGCAGGCTCCTGTGAAGGTGCTGGACCTGGCTTGGACACGTGCCATGAATGCTTCAGGAGAACCTTAACTCTATTTATTTATTTATTTAAAACTTCAAGTACAAATAATTAGTACTTTGGCGGACTTATTGCTAAAAGCGATATCTTGCAGCCAACAAAAAACAGACTGGTCGAAAGAAGAGATTGGTCAAAATGTTCTAAAAAAACATCAATATATTTTAAAACACACTTACAAATGTAAAAATAAAGTTTGAAAAAATCCTTAGTTTTTTTTTAAAAACTGTTTTTTAATTGGGAGATAAGACACAAATCAACAATAATATATATTTTTTAAAAGTACATTATACTATAAGTATTAAATGATGAGAAACTATAAATTCTATATTCTATATACATATTTATAGTAAACAAACAGGTATAATGTATAAACTCAGAACTAATAACAAATTTCCACAAAGTATACAAAGTTAGTATAGAAAATATATTACAAATGAAATAAATAGATATAAGTTTATGCAATAATTTTTTTTATTTTCATGTACTTGTAAATATTTTTCGATAATCAAATATTTTTTTGAGAACAGTAAGTAATTGTAAATTGGGCGGGATTAGGACAAGAATGCTTGAAGAGAGGATAAGGAGGGAAAGGGTACATATTTATTATTATAATGTCTAAGCTACGTAATGTATTTTAAGTGTAATTTTTTAATCTGATAGAGTGATGTTTGTGTAATCTATATCTTTAAATTTTGTAAAAAGGTCCTATGAAAAAAATCATTTTTAACATACGATGTTTTACTTATTGGTACATGAAACAGGTGGTACCGTCTACAAATCCTGGCCGGCACATGTATTGTTATTAAACAAAGTAGTTCTGTACAGTCAACTATTCCTGACATAATTTTGTGAAGCAGTAGTTGGTCCACTCACACTCTGCGGTATTGTAAAGAAGTAGTTCATTCCGGAGTCTGGCCCCTTGAAAAGAAAGGGAATTACAGAAGAATGATGTGGCATGTCTTCCTCGAGAAAAGTAAAGCGATAAATCACTAGTAGCTGTAAATATTTTTATTTTTAATAATCATGTTATTTCTGCCGATAAAATTCCCAACACGAGATTTTGGCGCTCAGCAGTGAGATATGTAAAAAAATATTATGTAAAACTATTGGTAAATGTGCATTTAAAACACACTATTGTATTAAATATAGTTGATTTCAATCTAGGTGAGCCAAATACTGGTATTTAACAATGCGACAATATCCAATTAAACATCATTAACGAACGCTTCATAGTTCCCAATATTCACGTATATGGAGCAATTGAATGTATTTATAAAGCAATCAACTCAAACATATTCAATTTTAAGCGTACTATGGTCATCATGTACAAATTAACCTTTTGTAATCAACAAATGACTTAAAACATGGAGTTTAATCAAACAAAATAAACATTTTATTTTCCATTTACTATTAGATATTATTAACGTTTAAAAAATTTTAAAGAATGAAATATTTATAAAAAACAGTAGTAGGTGGTGAATGGGCTTTGGTGTGAAAAGGGATAATCAACGAGAAAAATATTAAAATCATATTTCTCCACAATTTGCCCAAATGTTTGTAGACATGCTGGTTTTCACTTCCTAGAGAGTTTTTACTATCAAAATTTATTGCAACAGCGAGGGAATACATTTTTGAGAAGGTAATATGAAAGAATAGGCATTTAAAGGTCTTACAATTGGCTGATTTAAGTGGCCACTTTACACACCGTGTAACATTTACCATTTTAATTATGTTAATACAACCATATTTTCTCAACCCTTTCATCTATTGATTTTTTTTAAGTAAAAGAGCTAAAACGATTATTAATGTGAAATAACTTTATCTGGCTGAATTATTTTACCTACTAAGCAACGCCTGAAAATAAAATAATATTTATTTTTTTATACTCGTATTTTAATACCAGTAAATATTTTAAGTACAACAATATTTTGAGGTTATCCAAACGTTTGTAGATACGCTAAATTTCACGCCTTAAGTTGCAATGAGGAACTTCAGTCCTACATTAGAACATTAAATCGTACCACAAAGTTTTCTGAAAATGTACGAAAGAAATAATATAAAACATTAAAATAAAAAGAACAACTTTGAACGACGTCACTGGTTTACATTAATCAACCTATGATATGAGAGTTATGGAAGATTTCCGGTTTCCTTGCCGTGGATGGACCAATGGGTAGAACTAATCGATACTAAGCGGAAATGAACCTCTGACGTCACACGCGGAGTTATTTCAGAAATATCAAATTTGAAAAATAGTTTTTTGCTTGGTTTAAAAGTCTTTCAACAAATGAAAAAAAAAAAAAATACTGTACTTCCACATAAGATTTAAATGTATTTGCAACAAAGGGATAAAATATTTTTAAGAAGGGAATATGTTTGTCTAGGCATGTACACAGCACATGGCGAAACATATGGGCAAAGGTGAATATTTTTTTAATTCTGTGATTTCTTGCCGGTAAACAAACTTTGTGACTTCAAATTATTGTTGATCCAGAAAATACAGTTGATTATTTCTCACACTCACAACGCAAAATAAAGATCTGAGGGTGGTCATTTTCCGAATTATAAACTATTTAGAAAATATTCAAATTAAAAAAATAACTTAAAAAGTAAATCTTGACTAGTTTGAGGTAAATGAAAATCAGAAGATGCATTTTAAATGTAGGCATCTATGTAAAACAGATGAAGGTATTGAAAGCAAACTTAGAAATCTCCATTGAATAAGTTACTGAGATATTTGCGAAAAACTTTGAAAAAATAAATGTGAGATTTCTAATTATGCTTCACCTACTCAATGAAGAATGCTAAGTTTGCGGTGTCAAGTAGTATAATTATTGAAATATGCTTTTGCAAGAATAAGAGACGGTTTTGAATAACGCTACTATTTACGTCAATCGATTTTTGTGTATGGTTCATTTTGGCATTGTATGGATGGGTGGGCGTGAATTTATTTGAGGTTAAATGAGAAAGACAGATTACAATTGAAGTTATTTATTGAGTAGGCACATGACTTACATCATTACATTTTTGTGCAGAAGGAATTTGCGATAGCGAACACAGGACAGAGAGCTGTGGTGAGCGGCACGAAATGTCAAAACGAAATGTGAAATGTTCTTCCGGTGCACGACGTTTAATATCTTATCCGAGCTGACGTTGCAGTGGATTACGCGTTGCGGATCAAAGCGGGGTTCGGTTCTGCCAACCACACGGCTTTTGGTGTTGCTTTCCACAGCATCCAAAGCTAATTATTCCTTTTTTAGAGGAGATTTCTTAGTAAGCTTTTAATAATACCCTCAGATCTGTTTTTTTTTAAAAATAAGCTGTGGATTTAATATGCTTTAATTGGTGGACCAAAAATCCTAAAAACTTGCGGTTAGCTAAATTAAAAATACATGGTTAAATATAAATTAATATACACTGTTGTGCAGTACTTAATATTAACAAAAATGACGTTATTGCTGTTTTTTTTTTTGGAAATAATTTTCGAAGGTCTTTTTTTTTAGTAGCGTAAGTTAAAAAACGTAAGGCAACTGTTGAATTATCTTTTTTATACGCACATTATTGTACTGTAAACAGTTTGTTGTAGTTGTGTGCTCTCAATATGTTGACCGTGCATAGACTTCAATTGTTCTAAACAATTTGATTGTGTCAAGAGCATTGCTAACATGCTTTAACCCTAACACAACGGTATCCCATTTTATGTGTTTTTAATATTTATTTTATTTATTTATTCATACAAACGCCCAATAGGCATTTTTAAGTACATATTTATAGATAGAAAATTATTATAAAGAAAAGTAGAAAGACACAATGAAATATAGTAGACTTTGTGGGAGTGGAAGCGGGCGAGAGGTGTTTATAATTGAATTTGATTCAGTAAAATAAATGCATATATGTACTTGCTTTTACCCGTGGCTTAGCTCACGTGATAATAGGAAAAAAACAGTTAGGCCATGAATAAGTTGTTTCATTCAGCAATAAAAATTCTTCGGTAGAAAATAGCTTGAATCGATTCTCGATCCTCCAAATATCGCTATGAAAAAAATACGATCTTCCGTTAGTCAATGACAACGTCGCCATTGAGATAAAATATAATAAGATGCCACTCCATAAAAATCCGAGCTATAAAATCATCCCCGCATGAAAAGGAATGACCAGCGGAGGGAGCAAGTATTGTCACGTCGTATCACATTGACTTCGACAAACAAAACAAGTGTACAGTAAAAAGCACGGACTGTTTACATCGGTCTATTGTAAGTTCTATTCAGAATATTTATTTCTTTTGCATACGTGTCCCCTTTGTTTAAAGTTTAACTATACGCTCGACTAACTGAGCAACACAAAGACGGGATATTACGACTTAAATAATACTTGTTACGTACTAATAAAACGTTTTTACATTAAACTAGCTGTTTTAAACTAGTTTTGATTAGGATAAAAACATTACTTGCCTGTGAAAGGTTATACCATCGCTTTTTCTATATTTTTCAGATCAATTCATGCAGTATTTTAGCGGACATTTATAGGAATTTCAGTAACTGCGAGGAGACAAATGTTCAAAAGTAGACGAAAAATTCTCGCAACAGACTAAAGTCCGTTCAATCAAACATAAGCCAATTGGCAGCAGATTGAGGGACCATATTTTGAACTCTCATGTTTACTCTAGTTATATAATTCAATGGACGTCGCATCGTAATTCTGTTTACAAATCTAAAATCCTACTACAAAACCAAAACTAATACCCGTATGCAGAGACAAACCTTAAGGTGAGGAAAGTACATTCTATTGTCTTCACCTTCGGGTTGTTCTCTGCATTTGAAATTAGAATGTACTTTCCTCACCTTAAGTTTTGTCTCTGCATACGGGTATTAAAGCAAACCAAATTAACCGTTTATAAGGTAAGTCCATTGTTGAATTATTTTTTTTATTTTTTTTTGACACCCCACCTTACAGCCTACTCGTTTTCAAATAGTTAAAGTTTTTAATTAATTATACTTTTTGTTGCGCTTTTTTTAAATTTGAGATGAAAAATAAGCATCCGCTTTTACTTCTCATGCAAAAAAAAAAAGATCGGTCGCTCTGATAAAACGTGAAGGAAACAATTACGTCGCTCATATTACGCGCATGCGTTCCCCGTCACTGTCATCTTCCGACTAAAGACTGAATCTGTTTTACACAACACCCACCACAGAACAGCGTCTTTGTCTTCCTTTTCATGAGTTATATCTTCGTGCTCTCTCTAATACCTAATTTCTCTAATACTCTCTAGTATTTCTGAATTAGCGTATATTCATTCTTCACGTAGCAAAGACAAATATTTTTTATTAACATTCAGCATAGTTATACTCTCTAAATCCGGTATGAAAATGTCAATTTGAAGATTACAAAAAATAAATTCATAATTTAAAAGAATAAGAGAGATATATCAAGTCAAAATGTTTGCAGGCAGGCTGGATTTTCTTCCTATGGATTTCTGAATAACTCCCTAGGAGGTGCAAACATTTGGACATACTCAAACGTTTAATATTCGAATTTAAGACAGATTTAAGCTCAACATATTACAACAGTGATGAAGAAAATTTTAGAGTAGGTAAAATAGAAGTCAAGGCAACTTCAGGGCTAATGATTTGTCAATGGCTGGTTTAAGTGGCCACTTTACACACTGTTACATTCACCATTCTGCCCATATTTGAACATCTTTATCCCTTCACTTTTTTCGTCTATTGATGTTTGTGAAGTAAAAGAGCTGAAACTTGTATTTATGCGGTGAGATTCGTGTAAATAAATTATTTCAGCTTTATAGGTATTCTTGGCAACACCTAAAAAATTTTGTTTTTTCAATTTCTATACTTTTTTATGAACCAGGTAGATGTATCGACAATATTTTGAGTTTGTCTAAATTTTAGAAGATAAGGACTGGATTCCACTCCTTGGAAAGCTATTTTTTTTTTTTAAAGAAATATTTGCGTTCTTATGATTTACCCAAATATTTAATTTTGAGGGCCATTTTCAACGAGTTGTAAATAACTCACTATTAGAAAATGGGATTTGAGTTGGGGTAGAGTGGGATTCGAACCACAGACTCTTGGTCCGTGAGTCCGAGACACCAGCCACATGACCACAACTCGATCTCATTAATCGATCGATTAACATCACATGTGTAACATTCACCATTCTGCCCATATTTGAACATCTTTATTCCTTCAATTATTTCAAATGTTGATGTTTTCTAGCTTTTTAGCTATCAAAAGTGGCATTAGTATCCGAGGTAACGGAATTTTCAGCACTTTTATATGAACTGAAATTAAAGATCACAACTTTACGAATGAACAAATCTGATTACTTTGAACTGCAATCATACTTATTGACCGAACAGAACTTCTCTTGCGTCGGTTGTATTAGGGTCAAGTTTTCAAGAGACTATTATTCATTTGTTGATTCCTTCTCTCCCGAGGGAGCTCACTGTATCTAGTATTGATGCTGGAAGAACTTCAAGTTTGCTTGTCAGGCAATTACTGGCTCCTCATAATGACCAATAGCTCACTAATAGACTACAGTAACACAAATATACTATGCTTAGAAATGTTGCGGCTTTGTTAAGTCTTTATTGGTATTATGCATATTGTTTTACAGTAAATTACTGTTTAGACCTCTATGGTTCAATAGACAAAGAAGTAAGGACGATGCTAACAAGCCACCAGACTTGTTTCTTAAAAAATGGTACAAAAAAATTACATGTTAAAACTATTAGTGATAGGAAAAAATACAACAGTGAAGTCGACGCTGGAAAGAAAAAAGTTACTAAGCGACATGTGGCAACTTCACAATAGAGTTTTTTGCATTAAAATAATGTGGATATTATTATTTTATTTTTTAAATATTAATTTTTGCGTTCTTATGATTAACCGAAATATGTTATTTTAATGGCCATTTTCAACGACTTGTAAATTACTCACTATTAGAAAATGGGAATCGAGTTAGGGTACGGTGGGATTCGAACCACGAACTGTTGAGCTGTGAGTCCGAGACACTTGCCACGGGACCACGACCCGATTCTATTTCAACTTAAATATACATATTAATGACGACAGCAAACTTTGGTATTTTATTCATTGATACAATAGCTTATTGCGACAATTTAAGCAATTTTAACTTCAAATTAGCCAAAAGTTCACTCTCGTTTTTTATTATCTACGGCACAGAATTTATTTATGAAATCGACAAAAATTTAGTTTCTTCTCTTTTTACGTATTTTTTTTTTCATATTTCTTAAACTCTCATAACTTTCACGATATTTTTTTCGTCTTTTTCAAATTAGCCACTTATTATCACCTTCGGGGAGTAATCGTAATTCAAAGTTTTAATATCTTTCCAAGCCATTACTACCCCTAAATGACCGGGGATGGTCTATTTTCCTATTATTTTATGATTTTAACTCTCCCAAAAACTAGCCGGATAGCTTTTGAAAGTGAGGAATGAAGACGTTTTGCCAATTTTTGTTTTGAAATATTACTACTTGTGGTGATTTACCTGTAAATTTATGTTTAAGTCATTTTACTCGCCTGTTGGTGCAAATGAAAACGGCGTTGCAAATCGCAATTAATCAATTATCAATATCTCGGCAACTAATATTTCTACTGCTTTTTTAAAAAATCTTCAAATAAATCTTAACGCATTAAAAAAAATCGTATTACGTATTTAAGTGATTTGGATAATCTTAAATGAAATGTTTCGTACATCAAAATCTCTAAAAATGACAAAACATCGAGTACCCTGATACAAATATATAAAATGTTTGCTTGAGTGAAAGAGATGTAATCTAATTAGATCATTCATCCAGACACACGTATTTATATACTTATTATTTACATACAAAAGTTTATTGTACATTTTTTGAGACATCAGTCCCAACTCCATGGGACTAGAAGTCTTGTGTTTAATATGACGAACAATAAAATTAGTAGACACAGACACAGACACATGAGTATATTACCACAGATATAGGATCAAAAACATAAAAAATATTTTTTAAAGACATATATACCGTACATCAACATGGTAAACAAGAAGCTCAAACATTCGGATAATCATCAAGGAGTTTTCAACTCAAATCCCTCCCACTAAGGAAAATCCAGTCCTGAACTCCTTTCGAGAGAGCTTAATACGCTCTTACGAAATATTGAACACTCTCGGTGCGATGAATGAAAGATGTGTCCGAGCAAAAGTCGTTCGGGTTTTGGGTATGACATAATTCGTGCTCTGGGAAAACCTCGTACGAACATTTTTCTGAGACCTCTCCTCATTGTTCGACCAGAAGTGTGTAAGTGCTTCTTTTAGGTCGAGTTGTCTTATATCCAGCACCTTCATGTATTGGAACAACTGCTCTGATGGGTATGTTGAAGGGCGCAAGAATATTATTCTCAATAATAATTTATGTTGAATTCTAAAAGACTTTTTAATTATAAATGACAAGAGGAAACCAAAATCTTAAGTCTGATCATGTCAAAAGCAGACAGAACCGAAGGGCATGTATGACAAGATTTATGAATGTGGAAGAAGCTAGGAATGTATGCCAGGATAGACGTGTGTGGCGGTCCATTCTTTCTGCCAACCCCTACGGGGAAATGGCGTGATGGTAGTAGTAGTAGTAGTAGGCTTTAAAATGGATATGGTATAATTTTATTGAGATGAATAGACGGTTATTATCCAGTGATCATTTCCTAACCTCAGGCTATCTAAGTTTAACCCAAGGTAACGTCAGGTTTCCACACAGATTTTTTTTTCACAAAGTGAGTTAAAGGTCTTAAGTTTAAATTCAGATTTTTTTCCTTCATAAACAAACTAACTAAATTCAGTGCCTCTTGTAAAATTAAATTATGTAACCTCACCTTTTTTTCTAAATGGGAGTTTAATTATTATTATACTGGCTTTGGTTTTATGATCATGTTCGAGGTGACTTTGATATTTTTTTTCCGAAATTCAGTAGTTTTTTTTTTGTAGAGCGCAATTTTTGTAATGGGCGCTTCAAAAAGTTATGATTAATACTCTGTGCAAATACTGTGCAAAAAAAACAACTGCTAGTCACGGTGCGTCAACATGATTATGTTTGACTGAAATAAATAAATCCGAGGGCTTGAATTCCCGTCTTTTGCACTAAAAGTAAACTAATTTGAATTTTGAAAAAAAGTGTAAATTTTATGTGTTGACAAAATAGGTACCATATTTTAATACCGTACGCCCCAAAGACGGCAGATAAAACTGATTTATTTGGTTACATGTTGGTTTAATTGGTATCCTAGCGAAAAAAAGCGGACGTCTCAAAACCGGTAGACATTGAAAAATCTTGATCACAAAGTTAATGCTTTAAATATTAATAATAAATGAAAATACTCACCGCTCAAACCTACTTATGCTTTTGAAAACAAAATCCTTTTCATTTTTATATTGAGATAAACTAAATCAAATTAATCTCAACGAAAACCCGCATTTCAGAATAAAGACTAAGTTTCAGGATTCCCTCTTTAAAATAAAAACTTTTGACCTTAGGTCTTCCAGAATCAAAAGATTATTCTATGTGATTGCTAATTAATATTTAATATCCTTCGTACTATTGTTTACCTTTATCCCTTATCTCTAATATTCATATTATTTTATTCAATTAAGAATATATTTTGGCCCTTTGAAGTAATGTAATAGGGTAAGATTAATCGTTAAACGAAAGCTCCGTATTATGAATGAGCCTTCTAACGCGTCGTTCGTATCTCGGATCATACGTAATACTTTTCTTAATCCATTACGATTGAGACAAAAGATAAATTGCAGAGATTAAGGAAAAGAAAATAAATAATGTGATAGGAAGAAAAAAGGTCTTTTGAAGAATAGGGGAAGAAAGTGATTTCGGAATAATTCAATGAGAGCGCTAATGGAATAAAAGAATTGAAGTATAAGGATCATAGAGAATTGAATTTACAAAGGCTGCGTTTGATAAAACAAAAAAAATCATGTCTAATTCTAAACTTTTAAAAATCTATTTAAAAGTTTTTCATGGTGTTAATATAATTTATTCCACTTTTAAGATCAAATTAAAAACATCAGATTACCTATATTTATTAAATGCTAGCATTTAGCATGGCAATTGTCGAATGTTACCTGGTAAAAAATTCTCTAGAAAGGCGTCGCGTCGGCTAATTGGAATATCAGACACCTAGATTTTTGGGCCTTGAACTACATTTTAATTGCACTTAACACGTTACTTTACTGAATCAATACATAGACACCGGAAAACGTTGAACTTTATTTTTTTGTCATAAGTGCAGTTATGTAACACAACACAAACAATAAATGATTTAATTTGTTACAAAATCCAACACTATTTAAATATGTTTGCTTGAATAGGGAATTGTAAAGTAATAATTTAAATCGTATTAGTAATAGATCCGATAGTGTACTGTCAGTTCCAGGATGCAGAACTAAGTTCGCACAGAGGCACTCCTTACATGTTGGTCCAAGATCCTTTTCCAAGATTATTTTCATAAGTGTTTAATGTTATCTCTTGTATTCGGATTGCTTCTATTATTCAATTTTTAATTCACTTTTCATTTTGTCGTTGTTAATAACAATAGATTTTTTTTAAATTGAATAAAAATAAATATTAGCGCTCTTATAATTTGCCCGAATATTTAAATTTTGATGGCCATTTTCAACGAGTTGTAAATAACTTACTATTAGAAAATGGAAATCAAGTTGGGGTAGAGTGTGGCTCGAACCTCAGACCTCCGATCCGTGGGTCCGCAACGCTAGCCTTGGAACCACAACCTGACTCGACTTAACACGGGCACGGCTAAAAAAGCCAAAATATGTTTGTGAACATGTATGCAAATGTCATTTGTTATGAATAAGTGGTTAAATTAAAGGTATAAAAACAATAATTCAATAAAGTATTTCTAATTAAAATATCTAAAAAATTAAAGTAAAGTTTAATTTATTTCCGATCGGCATATTCCGCCTCTTGAAATGACTCTGTGAATGATTTTTTTCTTAAAAAAAATAAATATTTTCGTTCTTATGACAAACCAGCATCATTTCATGTCCGCTCCCTAGTTGGAGCAAATAGTACCCACAAAGAGCTTTCATGCATCTCTTTTAGCTGCCAACTCCTTTGCGTCCTCCCAAGTCAGGTTCTCTTCTCGAAGTTCTGAAAATGTTTTCCCTCTCTGTAGAAATAAATTTAAATATTGGCTCATGGAGTTTCTTAAAAAGGTGTTAAATCGCTTTAGCGTCGAAAAATCTCAACTGTCATCATCGTAATTCTACAAATAAAAATTACTAGTTTATTTAATTTTTAAAACACAAACGAATTTCTAAAAATGTACGGGATTTAAATTTTACGAGTTAATATGAGTTTGGTGCATACGAAACAGGATCCTAACCGACACTAGGTGACAAGAAACAATATATTGAAATAACATTTATACTCAAAGCTTATTTCAATCTTGTAAAAAAGGACATGAAAATTTTATCTTATGGTGATCATTTCCACTGAGAATTTGTCCTTTTTAAGTGTTAATATGTCAAATACATAGGAATTCGTTTATCATCGTATCGCTTCCAGTCTAGACCAATAATATTATATTATTATTATCAATTTTATTTTTATCTTCCTCGTTTCATATTCTTATCTCTACCGAGACAATACCCGTGTTCAAACTAATTTTGGGCGAAATGTTCCGATGTTCATGTACGCACGGATTGTTTCATCTCTTTCTTTCTCATAAGAAAATCTATAGATAAAACATTAGCCTTGGAACAGTTACAAAAATGACCCGCGCATCCACAAAATATGAATTTTTAAATATCAACGGCACATAAAAGTATTTTAAATAACGTATATTATAACAAAAAGATTAATAGATCCTTGTATTTTTGAATAAATAAAAAAAACGTTATTAAACCTAATTCTATTCTATGATACGTTTTCTTTAATTTAATTTTGTTTATTCAGAAAAACAACAGCAATACAAAAAAATATACACAGCATTTAAAAAAAAACATAAAAGAAAGCCAAATCAGTTTTCCACATAAATACCAATTTAAAAATCCAGTTCAGTTAGATATTAATACGTGTCGACGTGCATGTGTGGGAGTTTTTGTGTGAGGATGCGTGGGTAAGTAAGTAGAGTGTGGTTTAGGTAAGTATGTGAATATTTGTGCGAGTGTATATGGGTATGAGGGTGAGTTTATGGACAGGGTGAGTGTGTGTTTGATATAAGTGAATAGAAACACCTTAAATTTATAATGTAAAAATATTTTATTTATAAAGAAACATTTTATTTTTCAAATAAAAGTTTTTTGAATTCTTATTTTAAAACTGGGTTTAATACAGTTAAATATATCTATGCTATTGAAAAATTCATTATAATTAAGCGCCAAGCAAATTAGAGGAGAGTTCTGTGCTTAGTTGGTGTGAACTGTAGGTACATAGAAAAGGGATATATTTGTGTGACGGGTACGGTAGCCAGGTACATTAAGGGCCAACTCAGAAACCAGAACAGGACTATGAAGACGTCCATAAAGAATGTCATGCGAAATCCCCATATCTAATAATGTATTTAAAGTAAATTATTTTAATTCGTGGCAAATTTTGGGGAGTCATTGACCCAATGGCCATGAGAGAAAGCCGCCACTGATACCGAGCATTTATTTAAGAGCTTGACAACACAGAATATTTTTCATTCTTGAATGAAGGACAAATTTATCGTCAATGATGCCTGTGGGGAGGACAATTGGTCTATTGAACACCCTGCTGAGAGGAGGGAATCTTTTCCATTCTAGGCTTTCCAGTTTTAGACTTTTCTTCCCTTACTTTGTATCGTAATGTGTATTTGTGACATTTGCATTGGATAATGTTTGTTTTTATGGACTTAATGCTGGACCATAATAATATATTGTGCTTTTTCAAAACACGTTTTTTAATTACCTAATCATAAACGTAAATTGTTATTGGCAGTTGTGCTATATTGTACATTTAAATAAATATATAAATTTGAATTTACGTCCATAGGTAGTAATAAGTGCTTTTCAAATCGTAATGCATATGTTTAATATTTTTTCTTTGTTTACAGGTTTTAAGGAACCGAAATGCAAAAGCCACCTGTTCAAAGTCCATATAAATTAAGCGAACTCGGTTCTATTAATCATCTAAAGATGTGTTGATAAGTGTTTTGTCTGGTTCAAATTAAGTGTTTTTTGTGAAGTGTTAATATTATTGAATTCACAGACATAGAAGTTAGTGTTGTGAGATGTGTTAGCAAAATATTTATATAAATACCTACATAGTAAGTGAAGACACGATTCTAAGTTTGTCTCAGGGACAAATAACGACACTTGGACCTGATCCAGTTGGACTAAATCCACTCAGATATACTTCGGTAAGTAACTAGTACATTTTAAATATTATTATAATATTATAAACACGCAAATAGCGCCATGGAATTAAAAAGAGATAACTTTAATATTACTTTAAATACAAACTCGAACGGCGCTTTCAACAAAATGTCTTCTCATTGATTTGTGGGAAAGACTGGAAGTTTCTTTTCCTATAAATTTGTCGTTTCGTCAATAGTTCATATTAATATATTTATTTGAATAAATTGTTGACTTTAAAACATGCGTTTATTTCGTTATAAAAATTTCAAATTGCAATCAGCTTTATTTAAAACGATAAAAAATAAAAAAAACATATATTTTTTTCTTCTTAATTATTGATTTGACATATTACAACAGAGATAAAGAACATTAAAAAGAAGGTAATATAAAAGTCTAGGTATCTACAGAGTTTATGATCCGTTGTTGGATGGTTTAAGTGGCCACTTTACACACTGTATAACATTCGCCGTTCTGTCCATAAATGAACATCTATATTCCATCAGTTCTTTCATCTGTTGTTGTTTATATGATTTTTTATTCAAAGGGAATAATAAATTATGCAAAATGGTAAATGTTACATAGTGTATAAAGTAGCCACTTATACCAGTCAATGACAGGTTATAAGTCCCGTAAATCCCTAGACTTCCATTTTTCTTTTCCAAAATGTTCACTATCTCTCTTTTAATTTGTTTATTAACTTTTATGGACACCTTTATTTATTTATTTATTAACGGAAATGGTCCATTTATACAATTTCTATATATATATACCCTATAGTTTAAGCATTACGATAAAAGAATAGTTAATAATTTTTTTTAAAGCATTGACAAACATAAGGGACATCAAGACAAGATCTGAACCATTTATTTAGTGCTTGTTTAAATCGCTGTAAAATTAAATTTTAAAAATTCAGATCTTGTCTTGAGTTAACAATACGACGAAGATGGGTCATTGGAGAATTAAGACCATAGTTTGTTCTATGCTGAACGATGAACAGTACTTCATTGTTTCTCGACCTACGAGTCAGAAAATGGAATTTTACTTGTCCCAGTAATGATGGAACATCGATTATACCGTTTAGTATGCCGAACGTTTGTGTGAAATCAACATTAGTTCTACGTTTTTGTGGACTAAAAATATTTAACATTGACTATATATCAGCATAAGAATAATTAAAACCTTCAAAAATTGTATTTGATAAAACTTCTCAAATCAAATAAATACATAGTGATATTTATTGTAGGTTATATATTTGTTGGAGGATATTTTTAATCTGTGGGTGGACTGAGTTTGAAATGATGACGTTCTCCGAAGGATAAAAAGTAAAGAGGTACTGAAGGCTTTAAATAAAAGAAAACTTGAGTACTTTGGGCTTGTGATGAGAGGCAAAAAATATAGCATTTGACAAGGCATTCTACAGGGAAAGATTAAAGGAAGACGCAGCACAGGTAGAAGGCGCATCTCTTGGAGAACTTGCGCGACTAGTTCCATTGCAGCACTCAGTCCTTGTTCAGGGCAGCTGCCAACAAAGTAAGAATTGCTACGATGATTTAAGCCTCCACCGGGGAGAAGAAACATAAAAAAGAAGATGATTTGTTCGCTTCACAGTAAGGAGTATGCCATCTACATATATTTGATGGAAGAATATAAAAGTATTACTGCAAATGTGTGCTTTTCAGGAGAGCAAATGAACCCAATTATTTAGCTACAGAACTTATATTTTGCGAAACGGGTAATTATTTAGAGATCATTTCATCTGTGTTACCAAAATATAGTAATTTTCACAAATAACAGAAATATTCCAGACATGCTACTTAAACTGTTAACTATTATGTGGCTATGGTGTAACACGAGTCTTTATAGGATACAAGACTTTCTATATATATCTTATTTATTTCAAGGCTGAAGTTATATATTTTGTAATCTTGAAATTTTCACATAGGATTTGTAAAGTTAAATTTGAATCAGTTTGCTGGAATTTAATGCAAAAAATATTTATCCTTACTAGCGAATAATGATAAACGAATGAAAGTGATGCCAATATCACAATATATCTGTTTTAATGTAAAAGATTGAGTATGAGAATATAACTTAGAACAAAAAAGACAGAGACGCTGTTCTGTGGCCGGTGTTTGTGTGAAAGAGACAAATACAAAATAATAAATTCGTTTTATCAGTTGGTTATTGGCAGAAGCGAGAGTCCACGCTTGTTATATGACTGGCGTTTTTGTGATTTTTAAATTCATTTTGCCGCAACAGGTCGAAATTTTTTTTTATATAAATTATATGTCATGCATGTCTCTTTATTTGTTTTTTTAATGTCCGAACTTCAAAATATTTTGTGTTTTGCTTGTGGTAACACGATTTTATATAACTGCGTGTTAACGTATAATAAAGCTTAGTCTTTTTAAAGTTAAAGATGGGACAGAAGTAGTTTCCTTATACTATTTGTATCACTCAACGAATAATAGAAATGAGTCTACTAACATTACTTAGACGATCTTGTAATGAAAATATGACACAAAAGCGCATATTTACATGCATTTAAAAAAAAAAATGATTATAAATTTTTTAAATTTATCTTTTAATTGTACTAGTTAATACCGTTAATGCAAGCAGACACAAGGAACAATCTCTCATATAAATCGCAAAATGAACAAAAATGCAATTATACTTATATGTTCGTCTATCAAATTTTTTTCAACTTAACTAGATCGATTAGATAACAAATTTTCTTTCTTTTCTTTAAATAAATAACAGATATTTCAACAATGACAAAGAACTTTTGATAAGAAAATTGAAAGCGGGATTGTTTTGTTATTTTTATACTCAAATCCTACGACATTTTGTATTTATCTAAGTTAATTAGTTAAATATTTCACGTCGTTTAATTAAAATGGTTTCAGAATCATTAAATAATACTATTGTCCTCGCATTTATTAAATTATATTAATTTAAAAGCTGATAATTCCTTACAATGTTTTTTTCGTGACATAATTCAACTTCAAAGAAAACTCAGACAACACTCGAAATCGTATTTCCACGTAGTTAAACGAAATGAAACTAACTCTGCCTTTGCTAAAACTAATGATTAAAAAAAAAAAAAATTATACCTAACGTTAAGGCATGTGTATTAAACAATTTGTAAGTTTATATATGGGAAGAGGTCTCCGGTTTGATTCCCGACATGGTTGATATGAAATATTTATTTAAAAAGGAGTGTCTGCACCAGAATAATTCATTGTCCCTGGAAGCATGAGACTTAAGTACTTGAAGTACTTAATGTAGGTTAAGTGTAAATAATCAATGTAATTTATAAGAACCTGCTGACGAGTTGTATGTATGCAACTCAGCAGGACTTTAATTTAAGAATATTTTGTAAATATTTTTGAAAAATAAATTTAAAAAAAATAAAAAAAAGCGTGAGACTTATCATCTATATTCATGTAACAAAAATTATCAAGATACTCTGCAATTGAAGTATAAATGCAGTGCAATTTGCATAATTAGGTGCGGAAAGGGAATTATATATAACTATGTAAATACATATTTATTTTATTTATTTTGTTTATTTTATTTATTTTGTAATAAAAAAAAAAAACACTTTATGTACTTTTCTAATGCAGTTTCTTATACACCATTTGGTACGGATCAGGGTGTGCTGATGATGACAATATACTTCAAGATTGAATCTATAAAAAAATAAACAACAATCAACTATATTTCATAAGCGATTTTTAGTAATTTTCTTACGGGCTTGGTTGCTTTCTGCTAAATTGAGTTTTATTTGTTTGTTGCGAATTTAATCAAAATATCGCGGAACATTTGAATTGGAACTCCGATTAATTAAAATTAAATTTATTTTCCTTTCGCATTTGGCAGAACAAACCATTTATTACTATTATTATTTCATTTTATAATTATTGTTTTTATAAACCAGTGGACGATAATTATTATTCAGCCGTGAAAACAATCGTCCTGAGAAAAAACGTCAAATTATAAATTATTTGTTTTGTGTAGACACCGTTTTTGCCACGGACATAAAATATATTCATAAATAAAAATGTAATATCATAAACCATTCATGTCGACACATTAAGTTCCATTCTTAACACATTAATGTCCCCTCCCAGTACATTAAACATAATTCAATAGGCTATAAAAATAATCGAATTGATATTTCACAAGCTAACAATTGACGAGTATCGTCATCCCGCTATGTATGATTGATAAGATATGCGTGATAGTTTAAATAAGATTTCTATATCATTGGAACAAACTAAAATCGGTTAATATCGTAATAAAAAATGACTTTTGTAATCAAAGCCTGATTATTGAGAGTTCCAAAATTAAAAAATCTTTTTTGACACTTTTTTTTTAATAGTGCAAAATAATTATCTAAATCGCTATTTGTAGTATATTCTATAACAATAAAATAAAATGTATAATTTTGAATTTCATTTTAATGTGATTTTTCTTAAGCCTGGGCGTTCTGTGCTGTGCTAGAAAAGGCGGATAGAAAATACGGTTCTGTGTGTGAAATTGAATCAAAAAGTAAACCTTTGTTTTATTTAAATAAAGATTAAAAATTATTATTCTGAATAAAAAAATCGGGTGGGTCTGCCTAGTTCTGTAGAAGTTGGTGCGTTCACCTATCATTCTCGAGGTCGTAGGTTTGATTCCTCTCAGGGTTGACTGTTTTAACTGCAATGTTTCATTGTCCCAGAACTGGCACCTGAAGCGTAATATTAATCACCCTTCCTTACTTAGATTATTGAAACACGCTGAATTTTTACGCTCAGTTTACAAATGCAGTGCCCCTATGCACCATAGGGTACGTGGAAAGGGGAATGATGATGATGAAATTTATGGCAATCTTACTGGGATAGATTGCGAGTGATTTTATCTGCATGTCAGGAGTCAGGAGATTAAAAAAAAAGCTTACTCCCGGGATGATCCCGGAATTCCGGGAAGATTGGCAACCTTACTCTTGGCCCGTTGGGATGCAAAATAAAATAGTTTTTGGAATATTCTTTGGTGAGTATTTTATATTTAAAATGTTAAATTTTATATTTTAAATGTTGTTGTGAAAAAATATGTACTTCGTTATGTTAATAACGAAGTACATATTTTTTCACAATTTCCAAGGGATGCGCCGCATTCATATTATGTAAGGGTGGAACGCACCTGCTGTAGCTCATAAAACACTATCATAATTACTTTAAATAAATAAGTTTAAAAAGCCAAATTTTAGCAACAAAAAATCTTACTAGTGAGAAAATGAGTAATTTCATAAATAATGTAGATGGAATAAAAATTTGTTATTCGATACTCGTGAAGATTTCTATACAGAAATTACAAAAGTGTATTTTGTTAACTACTAATATTCTTAATATTTTTTATAAATTCTTATTGCATGTTTACTTCATTTTACAACGTTTTCCATTCTCTTAATTTCTTTATTTTTATCTCAATTTTTTTTCCTGATGAACCATTTCTTTTAAACAATTTGTTATAATATATATCGTATCAATAAATTATGTGTAATTATTCGTCAAGTTATTTGTTGTGCTTTGTACGTAGTTAATGTTGTAGTTTGTATAACTGTGATAGTTTCTACAAAAACAAACGATTAATGTATGTTTCTTTTTTGGGCGATACCGTGTGTGTTGGATTTGTTCCGACGTTTCAGCTTCCATTGCAGACGCCCTCTTCAGGGTAAACTGAGTGTTTTGTAGAAAAAAAAAATATGTGTTCAAGTATTCGTAATTTGTACCGTGTTGCAGTCGGCAATAGGGACATTTCTATTCGTTTTGTAGTATATAGTGTAGTGTGTAATTCAAAGAATGCATTTTTGAAACTTTTTAAAATAAATTTATCCATCATCGCATGAAAACAATATTTACACCGTTACCATAATATTTTTTTTTACTTATTTAAAAATAAAAATTATAAAAAATCGTGAAGACTCTGTTGTGTATAATGAAAAAGATAATTCAGTAATTAATATAGCTGAATGTAAAAATTGATTAATGCCCGCATGTGTCGCATTTAGCGCAGTAATGCGACGCAAGTGACTAACATAAGTGCAATAAAATGCATTCGGCACTAATTATTAGTAACAGCGTGATGGTGATTACCCCCATTTCGTGTATTATTATTCCTAATTATATATTCCAATTGGTGAGTGACGCCAGCATACCACGCCTGCTGAGCTGGGACTTACTGCCTATTGTTACACGTAAAGTGGTGTAAATGAAGACGTTTAATTCGGTATCCTCAAGCTGAGATCACAAAACTTTACTTTTAATTAAAACAATGACCAATGACTGGTCAAAAGCCCTGTAGATGCCTAGAATTCTATATTACCTTCACTCAAATGTTCTTCATCTCTGTTATAATATGTTAATAAATCAAAATTTATTGAATGCAAAAAGACAAGTTAGAACAAACATTTTCGGACGGTAAAATCAATGGTACTTAAGATTATTTTTTTTGCAGTATTTTATTATTTTTCATTATGATAAAATAAATAATAACTTTGTAAATTTTGTTTTTCTCGACATATTTTTCTAGTTTTGATAAAGTAAGTTGTGTTGCTTTAAAACCAGTGGGTAGAAAAAAAAGGGCCTAAAAACAAATTTGTTTTTATTTATTTTATTTTATTAAGAATGCTGGAATGACGGAACAAACAAACATTTTTTTTAGCTTTATAATTTTCTTCATATTAACATATTACAAGAGAGATGAGGAACATTTTAAAGAAGGTAATAAATAAGTCTAGGCATCTACAGGGTTTATAATCTGTTAGTGGTTGGTTTAAGTGCCCACTTTACACACTGTGTAACATTCACCATTTGACCCATATTTGAACATTTATATCCCTCCAATTCTTTCGTCTGCTGATGTTTGTGAAGTTAAGGAGCTGAAACCTATGTTTATGCGGGTGAGACTCGTGTAATTGAATTATTTCACTTTAGTATCAAGAAAAAAATTTCAAGTTTACATTCTTGTAAGACCTTAATGATTGTGCCTACAGCTAAGGCATTTTTTAAATCAGTGTTCGCTCATATTTGGATACAATTATCTATGCTTATGTATAAATATATAAATAATGGTCTTTTAATAGTGAATTTTAATTATTTTCTTAGCGCCCATATTTAAATACTTTACTATATCTCAGTAGTGACGCTCCCAGAATACCTTGTTTGCATTTTTTGCGCCCTTAAAATGACCAACACTTTACTAGAAAGCCTTATCTTTAGTCAGTAATTGAGAATGAATAATTGAGTAATTGTAACACAGTAATTTATGACCTATGCATATTCATATTATTGTAATTAAGTGTGTCTTCGCGTACGCCCTTATCACGCGTAATTACAATTACTGACAACATATTTAAAATAAATTACACATTGTTTTAAAAATTATGTCACGTAAATGTAATTACCGATGTCCAAATCTGTAATCATTCAATATTTAGTTTTGATGATACGATTACTTCTGTTTTGCGTATATTTATTGTTTTTTTTTATTAGCTTAGGTATTTATTTAATACTTATGTTTTTTTTAAATTTAAAGTACTAATAAAAAATACAAATTGTGTAATTTCTTGTTATGTTTTATATTTCGCTTTCAAAAATTTTTCTGTTTTACACGAATAAAGCAATATTCTATTTTTTATGATTAATTCCACCAAATTGACTTTTTTTTGCTGATTTGGGTAGTTTTTCGTATTTTATCGCCGTTAAGAATAGACGTTAAAACAAAATAACTAGTCAGAAAGTTCGAAAGTTGTTAAATTTTGCCCTTATTAATTGAGGCCCGAAGAGCCCATCAACTAAGGTCCATAGGGCCGATTTAATGAAGCCAATATGGTATATTCATTTAGGGTAAATTAATTTAGACCCGATTAAATTATTAAATTATTTAATGAGTACAACAGGCTAACGGAGTCCTATAAAACGTCAAAAAATGACTATATTCATTTTAAAAATTACTGCTTGAGGAGGTACGTTGAAGGTGAATTTTAGTTTTAAGTTCTTCTTTTTCCTTTGATATTTCTTTCTTACTATATCTAAATGTTTATTATATATATTTTTTTATCTTTATTTTTAATTTCTTTGTATTATATACTTAACTTGCTTTCTTATTTAAGTTTTATGTATATATTATAATTTGTTACTATACTACTATATTATTACTATACCTTTAGGGAAATATTTTTTCCGTCCAAAATGAGTTTGTTGTAACTCCTGGGAGTAAAAAAAATATTTTTTGTTTTATTTAATAAAAAATGAGGCCCGAACTCATATTATTATTATTATTATGGATAACTTATATAGCGCCATTTTCTTTACAAAATACCTCAAGAGCGCTTAACATAGTGATTCTTTTAAATTTATAATTTAATTACAATAATTTATTCTGTTGTCACATGCTACGGATTTATTCAAATTATTTAGAGTAAAATTGGGTTTTAAGTTTTTTCCGAAACATCACTTCACTTTAACAGCATCGCACCTCTGCTGGGAGAGCATTCCATGCCATAGGGCCTGCGACCGCAAATGCGCGTTCACTAAATTTAGTGCGCTGTTTGCGTAGAGGTATAATAACTTTTCCTCTCGCCGTAGACGTAGCTGATCTAAGCGTTAGACGCCTGTCAGCTAGTTCACCTGGAATGCATAGTTCCCTTAGATATTCCGGAGAAGAGTTGTGCAGTGACTTATACATAAGCCAACAGAGTTTGTATTCGACCCTCTGTGGAAAACGTAGCCAGTGTAGTTCCCGAAGTAGTGAAGTGATATGATTGAACTTAGAGATTCCGAAAATAAGTCTCGCTGCGGGATTCAATACAGATTGTAGGCGAGTCATTTTGTTTATTGGTAGACCTGCATAGATGCCATTACAATAATCGACTCTAGACACTACAAACGCATTTATTAATTGACGGGCGGCATCAACCGGCAAATTTTTGCGTATGAATTTAATTTGTCTCAGCTGGTAGAAGCATGAACTTATCGTTCTACTAATTTGAGCGTCAAGAGAAAGGTCAGAATTGAGTAAAACTCCCAGTAGTTTAACTGTGGGTAAAGCGGTACTCCCTACATTGGGTAGAGCCGTATCCTGGATCAAATTCCGTCGTCTGGCTGAAGCGACCCATAGTTGTTCAGTTTTTGATGGGTTTGATGTTAGTCTGTTTTCAGCCACCTAGTTTCCTACTTTCTCGATGCATCCATCAATTAAATTGACAAGCACACTTCTCTCGCCTGGTTTGCAATAAAAATAAATCTGAGTATCATCTGCGTAGCAGTGAGACCACAATCCATATTCTTTGATAATGTTCTCTATATCTTTAGTGTAAAGGAGATAGAGGAGTGGTCCGAGTACTGACCCTTGAGGCACTCCTGTAGACACTCGAAATATAATATATAAGAGATATAATCATAATTTACAAGTGTGTAATAGTTGTCAATAGCTGACAGTTATTATTTTAAATCATAGATTCTTCACTACTCTGTTTTAATAGCTGTATTTTTTGCGTATATATTTTATAATTTATATATTTGTAAATTTTGTGTTGTTTTTGTAGCATTATATTGGATGCCACGTTATTATTTATTTCATTTACCAACATAATTAACCAATGCCCGTAGGGCCGATGAAACGAAGCCCGAATGATTGAATTCATGAGGTCTGAAGAGCAAATTTTCTAGCAGGTAACAGTTGGTGATAGCCGCTGGTTTTATTTATATGTAAAAGGTACAAAAAATACCAGAGGAATAGGGAATAATATTGTTCACTTTTTAGGTTAACTATAATAACAGACTGAAATAGGGAGATAATCATTTTAAAAGGGTCTTACAACAATTGTTCGTAAATACTTAAGCATGTGCAATTATGCAAATACCTGATATTCACAAAGATATATTGGATACAAAGAGAGATAGCTATTAAACTACCCGTATGTACAGAAAAACATGTATTTATAATCTGAGTAGTAACAAATAATATAACTAAAAAAATAAAAAATATTGACTTAGTTTAATAGTCCATTAAAACCAATGAACTTCCGCATTAGGAAAAGGAATGTGTGAATTAAGGCGTTTATAGAGTTACGGAATATATAAATAAATAAAAAAAATCAATGATGTCTGGTTCAAAATATAAATTATTTTTCTCTGGATCCAACTGGTTTGAATTTTTTCAATTTCTAAATTCCGTTGCATTTAAATGTTTGATACATTTTTTCGACGTTGATTAAAACGAAATCATAATTTAGTTCAATTTTATTGATAAACTTTCTGATTCCACAAGGATCAAAAGCAAATTAAGTAGAGTTATTCGAGGGGTGCTTATATCCGCAAATTCATCAGCGAGCCCATTCTGGAGAATTCCGTGGCGAATATAAAGCGGGAATGGGCCATGAAAAAATGCGACGCCATTTTGTGATCTCTTACTCCGCCGCATATTTTATTTTACTAAGGAGGCTATCACAAACCACTTTGCTTCATTTGGGAAATAATATTCGCATAAAAATTTATTATCACGGTACTAATTTCGTTTATTGATTCCCAACGATGACACTTTTCGGCGATACATGTATATGACAAATCGTTATTGAAATAATACAAAAAATATTATGTGCATATCAAAATCATATATTTATTAACACACAAATGTGCCCTGGGCTCTTGAAAATGTTAACACCCATGCCCAAATGGTCAGTCATTTCCAACACGTATTTAATCGTTCTTAAATCGCCAGCTAAGTTTGACGTAAGCTTGACGTTTATAATCGTAACTAGGATATTAGTTCCGCAATTATGAACGCAATCTTTATCTGTATATATCGAGACCGTACACTTAACTTCTGTATTATCTCTATCTACCTGGGTATTTTCTACCAACTTGTCATCTCAACGTCATAATATAATCAAATCCAACCAATGAATGACCACGAAAATTCAGCCCGCGTTTCTTACTTCATTAAAATTTATAAAAAATACTTCTCACTTATATTTTTAAAAGGCGTATGTGATAGAAAGCGCTCATTTCGAAGTGTTTATAAACTCCATTTAATCCCAATTCAAAAAAAAATGCTCACTCAAACATGATTATTATATGACATTACACAATAGGGAAAAATCACATACTACGAATACCGATAAAAATACATAAAATGGATTGAGAATAATTAATTGTATTTTCGAAATCAATATGGATGTTGCGGTAAAATGTGATCATAAATAAATGTAAAAATGAAATTTGATAAAAATACGTTGTTAGAAAAATGCGACGTGTTTGGCCTTGGTTTTTATGACGTCAAGATTCGTGAGATTGTTTTAACCAAAGTTCAATTGCCAGGAACAAATAAACATGAATCGTGACGTGTTAGGGGCGTGGGCTAACCGTGGGATTAACCGTTTTTGCGGCAATTAAAGACTGCAATTTTAAAAGCATTTCTTATATTTCTAATAATTAGCAAAAAAAATTGTGTATTTGACAGTATTTCAGACCTTTATTACTTTTAAAATAATCCAACCTAATTAAGAATATTTTTTTTAGTCCTCTCCTGTCTAGATTCGAAAATATTGATATCAAATTACCACCCTTGTAAGGAAAAAAAGATTTGATTTATGGATTTATGGTAGGTCCACATGTGGTATTTAGTGACCATGAAAAAAAAATTATATAAATTAATTCAAAAGAATAAATAAAACAACTTTGTTTTTAACCACTAATTTTTATTTTTCACTGACCGGTTTCAAAGCAAACAAGCTTCTTTGTCAAGGTTTACTAACTTATGAATTGATTCCGTTTTATTTTATTTCTACCATGTTCACTAAATACTACACGTGGACCCAATAAATCAAGTGTTTTTTTTTTCTTACACGGGTGGTAATCTGATATAATTATTTTCGAAGTAAGTCAGGAGAGGGCTAAAAGAAAAATAGTTTATTTGTTTATTAATTATTGTTTTCTTATTATGAATCGCTTTTTTAATTTCTAAGATTTCGAAGTTGTCTAATTTTAATATTTTATTTTCTACATGAAGTACTTTTAATCCAGTGTCCTTATTGAAGTTATGATTATTTTCTATCAGGTGATTTGCGAATTCAGAAAAATTATTCTTATTTAAGCATTTTAAGTGTTCTTTTACTCTAATATTAAAGTTTCTTTTAGTTTTTTCCAATGTAGATTGAATCGCAATCATTACAATTTAATCGGTATATTCCAGATTTATTATATTTATGGACTTTGTCTTTGTGAATTTTTAGCAATGTTCCTATATTATTAGTTGTGTAGAAAGACGGTTTTATGTTTGATGGTAGGGAATTTGATAATTGTTTTGAAAAAATGTCATTTATAAAATGAATCCGCCTCCATTATTTACGTGGGTTTGCTTTATTTACTGTGGGAGTCGAATATAAATATTTGTTTATAAGTTTGCGTTTTTGTTTTTGATTTAATATTTAATCAATTAAGTTCTCATTATATCCATTATTATTAGAAATGTGTTTTATTGTATTAAGTTCTTTTTTTAAATTAATATCATCTAGTGGAACGTTAATTAACCTATGTATCATTGAATGGAATGCGGAATGTTTATGGGCAATTGGATGATTTGAAGAATTATGAATAATTGTGTCTGTATATGTTGGTGTACGGTTTATTTCGAAATCATTTTTTTTATTTGTTATTGTTAAAAACAAGTCAAGAAAGTTTAATTTTTATCTTTTTTTATTTCTAAAGTAAATTTTATTTCTTTACGTAATGAATTTAGGTAATTTAGAAATGTCTGAAGTTCTCGATCCGACCCTATAAATAAACAAAAAACATCGTCCACAAAACGGCGCCATAATTTGATACGTTTGATAAGTGGTGTTGTGCTTAAAAATATTTCATTCTCCAGTTCATTCATAAATATGTCAGCAAATAACGGACTAGACGGTTGACCCATCGGCAAACCCTGTGTTTGGCTATAAATAACATTATTACACTGAAAATAGTTTTGATCTAAACAAATATTACAAAATCTACATAAATTAGAAATTAGTTTTTTATCCAAATCTGAATTGTTAAGTAATTGGGAGATTATTTTTTTGTATCTGTAATTGGAATATTAGTAAAAAGGTTAACTACGTCGAATGAGATTAGTTTTTATTATTTGGAATTTACATATCTTTCAGTTTATCAATGAGTTGAAAGGAATTTTTAAGTGTGTACTTTCGTTTAAAAACTTTTAAGTTATTAATTAAATTTGAAATAAAAGAAGCAAGTTTGACTGACGGGGCATTATTATATGATATGAGTACTACTAGACGAATTGGATTATTTTCTTTGTGTATTTTTAATAAACTATATAATTTAGGGGACATTGGATTGGGAGAAATTAACTGATTTCTGATTTTAACACTTGAAAAAAGGGCATTTTTTGAGTCTCTTATTGCGTTTTTTTATGTGGTCTTGGTATTTATTCGTGGGATCTTTTATTATATTAAAGATATTGTTCGTTAAGAAATCTTGAATTTTTGTAATATGGTCTTTAGTTAAGTAAACCTTGACGAAGAAGCTTGTTTGCTTTGAAAGCGGTTGGTGTAAAAAACACAAAAAAAATAGTGGTTAAAAACAAAGTTGTTTTATTTATTTTATCAGAGTAATAATTCACTAGAGAAGCCATTTAGCTCTATTGCATGGAAAAATGGGTTCCTTTTTGGTTTGGTTTTTAGTTTAACGACAAACGTGTTACTAACAATTTCAGTTTGCGCTAGCAATTCTCGATCTGAATACCTACAGCCCTTTGTATTGCTGTAAGCTGTAACTAACTTCGTGGTTGATTATCATAAAATAGTTTTTGTCTAAATGGGTGACTCTATTAGCTTGTGGCGTGTTATTACTCTAATCTGTAGTGAGACAATCAAAATTGAGTAAAACTTCAACAGATATTATGAACTTTTGAAAAGATAATATGGTCTACATGTATCAGTGACGCGTTACCTATAATACGCGTGTCAGGTGTGACGCGCGGGTGACATAAATCATTGACGGAATATCTGCGTACTTTTGTGATATCTTCTAAAGATTTAATTTTCTTAAAAATCTTCATATCGGCGTACAGGCTTATAATTTATTTTTTTATTTTTTTTATTTTTTTTTGTTGTTTTTTAACAATAAACATAAGTGATAAAACAAAGTATAAAAAAATAAAGCATAATTACAAAGCAATGAAATACATATTAATAGTAAAAAAAGTAAACAAAAAATCCTACAAAGGCATGGCCTGTTCGTGGGTATACAAGAAAATGTTAATGAATTTTTGCTCTTATAATAAATAATGAACAGTTATAATATTTTAGTGTAACATAAGAAATAAAAAAACAAAAAATCTGTAAAAGATAATATGGTATTTTTTTAAATAGTGATTAAAAAGGGAAAAAAAAAATATTTGAAAAAATACAAAAATATTCCTTATTATTAAAGGGAAACAAAATAAATCATAGAAAAAAAGAGTTCATATCTTTAGTTTGAATCCAGAATAGTGCATGGTTTTTAAAAGAATTAAAATTTTGAAAGTTTGTAATCAATGAAATATTATCAGTAAAAAAATAATTGAAAATTTTTGGGCCTATAAAATATTCATGTCTCTGTGCGAGCCTCGTTTTATTAAGTGGTATTTCTAACACACGATTTCTTCTTTGACTTTAATTATTTGAATTACTTGTAAATAAATTTGGGTTCTTAAATATATATTTTAGACATTGAAAACAATATATTTGTCTTTGATCGAAACGTTTAGCTTCTTGGAACAATTGGAAAGAGGGAAAAGTGCGATTTTTGTGAAGCATTATTTTTAATTTAAATTTTTGAACAGTTTCTAATGGTTTAATATGATTTTTGTAAGTTTCCCTCCATCCAATTATTCTATAGGAAAGCGATGACTGTACGCATAATATACCATTTGAATTGTATTTAGCTGGGTGTAAATACTTAGTCTTTGAACACAAGTTAAATATCTTAGTTTATTGACAATTACATACTTTTAGATGATTAGTCCATTTAAGTTGACCGTCAATGATTACTCCCAGGTATTTTATGCACCTTTCAGACTTCATGTTTTCGCAGTTATTACATATATAATGGTTAATTAGTCTTGTCAGTCGTTTCACTTCTCGTTTAAGAATGTTAAATGTAATATTGTTTTGATGTACTCATATTGTATTTGTGTATGTTTCTATTGTTTTTTTTAATTTTTCATCCTTTGGGCAATTTGTTATATTTTTTTAAAGATTCCAGTTTAAAAATGTTATAGTTATTGTTAAATAAGAAAGATTGTATGCTAACTACAGAAAATATTAATATTAATTTTCCAATGTATCTTAATGCCAATTATTTTATGACATGCATTTTAATAAGTTCATGCACTGATAAGGACAAACTTCCGTCATCATCACCAAAGTACTTTCGAAATACTTTTTAAATTCTGTAATGTCCTGCCAGTAAAACAACTTTGTGACTACAAGTTGATTGTAGATCACTTTGTTGATCCGGAATATAAAAAAAGAGTTTCCCACACTCACAACACTAGATTAAAAACTAAGGGCTCCCTGTCTGTTCTCCGAATTACAAATTACTTCGGAGAGCGAACATTAAATTGCGTTGTTCCAAGATTGTTCAATGATCTCCCACAAACCATCATTAACACGAAAAATCTTCAAACGAAAAAAAAAAACTGAAAAAATATCTTCTAGATACTTTATAGTGCCTGTTTATGAATAAATCTGTAAAATATAAATAAAATAAATGTAATATAAACCTATCATAAAAAAAAAATTGCGTCCCACTGAAAAGTCTTTAGACTTAGTGGGTAACAAATTATAATATGTATTTTTTTAATTACAAAAATAAACGCTGCTCTGCAGCACTGAAACTGAAAGAAAACGACCCAAATTTTTACCGGACACTGAGCCATGAGAAGTTATTTATATAGGTTTAAATTAAGGAATGATGACTATTGTCAATGCGATGTTATTTCTTCACACAGTATCAAACATCTGTTATTTCAGTGCCCATTTTTCAATTTACAACGCCCTAAACTTGGAGCAGAATGCAGGAAAGATGGAATATCTTTAACAGATATCCACATTGTAGTTAAAATTACTTATCACGCGTCATTGTTATTGGAGTTTGCAACAATGGTGATTGGACTCATAAAGGTAATAAACCAAAATCAGTAATCGAACATCCCATTTCCAAAACAAAAAAAAACGATTTTTTCCGAGTACCTTTGCCTTGTACATGACACGTAAGGCTACTAAATACAGGGTTCCAAATATATATATATTTAAAAAAAAAATGAAAAACTGGCAATTAATTTAATTAAGGGTGTCACAGTACTCTTTTTGTGACTAACTGAATACAGTTCCTCCAATTGTTCGTTTTTCTTGTACGGAACTTTTAATACATCTTTAACAATCCTTTTTACGACTTCTAGTAAAACAAGTCACTGTCTTTATTCCTCTTGACCTCAATACGGCTATTTCACTTGCAGGATAACAGAACCCATCCGCAGAGAAACTGACAAAGCATCTTGCTTTTATGATCAATAATAATACAACCAAATCAATTTGAAAATCGAAACAATGGAGTTGTGGAATAAAAAATACCAAAAAAGTATAAACCAAAAAAAATTCTGCAAGAAATAAATTACTTTTTTTCAGATTTGTAAGGAATTCTTATAAGAAAGTTAATCGAGTGGAATTCAACGAATTTTTATTATTTTGTGTTGAAAAGATTTTAACTTTTCCTTTCCATTCCATTTACTTTTTCAGGAACATATAAAATGATGTGTTCTAATGCGGGGGTCTCCAAACTACGGGCCGTGGACAAAAACAGCAAGTAAACATTTTCAAAAACGTCCCCGCAGGTAGCGTTTTATCCGCCTCCGATTGTTTAATCTTTTTTAAATTAACTACTTTATTGATAAATAATAAATTGACATCGCAACAGAAATGAAGAAATCCTTTTTAAATTGAATACACACACAAAATGTTATTAAATATTTGTATATAACCACTTACGGACTTTTCTATGTCTATCAGTTTCGAGACGTCTCTTTGTCAGGACACCAATTATGCCAACATGCAAACCAACATGCAAAATCCACTAAACGCCTTCACCATAGTGGTTGAACAAAAAAATAAAACCAACACGACATGCATTTTAATAAGCTCATGCACTGATTAGGACAAACATGCACTGATCAAATTATGAAAACATTCTGTGTTGTTTGAGAAATAATTGAAAATATAAGAGAGGATGGAGGGAGGGGGAGCTTATAAAGTTTAATAGGCCTCCGTGGTGTAGTGGTCAAGACGCTTGACTTACACATGAAAGATTCCGGGTTCGATTCCCGGCGAGAACACAAAAAAATAATGTGATTTTTCTCAAGCCTGGGTGTTCTGTAGTGTAATTCACAACTGTAATTGGCCCTCCTGGCCTGTTGTTGTGCAAAAAAAAAGTTTAAAAAATAAATAGAGTGACCATTACAGTGGAACATGGTATAAATAACTTTATTGAAAGTTTGTTTGATTATTGATCAAGGAACATTATTTTTTAAACCTTTCACAATGGGAAATATTAACATATTATTTACTTTTAACCCTTTATTATTTGTATGTAAGATTTTAACTCTTGAATGTTTATTAAAGTTTAAGTTAATGCTTTAAATATAAGTAATGAATACACATATTTACGAGAAAGTCAACAACGCCATCTGCTAGTATCATAAGAAGAATATAGATGCCTTCATTTTGGAAGCAAAAATGTTATTCCTTTACCATGTTACAAACCAAAAATGTTTTTCTTTTGCTATGCTAAAAACAAAAAAAAAAATATTTTCAATATTATTAACGAAAAATGTAATTTCATTAGTATGTTGAAAACGATAAATAATATTCGTTTACAATGTTAAAAACGATTAATGTTATTCCTGTACTATGGTAAAAAAGAAAGAATATTTTTCCTTGACAACGAAAAAATTTTATTCCTTTACTACGTTAAAAACGAAAAATGTAATTACTTAATATGTTGAAGATATTAAAAATTATGCCAGTACAACAAAAAATGTAAGTTTTATATATAAATTAAAGACTAGTGATACTTTAATCCACAAATTTGGAAAATCCAGTGACCGGTTTCATCGCTTTCGCGACATCTTCGAGACTGGTATCTTTATTAAGGAGTTCAATATATTTATACAAAACATAGGTAAGAAGAGATAATTTAAAATGATATGAAAATCAATTATATAAGTTTATTTTTATCTTAAAGATCATTATAAATTTTTTTCGGGTTAACTAATGATTTGATATAATGCTATTTTAATGAGTTTAAGTATTATTTTACTCTTTTAATTTTTAAAACAAAAACGGTTCTTCGTTAGCTTCCATGGTGTAGTGGATTCCATGAAAGATGATTGACTCACGCATGAAAGGTTTTGTATTTGATTTCCGGTGGGAATACAAAATTAAATATGATTTTTCTGAAGCCTGGGTTATCTGAGCTCCAACAAACCACTGTAATTAGGCCTCCTGGCCTGTTATGGTGCTAACCCTTTTATTTTTTTAGAATAGCTAATAGAGTTGTTCCTGATCTTAGCAAATTGGAGACCCCTGTCTTAATAGAGCGGTTATTTTTCTGTCTAAGTTGCCTTACCGATGGCCCAAACAAACTTTTCAAAGTTTCGTTTTTCATATGCAAATGATTTATTATGACAATGCTATGGTAAATATATCTTTCCCGAATTGGAAAATGATATTTGTTTGTTAATGTTTGTTATCTGAACTTAACTCATTATCTAAATTTGTTGCGAAAGAGGGGGAAAACATTTTTGAGAAGCAAATATGGAAGTCTACGCGTTAACAGGGTTTATGGCCTATCATTGGTTAGTTTAAGTGGCCTTATTACACACCGTGTCACTTTTATCATTTTGCCTATGCTTAAACTTAAACATTCGTGCCTTGATGCTAAAAATTTCCTGACTCCGTCAAATCAATTATCGAAAGGGTCGTGAATCTGGGAGTATATGTTTCAGAAAATGAAAACAATCTTAAAGAACAGAGAGTAGCAGGTGCCACATTCAACATTGAAAGCATCCACCACATACCCGAATCCATTTTAAAAAAAACATGTCTTTCTTCGGATTCACTCATACAAGCAAGCAATTTTTGTTTTCATTACGAATTGATTATATTTCATCCGTGTTAGTGTATCAATTGATATAAACCTGTCATAGTTTAACGTAGTTATGCAGAAATCAGCCACCCATAGAAAAGTGAAACTGAGTCTGAGAAACTCAAATCTACCCAACAGTTGGAATGATTTTGACTCTAATAAATAATGATAAACAATGAACAAATTAGTTTTTTATATAAAAAAAAATCTTATTATACATTTGCCATTTTTATGATTATTTAATTATATCAAAGATGGAGAACGGTAACTTACATTGATTAGGTTAGGTTAGGTTATCTATTTTTTGGATTGTTACTTTTGACTCTTAAAAAAACAAGGTTTTTTCTCTTCAATTTAGTACATTTATATTCCATTATTTTGTTTAGTTCAATACCTATTATTACGATTAAAGATTTAATTTATTGTCATTTTATGCTAGCAGCCAACAAGACCTACAATTCTCGGTGGCAAAAGTCTACGATGTATGCGAGAAAAGCGAGTTGCTAATAATGTTGATTAATCGAAAGTGATGGGTTTTGAAAGGGAAAAAATATAACTAAATGTGAGATCAGCGTAAACGGAGATATTCTGAATCAGATCTGAAGAATTTGTGTATCTGGAAAGTTTGTTTATTAGATATGGAAAGACTAAGATAGATATTGAAAGGAGGGTATGTGCCGGGAACAGGGTGAACGGTTCACTGAAATCTATTTGGCAAACAAATGTTTATCGCAAAAGGCGAAACTAGCAGTTCACAATGGATTTCTAGTGCCAACAATAATGTATGGGAGCTAAGTATAGATTTGGAAAAACAATAATAAAACTAGGTTAAATGCTATTGAAATGTGATCTCTCAGGCAAATGTGTGATAAAACGATGTATGATAGGTAAACAAAGGTCGAGATCCGTGAACTATGTAAGGCCGAGACATGCATTATCGACAGAATCAAGAAAGGGGTGCTGCGTTGGTTTGGACATGTAGAGCGAATGGACAGCAAAAAAGCGACTAAAAGCATCTACGATGCGAATGTTGATGAATGCAGAAAACGAAAAAGACCGAGAAGGACACAGCATGATCAGGAGTAGGAATAATCCGCGTGCGTGTATGAGAAGATGAATGAATATAGAGGAAGCAAGGTATGTATTCAAAGACAGAGTGATATGGCGTTCTATCCCCCCTACTTACAATTGCGAGAAAACGACGTAATGGTTTGATTGTCATTTTTCAAAATAATTTTTCTAACACTTCAATTTTTATATGCCCACAATGATTTAATTGTTTGCATAATACGTTAGGGTGTTTATTGTATCAAACCGCTGTGTAAAACATAAAGCATGTATGTACATATTATAAACTTTTTTATTTTGTTTACCTTCTGCACATTATTTGGAATGTTTATTTTGCCACGCCACATATTTTTTCTATGATAAACGGCACTGCAAACCGTGTATATTTATAAATAAATAAGCAGTTTCACGCTTTAGATGCCGGCGAGGATGCGTACGTGTTCAGGAATACCCGCTCATTACCAATTCGGGATTTATATATTTGGTTTAAAAACAATAAAAAATAATATATAATTTACTGAAATATTAAAATAAAAAAAGGGTATTAAGTTTATATTTAAAGCACTAATTTTGTGGTTATTCATTATAATAAAATAAATAAAATTGTTTGCTTTGAAACCGGTCGATGGAAAAAAAATAATAATAATAAATTAGTGGTTAAAAACCAAGTAGTTTTATTTTTTATCAATTACACGTAAACACTAATAATATATATATTTAAATCAAATTTACACTTTTTATGATTAAAATTGAAATCGAATAATTATAAAAAATATTTCACGAATTTAAAATACGTCCTTTATACTCATGCAAATAGTATTAATGTACACATTTCAATAAAATTATCATTTTAAATTACTCAAATTAAATTATGTTTCTGTATCACTCGGAAACACGTCTACTGTTCGGGATGTTTCGGAGTCATTAGAGCTTTTGGTACAAATTGCCGCTGCTCAACTCAGCAATGCCACCCCTGAGTAGCGCCTGCTAACGGTACTTAACACAAAACATTCACGTTTTAATTGTAGTTTATTTGTTGCGGACTCGCTGATCAGAGGTAAAAGGTTCGAACCCCACTCTGCACCGACTTGATTTCCATAGAAACGTCTTTAAATCTTTACTATGTCATTTTATTATTGTTGACCATATGTATCTGTTAATAACGTAAAATAAAATTAATTAAATAATCAACAACTCGTTGAAAACGCCTCTAAAAATTGAAATTTTTGGGTAAATCATATGAACGCAAATATGTCATTTTTTCCAAAAAGAATCTTGGCTATGTCATAAAAATGTCATATTAAACAATTTGGTTTGTTTCGATTATTACTGGGGTGGATAACCCGTCCGGTATCTCGATTTCACAAACCTGCTATTTATGCAAAATGCCACTTCGGGTGGATTATAAAAGTTGAAATATTTTTTCCATTTTTTTTATCGTTTTTACGAAATATTTGCATTCGAATAATGAGTTGACCATTTAAATTTAGTTTTTTTTCAATTATATGATTTTTATATTATTTAAATACACATGATCCTCTTTATTTGTCAACTCCTGTAGTTGTAATATTCGATTGTTGTCACATTTTAATGTAATTTTTTTCGCCCATTTTTGCTAGCATTTTCCGTATTCGTTGTCATTTCTACCTTTACAATTGAGACATAGTTGTCTGCAGAGGAAATATTAACTTTAAGATCTATATCTAATGCTAACATCTATGAAATGCTACCTTATTGGGCCAAATTACAAAATATGGTCGAAAAATGGCACTTTAATTTTGCTACAGTCAACCAAAATATACGCGTTTTACAACAATTTAATGAAATAATAACTAACAATTTAATATAAGTTACAAATTAAAAACACTTGGAATGATTACTTTTTTATTTTGGTTGATGATCTTTAGACCGGTAAATATTATAAAGTGGAAGGATAACTTAAACAGGCACATTGAAAAAATAAGTCGAAACATGCACAGTATTTCAATTAAACAGAGTGGGGCAAAGTTTTTGAAAACATGTGTTGTTGGTGTACTAAAGGCTGTCTCAAAACCTATTTGATTTTTTCTTTTTTGTTAAAACACATACTACAGTTGAATTATAAAGTTATTATTTTTAACGCAAAATATGGAGACTTAGGTTACGTGTGGAACACAACATTCGACAAATGCCCGACATGGCTTTGATGGCAAACGTTTACCCTTTTATAAAAAATTTCAAACATATTTTGACATAATTGTGGATAAATTTCGTCAATAAGTCGTCAAATTTCCATTAAGAGCTCTGAAATTATATGCTAACTATTTGCATACACTTTTTCCTTCAGAAACTTTTAAAGAAAAAAAGTCCAGATGTGTCAGACCACAAGATCAAGTTGGAAGTGCGCCTCATTGCTAAAGATATTTTTTTTTGCAAAATCACCCTTGTTGCTGCTTCACTATCCAACTGACGAACGTTCGGCGCTGCGCATGGTCTGTTGGCTTTAAATATAACGTTAATTAAATCTTAAAAGCGTACGCGTGCAGGTATTTAGTCAAAACGTGTTGCAAAGAGCTTCTGGAAACGTTGAATTGTTGACAACGATGGTGAATAGAGGTGGATGGGAGTTCGTATACACTTTCTCTAAATGCCGCAATGTTTTTGATCGATTTACCCAAACAACGACGGCCAACTGCTTTTACAACCTGAACAAAGCAAGCAGTTTCAAATTTATTGAGTAAATTCTCCGCAGCGGCTCGAGATGGTGCATAATGATGACTTAAAAATGTGCCACATTTTTTAACTATCTGTAAAGTTCTCACCATTTTGGTTCACACCAAGACTTAATTTCAAACATTGCCGATGACTGACAAATATCTGACAAATATCCGCTTGTATATTTTACACAACGAAAATTATCTGAGAATTAAGAAAATTTTGAGGCCCCTAATTTAAGAAAGGATTCTATCCAATAATAATATTCATTATTTCATTGCAATGTAAAGGGTCAAACTAAAAAAAAAATGTAATTAACTACTTCATAAAGGTTTTACAAAACAGATAAAACGACCCGAGATTAGACAAGACTCTTGTTAAATCAACTTAATCATTGACAAAACGACCCCCATGATCAGAATAGGAATTTCTTGTTTAATTTTAATTTATAAAGATCTTGAACTTTTATCTTCCTACTCTTCTAGAACTTTGTATATACTGCCTATTTAAAACAATAAAATCACAGTTTTCAGAATATTTTTTTAACGTTTTTAGGAGCAAAACATGAATAAATAACATTTTCGAATTTATTGCAATAGAAAGAGAAAAACATTTTTGAAAAGGGAAAATAAAAATCTATACATTCACATATTTTATGAACATTCATTGGGTGGTTTAGGGAGCTACTTTACACATTGTGTAACATTCTGCTAGTTTTTTTCAACTCTTCCATCTGGTGACTGTGAGGTGAAAAATCTGAAGCCTTTATTGATGTGGGTAAGATTTATCCAATTAAATTATTATGTTTAAACAGATTTCGATTTTAACAACTCACTAAGGAGGAGATCCAGCCGGTTGACAAACATTAGGACAAACTAAAAACATAAGAAGTATCAATATTTAAACATCGTTTTCTGGCGTTGTCTAGTAGTAATTCAGCCAGATGAATCTCATCCACATCAATAAAAGTTTCAGATCTTTTACTTCACAAAAGTCAACAGATAGAAAAATTTATAAAATGTTGATGTTTAAACATAGGCAGAATGGTTAATATTACACCAGCCGATGACATAACTTCAGCCCTGTAAATGCCTAGAATTCAATATTTCCTTCTTAAAAATGTTTTCCTCTTTCTATTGCAACAAATTTAGATTTTTATAACTACATGGGGATAAAATCTTGCCCATCTACAAGCATTTGGACGTATTCAAAACAGTGTGAATGAAATTTCAGTTATGTTTTAAAGGAAAAATAATTTCTTTACTTATTATATTCAATATTCACTAGACACTAAGTAACACATGAATGATTAATACCGGGGGTCTATTGCATTGATGATAATAAAGTGTTATTTTATTTTAATAAACTACCTTAAGAAAAAACAAGGCCTCGGAAAAAAACTAAAATACTTAAAAAGACAATACAATTAATACGTTTGACGGTTATATATAAGAATTATTATTTATTCACAAAATATGTTTTGTACTTCAACACGGCATTACAAAATGAATAAATTACTGACGCAAATATGGTAAACCAAATACTCATCATGATTATATAACGTTTTTTGACTATTGATTATTGCAATAGAAACAAGATGAATATAAAACAAAAAATATGTAGCAAGACTTGTAAAATAATAAAGTGAATATTGAAGAAAAGAGAATTGCAATTTCTGCGGTGAAAACGTTTATTTTCCGACAATGAATATTGTCGGTTTCGTGGTGTGGTGGTCAGCGCGTTTGCCTACCATTAGGTCTCGGGTTCGATTTCCGACAGGACAAAAATTTATTTTAAAATTTATTTATACACTATAATATTTCATAGTACCAGGGCCTCGATTATGATGGGTAGATAAGGATGTCATACCTTCACCGTGACGGTATAGTTGAAGATAAATTCTCTCGAGCGATTACGAAGATACACTACCGACCCCCCACCTTCAAGTGTTGGGTAGGTACATCAATATGAAACAAGGGGAAGCGTACGTCACGATACACATATCTACGAACTTAAATGACATATCTTCAGTATGACGTCATAGATGAAGATAAAATTCTACCGACAGATTACGAAGATACACTACCAATCCCTCCCCATAGAGTTTTGATGTAAGTACATCGGTTTGTATCGTCGCGTCTAGAACCCCTCGATGCGTTTTTCTACGCATTAAAAGTGCTAAAAAAAAATGATTCCTCTTAAAATGCAAATCCCGATGTTTACGATAATAAAACAAATAAATACTAACGTGCTTATAGGATACATGGTATTAGAAATGAAGACCAAACTGCTTCGATTAGAGTAGTAAAAATAAATCATTTGTGTCCTTTCAGCACGTGAAGGTGTATGGTGAATTTTGAATGTAAGTATAAAAAGTGTCCTGACGAAGAGTTTGGCACATCTCGAAGCCGGTAGACATTGAAAAGTCAGTAAGTGGTTGTAAAAAATAATTTGCTAACATTTATTATAATATTTAACCACAAAGTTAGTTTTTTAAAATACAGTAGTGAGGTGTCTCTGAACATTACATATTAACATGACATAATACCTACAACGTTTTCTGAAATAAATTATAATTAATATATTTTTTCATAGGTAAACTCTCTAATTTTAATATTTTCTTATTAAAAAAATATAAATTAACAATATTATATCTGCACGTGTATCTCAAAATTGTAGATTTCGAGTTTATCTAACTGTTGCCTTGGGTTAGCAGTATTTTACTATAAAAATTTCAATGTTTTTTATCACCGCCATGTTTTTGATTCTTTTGAAAAATCTTAAAAAACTACATCTATTCTTAATTGGCCTAGTAAAAACATCAAAGCTTAAAAATCAGAAGATTTCATAATTTATACTTGAATTCATGATATTTTTGGACAAAAACAACTAGTGGGAAAATTTATTTTTTATTTTTAGAATTTTTTTAATAAACGAGTATATTAGTTTTTATTCGTGTTTTTTCTAAAAATGTATTTGAATGATTATTTTCGTCTTTTTGATACAAAAATATTATTAGATATCCTTAGAACTCTTAACTCCCTTATTTAAAAAAAAATATTTTTTTATTTCCTGGATCCTTTCATTGTTTACTTCCAAACTCATTACCCAGTGCTATTTTTCCCATTATATAAATCAGTTTGTTTCAACTTTTTGAATATTGCGTTGTTTAGCGAGGTCAGATGAGCAATGCAAAATCTAGAGTCCTGGGGAGGGAGTAGCAGTTGCTTTCTCAAGAGGGTATGAGGTGGTAGAAAAATTTGAGAAAAATAGGTATTCGAACATAGTTTTTCTGAGCTGCTCTCGAATACGGCCCATCTGATATTATTTATTTTATACTTTTTTAGCCTGTCAAATGCTGGCTCTTTTTTATAACATTATTTATTACATTTTCACAAATTTCAACCGGTATTTCACTGAATTAGTCACGAAAGTTGCTCGAGTGTTTCTGGTTATTGCTGTCGTAGTTTATGTATGTTCAAAAGACCATTTTGCAAATTATACAAGAGACATTTAATTTGTTTTCAAAATCAAATAAATAAAATCATTATGTAGAGATCGGCACTCAAAAAATGCTGAAAACACTATTTACTAACGGGAAAAATAATAATTCTTTAGCCATATGAACGTGTAATAAGATAATTAACAAATTGGTATTCATAACTCTTTTTTTTAAATGTTATTTTCATTTTTTGAATTTGCATTTACTACTTTCAATACTCCAATCGCCATCAGAGCAACCAGTCAAGTAAACACAGTCAATTTGTCTGTCACCCTCAATCAAATTTTCCCAATTCTGACGGCGATGGGGTATGTTAGTTCATTAGCTTGTTAGTAAACCAGAAGAAACAAGTCCAATCGGGAGAACCAGAAGCGTCACCACCTTTCCAGCAGCCGAATAATTCAAACTGATTTAGCCCAAAAAAAAAAATCATTGTTTTAAAATTAAATTTATTACAGTCGGTAATAGGAATCCAAGGAGAATTGTTTATTTTGCTTCCTGTAATTCTAATAAAGCCTGCAAAACGCGACGAATATTTGCCGCCGGGTATTATAAATATACTAGAAAAACGTGGTCAATGAATTAATTGTTATTAAATTTCGACGGCTGTCGTCGGAACGCCTCTGGCAAAGGGGAGTTAGGAATCCGGGGCTGGCGTCGGCGTCGCCGCGCCGGGAATCGCCTCCTATAACCGAGGACATTTTCATAGCGAAATATTTTCAGGCACGGAAATGGGTCAACTGACGACTCGAGAAAGCGCGTAGTCATATAAATGTGAGGTCGGTTGGTACAAAATAAATTTAATCCTGTATATAACTTTTTTTCTTCGTGAAAAATATCTGGATAAAAAAAATAAAAAATAATGTCTTTTTACATATACCTTATCAATCTTTAATTTAAAACAAAAAATAGTTATTTGTATTTTATTGTTGAAGTGTGTTTTATGTTGTGATTGTAATTTCATATATATTTTTCTTATCTTTTATATTATTATTCTAAAAATGATTGAGTGTGTCTGTCATGTACGGGCCCGTTTCACATGTTTTGTGCCAATTCACTTGGTCCAGTAAAATTAGGGTGGGTGGACAAATATCTATTATTTTCCTTTTTAGTTTCATTTATTTAGTTTCTACTTGCGGGTATAAATTTTGCTATAAAAAACCAGTAGAGATAAGTCGGCCTCATGGTGTAATATTTCGTGTTTTCATCTGCCTATTGAATAAATTACTGAATTATTAATGAATCCACCCTATGATATATCGTGGTGCCGTAAGATGTTCAACCATCGACTAAAGTGGCAGATAGGAATTTGACCTCTATCTATATATTATGAAAAAGACTCGAATTTTTTTTTTCGTTTAAAGCTCATTCCATATTGCATAGTCTAAACGCTGTGTATGAGGGAGAAAAGGTTTCATTTTCTCGCTCAAATCTCCTAACTTTGATATATAAGTATCTGGACGAATGACTCGACAAGTACCTCCGTTTAGTTACAACAATTCACGTACCGTATACTCGTTTAATGCTATCCTGAAACGACTCCATGTTCTCGGCAATAACTATTCCGACGTTGCTGATATTTTTCACTTAAAGTATAGCTCATATATATATATATAACTCTATTTAATCATTTCAAAGATGATGAACGGTAATATACATTTTTTAGATTATAGTGCTTTCTATGTTAACTTTTGTATGGGTTCTATATAGTACCATATTTACGTGTATACTTATTTTTCCTATTACTTTAATTGTCATTATTATTTCTATTTTTTAATTTATTTATTTTTTGAGACAAAATAATTTGATTGTATTTAATATACTTATATTTTGTACCTTTCAAAACTTTTAAAACTTTATTTGCACACATTGTTTAATTATTTTTTCATCTCTAAATATGTTTTTTATACAAAACTACTGTGTTATATATTATATAGTATTTATGTTAAATAATACTTTTATATTTAATTTTTGAATTTTTAATAAGTATCTTTTTAAGGTAAAAGGCACTGCTTGCCGTGTTTATAAATAAATAAATATCGATACGTGTTGAAATCACATAATAAAATTTACATTATTTTGCTCCTCATACACCGTTTAAATGTCACATTGTAAAATTTCAATTTTTCTCTTCAGTAACGTAAAATAATGTTTCTCGATTTAATGAATTAGGCTAAATACAAAAAGTAATGTTTGTCAAATTTGAGGTTATAACATAGACCACAGAAACAGATACGGCTATCAAATCTGCGTTCACGAATGTGTAGCCATAAAAATATTTTTAGGGGTAAGTGGGTCCATTTTTCAATGTTTTTATTTTCAATTCATGAATTCACTTAAATCTGATTTTATTTTTACAGATAACTTAAAATTTTTATTGATTATTTATTCGTTTAAAAACATTGTTTTCTTTATTTTTTATATTGCGAAGAGAAGGAAGTTTCCTCAATAATTGTATTAGTTTAACTTATACCAAGGAATAACCATACCCGCTACAATTTATTTACACCCGGTATAAAAAAACATTACTAATAAAAACATTTGCTACCTAGAAAAACTATACGTACTGAGGTAATTCCATTTTTTATTTTTTAACCATGCATTATTTTTGCGTACATCAAGCTGCGTGCGTATGTGCAGTTACAAATACTAACATTTTATTCGTATGAGTATCAAAACAAAACAAAATATAAGGTCATAAAAACAATAAATTACATACCTGAATATGTCAGTGATAAAAATGGTAAGAAAGACGATTAGATGAATGTGACACATGAAGGATCGCGTCTTTTTTTATTTTTTTATTTTCTTTTATTGAGGAAACATACAGTACAGTTACAAAGTTTAATATTTTACACAATTAGACTTAATTCTAATGGACCAGTGAAGTTTCCATATTAAAAATCAATTATATGTAAGGTTAATTATGAAACTATAAAAAAGAGAAGGAAAAAGAAAACATAAATGAAAGTTGTTTAAAAATTAAAATTTAAGTTAAAAAAATATATTTTAAGGTTTGTAGTTTGTAGTTTGTAGTGAGTATTTACAAATGGAAATAATATTAAAAATGAAGAAAATTTGTAAGAGTAATTAAAAATTAAGAATGGAAATAAAGAATGAAAAACATGCTCAGATGTAAAAATAAAATAAAATAGTAATAACATTTTTTTTAAAAAAGGAAAAACATAAACACATATTTATTTTAAGGGATTCAAAGAAACGATGAGAAGAATCTTTAAGTGAAATATAAGACAGTAAATTTAAATTTAGGTCAATTTAAAAAACATCTTCAAAATTAATGACACATTATAGTAAGAGCAGCAATATATTGATTTTATTAACATATATAATATAAGTAATTAAAAGTAGTTTAAAAGTATAAAAAGATGCCAATGGCAGCAGAGAAAAAATAAAAAATAAAGAAGGAATAACAAGTATGGCAAGTAATCTTTAAAATTTGAAAAAGCAATATAAGGAGAAGATTTTAAACCAAGAGAAGTCGATAAAATTTCATTAAAGCGATTTTAGTAGTAATACAAAATTTCAAAAGAGAAATTTGATTTATAATAATAACATTAATGTATGTAATTTGAGTGATATAAGAGAAAAAGGGACCAACCGGAGTCTTTATTCCAGGGCTTTATAACGATGGCCCCAGCTATAAGCGTGAAAAAAGCAACTATGGTCGCTATCACAGCTTTATATTGAGTATCACTTTATGCAAGGTTTAATAATTTTTACTATCATCATCACCATTTCCTTTTCGCACCTTATTTTGCATAGGGCACTGCGTTGGTACACCAACCGCATCATATCTTGATCATTTTTTGTGACATGAAGAAAAGATGGTCAGACTTACGCTTCAGGTACCAGTCCAGGGACCATAAACTATTCTGGTTTGTAAACACCCTTTTAAACAAATATTTTATATCAACCATGTCTGGAATCGAACCTGAGACCCCTTGCATGGTAGGCAAACGCGCTGACCATAATGCCACAAGGCCGACTATATCATTTTTTTATATATTTTTTTTATTTTTACTATACCAACCTTATTCTACTACTTTGCCTTGGCATAATTTTATAATTAGTCTTAAAATAAGGCTCTTTATGTCTTTTATTAAAATTATTTTTATGGATAACGTTTACAGCGCCATTTGCGTAATGTAATTTTTCAAAGTGATTCATAAAAACATTTTTCAAAGTGATTCGTAACTCTAATCAAATTCAAATGGACAGTATGACAATTGCCTTACAAAATAAAGATTTCAAAAAGTTTTGGAGAAAATCATCAGCAATACTTAACAATAAAACAAAAATGCCTCTTTGTGTTAACGGAACTACTGGTGATGGAATTATAGCCGGTTTATTCAGAGAATACTTCTCTGAAACTTCCGGCTGTAATGATAATACAAAACCAGACTCGATTTATCTGTCAGCTAAATTTGGTAGCCTCGCTGCAATCAAAAGTAAAGACATTGATGTTGCCATAAAACAAATTTCACCAGGAAAAACTGCTGGACACGACGGTATCAAAATAGAACATATACGTTACGCCGGCTCAAACATATCACAATATCTTTGTGTTCTTTTTACGGCGATACTAAACCATACACACCTACCGAGAGATATGACAAAAACATTGGTGATACCTTTAGTTAAATCTGGGCAGGTAAACTTGTCGGAAAAACAAAATTACAGGCCAATATCACTAACAACCATGATATCCAGAATCTTCGAAAAATTGGTGTTAAGAATTATTTCGGAGAAATTAAATACTTGCGGAAACCAATTCGGATTTAAAGCAGCTTTGTCAACAGATATGGCAATATTTGCCTTAAAACAAACAGTGGCCTACTATAAATCAAGAAAAACAAATACATACGCATGCTTTCTGGATTTGAGTAAAGCATTTGACCGCGTAAATCATAAAATATTATGGAATAAAATGGAGAAGAAAGGAATTCCATCTTGTATTATTAATACGTTGGCAGCCTGGCACACACAACAGGAAAATATTGTAAAATGGGGAGATGCTACATCTTCGCCTTTTTATTTGAAATGTGGAGTCCGACAAGGAGGTTGTCTGTCTCCGGCACTTTTTAATTTATATATGGATGATCTCACCGTGCTTCTTAATTTATCCAAAGTCGGATGTCATGTTAACGGCGTCTGCGCTAACAATATTAGTTATGCAGATGATATGGTATTATTGACTCCATCTATTAATAGTATGAGATTGTTGCTCAATATTTGCGAAAAATATGCAATTGACCACAATATGATATACAATGCAAAAAAATCTGCCGTACTTATATTTAAACACAAGACGTCACTTTCTGAGTTCGTGAACCCATCACCACCTGTATTCCTAGACAACAACAGTTTAATGGTAACTGCAAAAGTCAAATATCTAGGGCACATACTGACTGATAATTGTAAAGACGATCAGGACATAGAGAGACAGAGAAGAGCCATTAATGTCAGGGCCTCTATGCTAGCGAGACGCTTCTTTCAATGCAGTAACGAAGTGAAGAAAATCATATTTACTTCGTATTTGACGTCCATGTATACAGGTGAACTTTGGAACAACTATACGCAAGGAGCGTGGAATAAATTAAGGATCACATATAACAACTCATACCGACAATTATTCGGATTGCCCAGGTACTGCAGTGCCTCTGAAATGTTTACAGCTGGACGAATAAACACCTTCGCTGCCCTGCTTCGCCAAAGAGCTTGGAGCCTATGGGAACGCCTAAAAAAATCTAATAACGAAATTCTCCAAGCCACTGCAGAGTGGATCCAATCACCGTTGTTCAAGCGATGGCGCGATATGTTAAGACCACCATAAGTGCTGCAATATAAAATTTTATTTTATGTTTATATTTATGTTTATTGTTATATTTATGTTTATTGTTATATTTATGTTTATTGTTATATTTATGTTTATTGTTACATTTTTGTTTATATTTATGTTCATGTTTATATGTTCATATGGTAGAATTGGCTCTGCACTTTATAGCCATTTTACTGGAATAAAAAAAAAAAAATTAAATAAATAAAACATTTTTTTTTGTATGATGGATAACTTATACAGCGCATCCGAGATTCTAATTAGCCAAGGCTTTGAAACTATTTCATAAAAGCCTGCAGGGCTGATTGTAAAAGACTCGATGGGCCAAATTTACTAACATGTAATAGTGAGTGCAGCGATAGCTGGTTGTTTTTATTTTCAATTGCTGTACAATCCTAATCGCCTACTAATCGAACTTTTTGTGTAGATATTGAATATGTTAAATTTATATTTTTTTTGCGGCTTCGCCTTCGGTAGCATTATTTTGAGTAATAAATTCTTTTTTATCGCATTTAGATTACTTTGAGCAAAAAAAAAATGGTGAGGCCCAAATGGTCGATATTTCAAGGTACTCAAGATCATAACCAACCGAGACCCGAGGCTGATCAACTGAGGCCCTCCGGGCCGTAAAATCAGACCAGGAGGCCCGAGTACATGAGACCCGAAGGGCTGAATTCCCTAGTTGTTGCCTGCTTGTTTAATATTTATATCGCAATATATTCATTTTTATTTGACTGGTTACGCTTGTACCGTGTTGCAGTCCCGATGAAAAGCACTATTTTATTCAATTTTAAGCTAGATAAATGTTTCAGAATGACTCATAAGATCAATATATTCAAGTTATATTGAATGTCAAACCAGTATTTTCGCGGTCAATAACGTTTATATTTCCGTGACGTCTATTTTTAGAAACTGTTAGAATAGATTGCCTGTCCATTATATATTCCTTAGCGTTGTGTTAGTTAGAGGGTGGGAAGTAAAAACCTTTTTGTTTAGGGCGGAATTTGATTAAATTTTAAAATGCCGTCAAACATCGATTTACTGCAATGAAAATAGCAAAATTGCATAGACGATATTGACAATATTAAAAAAAAACCATTTATAATTTTCATTTAATAAAACAAAAACAAAACGTCAGTTTGTGACAAGCCCACAATAAACAAAAATGTGATAAGCTGATTTTATTTTCATAATAACCATAAAAATAGCGTTATAAAAATACGTGGCCCCGTTTTCATAAGATCAACGATTAGTAAAATTGAATGAATTAATTATGGATGTTCAGACATAGGGAGAATGCAAATGTTTTAGAAAGTTATCACGTCAATGACAGGTTAAAGGTTATATTTTTTATTTTTCTTTGATAAAATAGTAAATTTCTTTTTATTCATAATTATCAATTAAAATTTAGACTTTTTTGGCGGTTTATATATGTAGTCATCTCAGTTTAACACTTAATTTATTTATTATTATTTCTGTTAGTTATTAAACATTTATAATACAAAACCCACTGACAGTATAAGCATTTAATTAAAAATAGGATAGCATTGCACTTAAAATGTTTTCTTGTTGAAAATATAATTTATTTTTATAAAACACAATAATTATTCTCAAGCACGATTCTGTTTTTAGTTTTGTCTAGACAAGATTGGGTCGTTTACTTTTAAGCTCAAATCTCCTCAACTTGTATTAAAGAAATGAACAAATCAACAATATTTTTAGTCTATTCATATTTTTGAAGATAAGTAGTGGATAAGTACCTCTTGGGAGTTATAAATATAATTATATTTATAAAGAGATTAAACATAGTTTAAAGAAAGAACCACTTTACGCACAGTGTGACATTCACCATTTGCCTATGTTTAAACACACACATTTTCTCAACTCTTCCATCTGTTGAGTAAGTTAAGTTTTGTGAAGTTAAAAAGCTGAAAACTTTATCACGTGCCGTTCTGACAGAATTATATCACCTACATAATATGTTCGAGGCAATGCCTAAAAATATTTTTGAATGTGTACACTTTTTGTTGGACTAGCTGGTTTTATCTTTTGAGTCTTTCCAAATGCTTATAGGCAAGAACTGGATTCCACTTTCTTGGAAGTTATAAATATAGGTATTACAACAGAGATCAGGTTCATTTTATGGAATGGAAGAAGTCTAGGAGCAATATAGTAGTCGGCCTCGTGGTTAAGTGGTCAGCGTATTTGTTTACTATGCAAGCGATCTAGGGTTCTATTCCCGACATGGTTTGCATAAATATTAAACAAATTACAACAGAGACGGTAAACATTTTAGAAAAGGGAATTTTTTTGTCTAAAAACATTTGGACCAACTTAAAATATTTAAATGTATTATTTATTCATTTATTACATGTGTTTTTACACTAGAATATTGCGCGAGTGGTTGACGGGATTAAGTGTTTTGTGGCTGGATGGACCGCCAGTTGATAGAAATCCACTTGTCCTATACTTTGATTTCCCAACTTCTTATATTTGTTTATTATCCTCGTTGTAATGGCCATGGGTAGCTATGGTTGCTTTGAGAACAATTTTCTATTTCCAAAACAATCAACATCAATAAGCTTTTCTTTCCTCGCTTCATGTTTTTTTCTCTCAAAAACTACATGCATCATAACTTATCTGCCCGTATCCGCTCGTTTTTAACCATCTGACCGCATCCGCACACCTTTTCATATTCTGATCGCTGCACCACCTCATTCATCCATACATTACCGGCATAACTAAAGTGAAAGTGCTGTGTTTGCTGAAAAAATAAAACACTACCCAGAAGCCAGGACTTAGGGATTTAGCATCCAGATTCATGTCCCTGATGAAAGGCAGGAATTTTGTCTGCTGTGGTTTGTTTGGCCGCAGACTGTTTGTCCACATCTGCCATCATCGCGCAAATGCAATTTTCTCACCCCGCAAAAATTAACACAGATCAACGATTCAAGTAATATTCACGCAAGTTATAAATCACCACTCAAAGTAAAATCTATATGGAAGATTATAAATATACTATTTGGTCACGTTAAAAATATGATTGTTAGTAAAAGTTTTAACGTTTGCGTCGCGACGCCACGCCGCGCCGATGTCGCCCGAAAATGGAAAGACGACATAAAGCATAAAGAATTGCCTGAACAGATGTTCCTGCGAGTTCATTTATACAATATATAAGATGGCACGGCAAAATAGAGCCGGCAAAAATGACGTGTAATATTTTATTGAATAAATGGCCCAAAAGTAAGAGTATTTATTTCAGCATTTCCACAATAAACGTTGGTTACTCAGAATATAAACTTTAAATATACACCATGAAAAATATATTTACTTTAACATAAACATTAAAATTATTATGTTTATATCACCTCCAAAAAGTTGGATCAGCCACTCGACTGAGTGGCTAGGCTGTTCATTAAATGCCGGCAATCTCCTGAATGGCTAGGCCGTTTGTTGAATGAATTAAGACAACTTAAGGTTCAATGTGTTGGCTGGTTGTAAGCTAACCCTTTGGAAACGGCCGAACCGAAAACCTCTAGGATAGGTTAAGTTAAGTTTGAAAATCATGAATATATTTTTTGAAAAATAATATTAATATTTGTGAAACAACAAAAAAAAACATTTTTATTTTGTCACAAAAAGGAACACATTATAAATCATTAGTATTTTAAAATATTTTTTAATAGAAAGCTCCATAAATCGATACACTCATGAAAAATGCAACAAGATATGCATGCAAAGACAGGGTGATATGGCGTCCTATCCTCACTGGCTACTCCAACGGGAAAATGGCGTGATGGTTGGTTTATTTTTCTTAAGTTCCGTAGTATCGCTTTACTGTGTTCATTAATTTGAAAGGCTGAATTTAAACGAGGACAATACGATAGTCACGTCTATATTATTGTCTTGTCCCAGCTATGTAAACAGCTTCGACCACACAAGACAGGACAATACAACAATTTGACCGTAGGAAAGCTGAATTAATGAATACGCGTCGACAATTATTTATTTTATACTAAGATGTATTGAAATTAATGCAGGATGAATTAAATAATTAAAATCCGCTGGAGCAGCATGCTCAACAAGTAAATATTAACAATATTTTGAGTTTGTCCAAATTTTTGTAGACAAGAACTGAATTCAACTCCCCGGGGAGCAGTTTATATTAACATATTACAACAGAGATGAAGAACATTTAAGATTATGTAATATAGAATTCTAGGCATCTACAGGGCTTACGACCTGTCAATGGCTAGTTTAAGTAGCCACTTTACACACTGTAACATTCACCATTCTGCCCATATTTGAACACCTATTTTCTTTAAATTCTTTCATCAGTTGATGTTTGTGAAGTTAACGCGTAAAAGCGAAGTTAAAGTGAAGTTAAGCCATTGACTGGTGATAATCCCTGTAGATGCCTAGACTTCTATATTACATTATCTTAAATCTTCTTCATCTCTGTTGTAATATGTAAAGTGAATATTCTTTTACTGTTTTGTCTGTAAACGTTAACACAAGAACGATACGAAACGGAGGGGTGGTTATCAATTTTCCCTGCCAAAATAGCCTGCCGTTTATCTCTGGGATAATGTCTCTGCTCATTGTCTTGTCTTCCAAATTTTCCGCTTAAATGAGAACAATAGATCCAATGCTGGGATAGGATAAAAGTGTATTCTAGCGATTGTTAAAAATACAGGTCTGAACAATGTTAAAGCATGCTTCTGTAATCTAAAGTAATCCACTTGTATTCATACCTATTTTAGACCAATCCGAATTACCAATAATGGCGCTAATACTATCGCAGGTGACAATGTTTTCTGCTTGCGATTATATTTGTTTGAGGGGATTATCAATTTAAACCCAACTGCATTAACAATGCTCTAACTGTTGTAGGGTCAAAGCACCAGTAAATGACCACCCCCCAGTAAATGACCATTGGTTAATAAAACACAATATAATATGAGATGCTACATGTGTCCAGTCAAAAAACTTTTAACACTAAAAACTATGACAAAAGCAGTAGGCGGACATATCTTTTGGTAAGAAACAAATCTATCAGTTTTGAACTGTGAGATGTAAAAAAGTAATAGTGCGTTTTTCTGTTACTGTTCTGAGATTGATGGTTTTTTTTTCATAAAAAAAGGTGTGGTAAGTGTTTTATTTGATGCTATTTCTTATGCAATTCCATGAATATATCCATATTTTAATGTATTTGGGTGTTTTATAATGTTATGATGTAACTTCTCTTTTTCTTCTTCGCGTATCATGTCCGGTCTCCCCGAAGTTGACAATCACTTTGAGGAAAGTTTTTCTATCCTGAGCAGTGCGAAACAGCTCCTCCACAGTTCTAATCCTGGTCCATGCTCGGATGTTTCGAAGCCAGGAAAGATGTTTTCTTCCGACCCCTCTACGTCCCTCGATCTTCTTCTTCGTGACAAGCTGAAGTATGGCATATTTATCACCTCTCAACACATGGCCAAAATATGAAATCTTACGGAGCTTAACAGTGGTGAATAGTTTTTTATTTGTATTGGCTTTACGTAATACTTCATTGTTGGTTATCATATTGCTCCAATATATTCTTAACATTCTACGGTGGATCCTTATTTCGAATGCTTCAAGGCGGTTTATGGCGGTTTATGTTTTATATTTTTTTATATAGGAGTTGCTTTATTATTTAGCTTGCTTATAATATACAAGGTTTATATTTTGATAGTTGATTTTTCTGCAATTAAATTTCTATAAATTTATCTAAACTGTTGGGATCAGGAGGGAAATACTAATGTGGACCAATCAGAAACTTCTCAGCATTTCCTTATGTGGAGAGGAAACCACTCAAAACTCTTCAGGAGAAGCCGGCTTGTTGGCAGTAGTCAACAGGCCTTCCGTTCCACTAGAGGAGTGTTCGGCATTTTGTTCCCTACTTTGGTTTATTTTACCAATTGCCTGCACTATATTGATCATGTATAATACTACCTCTCGTGTGAGTTTTTTATTACCTATCACCGATGAGATGTCGCATAGATCTTCACCCAAGCGTCTGCGTCGCGCCTCCAGCTGTTGTCTTTGAAAACTGAAAAGGGAGCAATGCATCAACAGGTGAGGGAGGTTTTGAGGAGTTTTATCGTCGCATGGGCAGCTGTCGATCTCAGAGAGCTTGAAGCGATGCAGGTAGTTCATAAACCCACCATGACCCGTAAGCATCTGGGTGAGCTCGTAGCCAGCATTCTGCATTCTCCTGAAATCATAGGCATGGCAAATGGTAGGGAAAAACATTTTAGTTATACTTCCGGTAGATTCACTTAAATAACGATCGTTCCAGACTTGAAGGGTTTCTTTTGGTAAAGCTGAGCGGGAAATCGGCAGAATCGGGGGCTGTCTTCTTGAGCGTAGCTTCCCGAGCCTTTTCGTCAGCCTTTTCATTGCCAAAGATTCCACAGTGTCCTCGTATCCAGCTGATGTACACGTCCTGGTGTCTGCATTAAAGCTTCTGGATATCTGTACTAATGTCCACTACAATAGGGTTGACCGAATTTCGGTCAGTTATTGCATGGACGCCAGATTTGCAATCTGTCAGGATCGTTATTTTCTTCCATCTGTTTAGTGGTTTCTTCAAAACATAGACCAGGGCTTCTTTGATCGCAAAGAGTTCCGCCTGAAACACGGAGCAAAATTTTAATTTTGGAGCAGGAGCAGGTTTATAATATTACACGGAGGAGGTTTATAATATTACACGGAGGAGGTTTATAATATTAACTTTTAGAGTTCACGCCTCTACACCGTACAGTAAGACAAACCATGTATAACATTTGACCATTCGTTGTCTCAGCTTAAGGTTTATATTATCGTCACAAAGAAGATTTTTCATTTTGTTAAATCCTGTTCGGTGATTGATAATGTAACATAATCTGAGTATTATTTTTACTGGGATAGTAGAAGTCATTTACTGGTGATTCTTCTATTTTTTAGAAATGTATTAATAATAATTGCAACACTCGTATTTCAATAAAAAAGTAAAAGTACTCAGAAAAATCAATGTGATTTTTATTGTTTTCTTTTATTTTGTACGCTTAAATAATGAGACTTCACTACAAGCTGGACTTTAAACGGTCATTCATTGGTGCTTTGACCCTTGTTCGTTCCATATTTATAAAACGTACAAAATCAACGGGGAAACCATAAAAATTTCACAAATCCATACAATCCTATTAAAGTATTCCGCCTAGTAAATTTATTTTTGAGTTACTTGATTTAATAAAATATTCAATTTGCCAACAACAAAAAAACAGGTTTTGTGATATTTTAATGATTTTCAAGTGTTAAAATATTATTTAAATACAGTATATATTTGTAACATATAATAACAGAAATCAATTAAAGAAAAATAACAGAAGTTAGAGCTTTGAAATAACTAAATAAACGTTAATGTAGATTATTACAGAAAAAAATAAACATGAATAATTTTAAAAAACCAATAACTATATTACAACAGAGATGAAGAACATTTAAAAGAAGGTAATATAGAAGTCTAGGCATCTACAGGGCTTATGACCTATCAATGGCTGGTTTAAGTGGCCACTTTACACACTGTGTAACATTCTCCATTCTGCCCATACTCGAACATCTTTATTCCTTCAATTCTTTCATCTTTTGATGTTTGTGAAGTTAAAGAGCTGAAACATTTATTTATGTGGGTGAGATTCATCTAATTGAATAATTTCACCTACATACTAGGCAACGCCTGCAAATCTTAATTTTTCAATTTCTTTACTTCTTCATGGACCAGGTGGATTTATCAACAATATTTTGAGTTTGTCCAAATTTTTGTAGCCATTGACAGGTCATAAGCCCCGTAGATGCCCTGACTTCTATATTACCTTCTCTTAAATGTTCTTCATCTCAGTTGTAATATATTAATATAAACAGCTCCCCAGGGAGTTGAATCCAGTCCTTGTCTACAAAAATTTGGAAAAACTCGAAATATTATTAACCAATAACCATATTAATTAATAAAAAGAAAGTCTCCCTAACTTTTAAACTTCGTAAATTCACAAATAATAAAAAAAAAAAATTCAGTATATTCTGTTAGGACTTCAATCAATGTGTGTATTGTGAAGGGCAACACCAACAGCCATGAGGTTGACAGGTCCGATCTCCGCTTTGGCTCGCAACGCGTAGTCCGCTGCAATGTCAGCTCGGACAAGATATTAAACACCGCGCATTGAAAGAACACATTATATTTCATCTTGGCATTTCGTGTCGCCGGCCACCAGCTGTCCGTGTGCCACCACTGGCGTGTTCGCTATTGCAAATTCCTTCTGTACAAAATAATAGGATGTAACTCGTGTGTAACTGCCTAATGAATAACTTCAATTGTAATCCATCTATCTCATTTAACCTCAAATCAACTCACGCGCACCCATCTTATAGTATAAAACGTGTACATGAAAACCGTATTAAAAAAAATGTATGGCGAAAAAACTACAATTCACTAATAAGGTGAAACTGTTTTAAGTCTCCCCTTAACAAAAGTGTAGGTGAATACAAAAAAAAAATATCCTTATTATGCGAAGAATAATTAGACGAATGAAAGTGATACCAATACCACAATAAAACTGTTTTATTTTATAAAAAGAGTAAGAGAATAGAACTTATAACAGGAAGACAAAGACGCTGTTCTGTGGCCGGTGTTTGTGTGAAAGAGACAAAAACACAAGTAATATGACCGGTTTATGCTAGTAATATGACCGGCGTGTTTGTATTTTTAAAATTTATTTACCTAAAACAGGAATAATTCGTTAAATCAGTCGGTTATTGCCAGTAAGCGGGAGTGCACGCTTTTTAATTTATTTTGCTGTAACAGGCTTATATCAAATCATAATTTTTGTAAATTATGGATTTCGTTTTTTCAAATGTCTTTAAAATATTCTGTCCTTTGTTTGAAATAACACGATGTTACATCATCGGGGAAAGGAATTTTGTACTATAGTATTTTAAGAGTTAAAATTGCATTACAATTCATTAAAAAAAACTTTTTAGAGATAAGTGACTTTGTAACTAGTACCTCCAAATACTGTTAGTGAAAAATTTTCAAGGTCTTGTATTATGAAAATCTTTAAAAAATTATATTTCGTTTGGTTTTTCTATTACCGTGTGGGTATAATATTGAAACAATAAAATTTTCAGTATGACAAGATAGCAAAATTCACAAGTGTTATTATTAGCTGGTGTAGGTTATTTTCGTATCAAAAATGGCCTCTGTGCGTAATATTTTCGCTACACGCCTCGGAAGATATTAAAATATTTTTGTTGAGTGTTTTTTTACTAGTTTAATAGGAAACTCCTCTCACCGTATTTTGTCGGAGGTAATAACAAATCTCTCTGGAAGAACTGTAGACAAAATATAATGAAAAAAAACTTATAAAAATTATCTTTCTTGCAAAAAAATATACGAGTGTAATAAAACGTAGATTATTTGTAATCTATGATACATAAATAAATATTTAAAACTCATTGTTTATCTTAAAAGTGCAACAAGGGTTGCCCGTCACCCCACTACTTGCCAAAAGTCTTAATATCTTTGTTGCTATTGTTGCTTTTTTTGTCGCTTGGTCTATTCTCTAATTGTTGTGAGAGAACAAAAGGTAGGCTTGCACGGGCTTAGTTATTAATTGTAATAAAAATAAAAATAAAATAATCTTAAATACGAATTGAAAAAAAAAACACATTTATTATATTGATACAATGTGTACATTAAAACAGTAGTTATTTATAGTTCCTTGTAGAAGGATAAGATTTGATATGTTTATTTTCTAATATAAGTTTTTTCGCATCTATCTATTTAAGTTAACCCGTACCAAAACAGATGCAAATTGTATCTGTATGGTGTGATATTAATAGGGTATCTCACCCACAGGCAGCCAAGCAGAAAGCGACAACAAGAGAATCCACAATCACTCGCTTAAATATTTTTATATTCACCCCAACGACAGCGGACCAGTCTCCCACAAGTACACAACGCTGGGTACTCGTCACTTCCACTTAAGCCTTGCATGTAAAACTACTGAATTAGTGCTTTGTGTTAGTGATAGTGAGAGAATATAATAATACAATTTAGGTACAGGAGGAAAAACGAATTTCCACCCAGATGCGGGGAGGAAAACAGCGGAAGGCGAAGCCCTAGGGCTTCTACGATATTATTAAGCGAAGTAGACTGTATTTTAATTTGAATTAAATAAGTGAATATCCTCTATATGCGGTATGCAGTGTCAATCGGTCACAATCCCAACGAATAAGATGGATTAGGAATGAATGCCACGAACCTGTTTCGTTCTTAAAGGAATTGCGGTGGTCCGACTGGTCAATTGCGAGCGGCACCAACACAAGGACAGGCCCCCGATCTGGAACTGAACACTGTTGGTTGATGCAAACAAAATCTATGATGTGGCACACGTTTAACAAAATAAACGCGCAATTTACTACAAGAGGTCTTATTGTGGCGGATGATCCAAGGATACTAAGGTGGGATGTGAACAGTTGTTTTGGGTAGAAAAAGGGATTTTGATGTTGTGACAATATTTAAATGCATACCTACATAATTCGCAACCAGTTACATTATGGGTGTATTGGGAAAACCCAGCAATTATTTAAAATATTTGTAGGTGTACAGCTTTAAAGTTAGTATAGTACACATTATTTGACAAACAACAATAAACCCTAACCATTACACATTTAAAATTCAAGACTCAATTTGTTAGAACAATTAGAAATAAAAAAATAAAAAAATATTTTAAAAATGAAAATGATCCTTAAGATAAAAATATTTATTTATTTTTATCTTAAGGATCATTATCAATTTTTTTTCTTATCTTTCGTGAGTATGATTTTTGTCGATTATGTTTTTTTTTTAAACAAAGAGTACAAAGTCATTAGTAAAAATATATTACAATGCGTATAGTAATGGAGAATGCACGTGTGCTATCTGTTTATTATGTAATTTTACGTAGGGTATATTTTTACAATGCCGCTTTTCTTAGAAAACGGTGTTAGACGGACTCGATATGGTCCATATGAGTCTGGAAAATCCAATCATATACGACTACTCACTGAACGATGAAATATTATCATTTGTATCTAGTATACGAGATTTAGGTATTATACTTGAGACTAAACTTTCTTTTACAATTTATATTTAACATGTTATCAGTAAATCATTAAAACTTCTTGGATTTATTTAACTTAGATTAACAGAAGCACAGCTGACTTAAAAAATATCAATACCCTTAAAACTCTCTTTTGTTCTTAGATCGCCCGCAACTAGAGTATTCCTCTGTTATCTGGTCTCTATATTATGATGTTCACATCAAAAATATTGAATCTGTTCAACATCGATTTTTAAGAAAGATGGGCTGGAGGTTGGGCTTATCCAGAGACTTATATACGTATAATGAGTTAGAAACTACCTTGAAAATATTTTTTCCGAAATAAATCATAAGTCAATAAAATAAGGCCGTCGAAATAAATCAGACTTTATAGTCCTATTTGAAATTTTCAACTCATTCATTGATGCGCCTGAACTACTATCCTCAATAAAATTAAATATCCCAACTAGAAACCTCAGACAAAACTCACTCTTTCATTTTGATAACCATATAATCAACTATGGTTTTCATTCCCCTATGCCCAAAATTCTAAGGTCTGCAAACAAACAAACTAGTCTTGATTTCTTTGATAACGAGTTGTCTTCTTTCAAACGATCACTGAATCAAATTCAATTATAAACATCCCTCTCCCGCTTCCACTCCCACATAGTCTACTATAAACCATTGAGTCTGTCTACTTTTTTTATAATAATTTTCTATGTATAAATGTGTCCATCAAAATGCCTATTGGGCGTATATTTAAATAAAAAAAATAATAAATATGAGTCCTATAGAATGGAGATCAAATTGGAGAAGCTCTATTGCAAAGAACAAAGGCGTTTAACTTTATTGTTTGGTTTTTAGTTTAATAACAAACATGCAACGGATGGTTTCGGTTAACGTTTACGATTCTCAACTTGAGTATCTGCGGTCCACTGTATTGCTGTAATCTGTTACTAACTTCGTGGTCAATAATAATCACTCTAAGGTTTGAACACGCTGCGCAAAATAAGGCGACGCCGACGATTATTTTCCATTTTGAACGGACGTTGGGTCACTAATACATTTCTGCTGATACGTGTGAATGGTTACTTCTAACTTTTCACTCAACATGACAGTACTAAGCGATTAGTACTAATGACAAGTACTAAACCTTGTAAATATAGCATAGCATTAGTCGCACGAGTCAGCGTGTCGCGGTGAGTCGTTATTTTGTTATATTTACACTTCTGGGGTTACCGGTCACCCCTGTTGCTATTAGCGTACATTTGCACTATTTGGCACTCCAATTATTTTTACAAATTAACATATTAACAAAATAACGTATTTATTTACGGTGTTTAGATAAACAGCTTATAATAAAACAACCAGGAATGACCCATGTCTGCTAACATGCTTCTGACTTACTTGAAAATCCATCTTGCGTCGAGGCAATTACAGCGTATCTGGATCGATTTTGTTAAAAGGAAGGTAAGATGATTAGTGTTACGCTTTCGGTGCTATTTAAGGGACACTAAAATATTTCAGTATCAAACTATCTTTGATTCTTTGATTCTGCCAGGAATCGAGCCCGGGACCTAAAGCATGGTAGGCGATGTGCCAACCACATTTTTGTTCAGTCAACTATTTTTAACTGTTATTTTTTAGACGTCTTCATGAAACAGCTTTATTTGTAAAACGGTAACTGTTATTTCCAATCTTGAAAAAAAAAAACAAAATGACCATCTCTAGTTTATAAGTTCATCGTGTTAATTTTAAGGTTGATTTCATATATTTTTTAAAATTGTCTGGTTAAGCCAATTACATAGTATTTTTACTGTCCTGAATGAATCTGTCCTTGTTTTTTTAATATGGTTTAACTTATTTAACTCATTTTACTCGTAACATATATTTTCTCTTTTGAAAAAATAAACAAAATAAACATCTTTAAGAAGACTTAACATATAAACTATCAAAACTATTAACTTTCTATTTTGATACAATATATTTCATACAAAATTTTGTGGATTTAAAAGATGATACGATTTGTCAGAAAAACAGCAAAGTTAGCAAGATAATTCAATACCGTACGTGACAATTGTATCAACTTCTTTAATCGGTGTGTCTTTAATTGCCAGAAATCTATCAAAACAGAGAACTTCCCATCGATTTCCTATACAAACACTAATTTTCTGAAGTAAACATTCACATGTTTTCGTGACTTTCTTTAAGTTGGAAGAAAACCGGGTCATTTAGAAAACCTGTCACGTTCACAATAAAAGTTTTACCGATATTTCGACTTTCGGCAAAGTTTTATTTCTGATACTTATACTGCCTTGTAGGAAAAATTCAAAAGCTTTTTTTCTTAAACCGAACCTCTCAAAGTGTTTGTACCTTTAACCTACTTAAATCTTTCGATTCCACATAATTTAACGAAATCAACAACCGACGTGTAAAATACATTTTTATTGGTTAGGCGTTTATAATAGAATTAGAAAACTTAGCGCTTTTATTCAATTTATTTTGTTAGATATTTAAGCGAAGCCAAAATATTTTTTTATTAATATTTTAAAATGCGTTCTTAAATGTTAACTTTGCGACGTTGTCTTTTTCCCACTACAACATCTGAATTTTTTTAAGTGAAGTTAAATATGAATATTTATTCTGTCAATATATATGTTTATATATTTTTAAATATACTTTTATTCTTTTAAATACTTTTTAATTTTAAAAATATAAAAATAAATAAAGATTTCTCTTTATAAAATTAAATTAAAAACCATACATTTTCATGAGAATGAGTTCAGAACAAGATTTTTCTCGGGGTAGAGAAATGAGTTGGAAACTCTTTAATAAGTTTTCATTTATTTAAGTTAGTTCATTCGTAAATCAAACGTTTTTCTCTGTGTACTCTTTCTGTTTATAGTGTTTTTTTAATTAAATTATTGTATTTTATTATTTGAGTACATTATTTGTATATAAAAAAAGATGTAAGGCTGAGATAAGCATTGTCGACAAAATCAAAAAAGGAGGTCAGGGTTAGTTTGGGCATGTGGAGTAAATGGGCAGTGAAAGAACGGCTTAAAATATTAACGATACGAATTTTAAAAAATGCAGAAAAAGAAAAAGACCGAGAACGACATGTTATAACCAAATTCAACAAATACTTGAAGGTTGACATGTCAAAAGTCGGAATAATCGGCGCGCGTCCATGAGAAGATGTATGAATGCAGAGGTAGTGAGATATGTATGTAGGAGTGATGTGACGTTCTATTCTATCTGACTACCGTTATAGGGAAACGGCGTGATGGTTTGTTTGTTTGTTTTGTTTATTCGTTCCACCTCAGCACGGGACTTCCAATGGAGTTAATTCCATGGAGTTTGAACTCGTGTCTAAATAAATAAATATTTCTGAAACAACAAATAAAACATTTTTATTTTATCATATTTTTAACCCTCTTGCAAGTATGTTAGGACTCTATAACAAAATGGAAAAAAAAGTTAACAGTGACATTTATCATGATAGAGCAAATAGTTATAAAAAAAACATTACTATGTATCTTAGATCAAATGCCTAATCCTTAGTTTTGTGTATGTAAATTAATTTTAGTCTTTTTTATTATATCTTATATGTTTTTAATTTCTCTTTTCTTTTCTTTAAAAAAAAAAAAAAATCTTTCTTTATTTTTACCTTTCACTAAACTTAATCTTTACCATTACTTAAATTGAATTTACACTCTTATTTTATATAATTTATGAAAGATGTTGAAGTTCTATAATTGAGAATATATGTAAAGAACGTTAGTTATGCTCACTTAAAAAATGTATGTATTGTATGTATTCTTGTTGAACTTCCAAATAAATTTTAAAAAAAAAAAAAAAAAAAAATGAAAAGAAACACATTATAAATCATCAGTATTTAAAAATATTTTTCAATGGCAAGCTCCACAAATCAATACACTTACGAAAAATACAACGTCATTATGAACAAAAACACTTTGAAAAAAGCGATTGTGCCGCATTAAATATTATGAGTTAGTTTAAAGATTATGTTTTTATTTTTTTTACCATTGATTCAATTAGAATTATATTTTTGGCATTGATACCAATTTGTTCAGGGCACTTATTTATTCCAGAACATATTTATAAAATACGAAAAGCGTAGGGGCGGCATCCATTGATATGCGACAATTTTGCAGAGCGATTCGTGCTACAAAAAGTCTTCATATAATATTTATATCATAATGTACTGTGTCGTTGTAGCGCGGTTTTTTAATACAGAATATATTTGGCACAATGTCGCCAGATCTATTCCCGGTGGACCAAACTATTCTCGGCACCGGGCTGGACTGTCAGCCATATTAATAAAACATTATAAATACACAAAAAATATTTCGGAAAATCAAACATAAACACACTCGACTTGCCAGTGTAATTAACGTTATTTTGACGTTCTGAATATTTTGTTTTTACAAATTATATTTATTAAAATTAGTAAAACTTCTTATGTTATTGATTAATTTGAATTAATTGCCTTTTTTTAAATACAAAATGTAGGTATAGTCATGTGTGTATACATATCAGTGGCAAACGGTTATTTTTTATGGTAAGCTATACTTTTTCATATTTATTCAGGTAAAATAGTTTTTATTTTTGAATATGTTTAAAGTTTATTTATAGTCTAAAACCTTCAATTAAACATTTTTAAGTTACTATAAGTTTTTTTCTTGTGAAATTATACTTTATTCCTGGGAGGAAAGTAATTTTTCAATAGTGCATCATCGTTTTACTAAAAACAATATGATGTTTTTTACAGTGAATACTGTCCTTCAAATAAATAAGAAGGCTTAAAATTAATATCGCAAAATTAGTGAGTGCTTAATCATTCATTTTATTGAAAAAACTCTTTAAATAATTAATGTGAAAGTGACAAATAATGTATTATTGACATTAAAAAATATGTTGAATAAAGTTATTTATAAAGCTATTTATGACGCTTCTCCTAAAGTCGGTCATAGCCGAGTGGATAGAGCGTTCAGTTTTATTCAGTTCAGGGCCGGTATTCCAAACGCTCTCGTGGCTGTATTATCTCGTGTATTTACATATAAAATCACGAGGAAAACCAGTGTTTTGGGCCACGAGAGTGGTTTAGAAAAGCACCCCAGGAGTGAGTTTGAAACGCCTGTAGATATTATTTTAGTTTTTATTTTAGACCGTCCCTCATTAGCACCATATATGTTAAAAATAAAGATTAATAAACCAAAAAAACATTGGCACTGGCAGACTAAAAAAAATAAAGTATCAACATCTTAAAAAAATAAAAACTAAATAAATAATTAGTATGTATTCTACTAAAACGTAGGTGGCGCTAGCAGACGAAAAATAGTTTGAAAATAAAAGGATTCCTCCTCACAACAAAAAAAAAATATGAGGCTCAAAAGGGTGAACTTTCACAGTGCCCGAGATTCGAATAATTCAAAATGAGGCCCAAAGGGCCGATCAACTGAAACCCGCAGGGCCGATAGCATGTAACAGTCGGTGATAGCCGAAATATTTGGGTAAATGATAAAAACATAAATAATATTATTTTTTCAATAAATGAAAAAAAAAACTGGAAATTTGCCTAAATATCTTAATTTAAATAAAAACAAAGGAAATTTTATATTAAATTTAACATACGACATCGTTGACTTTTTAATTTATTTATTGATTTATTTAGAAATGAGTTTTAACACTAAAAACTTTCCTGAACCGGCGAAGAAGAATCGAAATATTGATACCTCCATGTAAACAAACAGCAAGATGATGAATTTCAAACAAATTATTAATACGTCAATCTCAATAAATTAATACGTAAGATATTTATTTTACTAGTTCTGTTTAAACCTAAAAAAGTTAATTATCAAAATTCATTAGTATACAAAACAAACGATTGTCTGTAAAAATCGCGAAGGTCGTTTTTTCCTTGCGGTAATGATTGAGCTCGAAGATCAAGAATTTTGTTTTATTTCTATTCGTCTGCCACTATTATCCAATGCCTACGAAATGACCTCACACTTAAATGGTCATTATGTTTTTATAACTGCATAAAGTATTTTATTATTAATTATAATAATAAAAATACTTTATAGTTTTATTCCACTTTTATCTATAATTATTTTATTTTTTTTACCAGTGACCGGGTTTCATCGTGACTGTCATCGTCTGACTGGTACATTTTATAATTATTTTATATTAATTCACTCGACTGGATGCACTTTAAAAACGGCGTAATTATTATATATTCTAATAACTATTTAATCATTACATGAATGTTAGATAATCCGTCTTACGCTTCAGGTACCAGTCCAGGGGCTATGAAACATTCTGGTATAAAAACACCCTTTTAGATGAATATTCCGTATCAACCATGTCAGGAATCAAACCCGAGACCTCTTGCATGGCAGGCAAACGCGCTGACCATTACACCACGAGACCAATCAATATTTGAATACTTTCTATATCATATTTTACATACATCATTGCGTTATTTATGATTTAAAGGAAATACGAGACGTTTAGTAAGCCTTTTTAATTATTCATATCAATTACTACATACGACGCATTTCCATTCACCTTCTTAAATTTTAATGAAATTAATCGAAATTGTGTTTTCGATCTAATTTTATTGTTTTCAAATAATTTCAAAATAATTAAACCAAATGTTGCCTAGCTTCAAGCTAGCAAAAAAAAGACCTGCAATTATTGGTAGTACAAATTTACCACTCTCTTCATTTTTTTATTCATTTTTTTAAATTTATTTTATTCGCACTCTTTATCAAAATACAATTCCATGTTCACTTTGCCCAGCTAACAAGGGTACAAACCCCGTTCCAAGCTAGGCAATTACATTATAATATATTAAAATAGTTAACAAATTTGTATAGAGCACAGACAAACAAAATATAAACTTATTCGGATACACATTTTGATTCATATACATACAGACATACACATATATACACAGATATATATATATTCATACACATATATACACATGTACATACACACACACGTACATACACCCATGCGCATACACATACATACATTCATAAAAACATAGACAATTTATTTATGCGAAACTTCATGGTTGTCATCAATAAATATATTTTTTTTAATTTTTCCTTATTTTTTATATTTTATTTTTGACATCCAGTAAGATTGGATCCGTGGCATGCATCAACTTTTCTGACTCCCTACGACCAATGTCATGAAAGAGCGAGGTCAACACCTTCCGTAACTTGACAATACTTCCGTCTTTCCACGATTCTGGCAAAAGGTTATGGACCTTTTTGCCTACGTAATAGTGTTGTCTCGATGCCAGAACAGTGTTGACCCCTTCACTTAGTATCAGATCCCTATTAGAGTATCTTGTATTATGGTTGCGGTTGACGCTCGGGTAAATGTCTCTATTTATGTGTGTAACCACTACCGTTCTCAATATATACTGTTGAATAATATTCAGTACTCTGAATTCTTTGAAGAGCAAGTCACTTGGATAACGAAATGTTTTTTTTTTTTAATGACTCGGATTAAAGATTTCTGTGCAACGAAAATAACTATAAGATTTATTCCATAATCAAGCAATTTATACAACTGATTTTAAATTGAATAATGACTTCCAATTTAATTATCGCATTAAAAGGATTTTGAGTAATAGGTACAATTTAAAAAAAAATGCATAAATGATCAAAACATAACATAAAAATAACTATATTGAAAACACTTCTGAGCAATTTCAGTGTTTTTTTAATGTTTTGATAGATAATTCAACTGATGATTTATACTTTTAATATGTGTTAAAAGATGATTCAACTGAGCCAAATTAAAAAAAACTAATTTATATACCGTATTATCAGCGCTATGATTTCTCAAAATTTTGTAATTTTGAAATTACTCCACCTGTGACGTCACAAGTTTACTACGGCGAGTTCTTCTGATTGGTAAGTTGGCTTCCCGTTAACCGAATATCTATCACAACACTATCATTGGTTGATTCACAAGACGTCGTGACTTTATTCGAAGTATATCTCAATCTGTTGCAACAGAGGAGAAAAACATTTTCGAGAAGGGAATATGGAATTCTACGCATTCTACGGGCTTGTGACCTGTCATTGGCTGGTTTGAGTGGTCATTTTACACACTGTGTACCATTCTTACAAAACTTACATTTTCTCAACTCTTCTATATGTTGACTTTTGTGAAGTAAAAGAGCTGAAACCTTTATACTTCTTATGGTATGCCGGTTAGTTTAATGAACAATGTTTTTATTATTTAGATTTAAATAACTCCTTAGGGAGGAAATCCAATCTGTCTACAAACATTTGAGTATACTCAAAACACTGTTTTTTCAAGTTAGTTATTTTTTGTCAAAACCATATTTATTATTTTTTCATTCATTTTTTCAAAGCCATTCAATTAAATGCTGTAATGTTTACCTATATATACGTAAAAGAGAATTTTTTAGATAAAATTTTCATTTACCTACATAAAAGTTCCTCATTTACTTTGATGGGAGAGGAGAAAACAAAAATATTAGTTCAGTTAATTTCCAAAAACTTCACCGGATGGAAGTATTGAAGAAATATTTATTTATTTATTCATTTATTAAATTATAAATTTAATTTTAATTTTATTTTACTTTTCTAACTCTTGTGTGGCTGTGATGTCACACTAGACGACATACGATACAAGACTTGATATATCTCTCTTATTTTTTAAATGATAATGTGGTATTTTTTATAATCTTCAAATATACATTTTCACACCGGATTTTGAAATGTTAGTTTGTATAACTATGCTGAATTCTAATACAAAAAATATTTAACCTTGCTACCCGAAGACTGATGTCCGCAAATAAAGCCATACATCTGAATTAGAGAGAGCACGAAGATAGCACACATAACAAATAAGACAGACACGCTTTCTGTAGCCACCGTAGCCCGTGTTGTGTGAAACAAATTCAGTCGTTTGTTGACAGTGATGAGGGACGCACGCGTAAATTATGAGCGGTGAATCAAAACGAATTTATATGTTTATTTGTTTATTTTTATAAATTAAGGAAAGGGTATTATAGAACTGTATGTCTCTGTGTTTTTTTTTTTTTTTAAATGTGTGAGCTTTAGAATATTCCGACTTTTCCTTGCGGTAACACAATGTTACATTACCGAACGCAAAGGTATTATTTACCATAGTCTTTAAAGAGCTAATAAAAACAAAACACATCATGGAAATTATACAATGATTTCAACATGTCGGTAAAAATATGTATATACATAAAATATGTCTCAATTACATAATGAGGATAATTTTTATTAAAACATAATAATATTTATGGTAAGTACTAGTTTTAGTGTATAAAATAATGTGACCTTACTTTAATATGTAAATCTTTATAACTCACTAGGAGGCAGAATCCACTTTTTGTCAACAAACATTTGGAGAAACACAAAATTTCATTTGTTTATATTTTTAATTTTTTTTTTTCATTACAAATAATAAGTAATAAAAAAAGTTATGCAACTTACCGAGAAGTGTTTTATTTTATAAATGTATATTTTTCTTACTTTCCTATATTATTAAACGAACAATAAAAGAACAAAAACATAACGTAAACTATCCATTCGTGGATGAGTTGATAAAATATTGGTTTGGGCAAATGAGACAATTCCTTTTACTTCTACTAAGCTCCACTGTCCATTTTTTTTGCCTTTTTGAACATTTTCTCGTTACTAATTGTTTTAATAGACAGTGGAACTAGGTTATAGATATTAATTGCATTGTGCTCAAAATCCCTCTGTCTAAAAATTGTATTAATTTTTATTTGTTTAAGTTGTCTTTGAGTTGAGGATATAGTGATTATTTTAGTTGTATGTGTTGTATTGTTGGGGCTATGTCTTTGATATTCTAACATAGGCAGAATAGTTACAGTGAGTAATGTGGCCGCCTAAACCAGCCAACGATATGGATCTGCCACACACTCGACGAGTGGCATGGGAAGAAGCGAGGAAGGGAGGCAGAGACGTGGTGTGGTAACATTACTAGTCATGCCGCACGTCATGCTGCTCTTTGTGCACATTGCTCCCTATTTTGTCAAGTTTTGAGCGCGAGTCAAAGGACCGGCAATATGAGCGCAAGTGGTTGGCTACATAATCGGCTAACAAGACGTGCGCGTCATTTTTCAATGATGTATATTTCTTTTTATGTCAAAGATATAATTAGCTATACTAAAAATGCATAGGGCGCACGCTGTCACAGTTTCATCGTCCATTGTATAGAAAGACAAATGACAAGTGCGATTAATTGCGCGAGTAGAGCAGTGTGTGGGCGGAGAGGGCAACATCGGGCGAGAGGGCGGTAGCTCGAGGAGCATGAGCATGAGCAGCGCAAGGAGAATAGTGTGGCGGGACTAATAGATTATAAGCCCCGGCAATGCGAAGACTTCCATTGTCCGTTCACATAAATGTTTTAAACCTCTGTTTTAAAATGTTTTTTGCCCGATCACCTTAATCACACAACCTGTGTGCGATTTGTGTAGTAATATCAAAGTACTTCTATTATTATCTTAGTAATTTTCATTTGTATCGATATTTAAGATCAATGGATAAATATTTTTCTCCAAGGAAATAAGTTGTCAAACGCACGAACACTTCCGTTCTCCAATTTGGCTTCCTAAATTACGTTCTCTTCGGATATCTATGAAGTTAAATAACATCCGATCTAGCTGTGTATCTTCCGATCTTACCTCATGTTGCTGTGAGCATACTAAATATGCATAAACATTGAACTTTTTTTTATTTCATTTATTAATTAATACCCAACAGTCAAACGAAATTGAAAAATACATACAAAAGTTACAAAAAAAACGTTAACCGTAGTAAAAAACTTTACATATTATGAAAGTAAAAAATCATGTAAATAGACATAGGACAATTTTAATTTAATTTTAAAACATGATTTATATTCAATGCTCAATTATGTTAAATTATGGCAAAAGATTATTTTCTATAAAATGCATTGTTTATGATTTACGTGCGGTTTTTAGCGAAATGTAGATCTTTGACATGATCATATTCAAGGCTTTTGATATTTTCAATTGATTAAGTGCATAAAACCCTAAAGTACATAAAAAAATGTTTTTGAATATTTAACAAAACCGCATTTGTTTTTTATTGATAGTAAAAAGATTATTTCCTTAAATTCCTGTTGAATGATTGAAATGATTTCTACCCATTTATTTATTTCTACTAGATTTTTGGTGATAATTAAGTTGTATATACAGACATTTAATGAATTTTTTAAAATCATATTCCTAAATAAAGTGCACCTCTGTTGGTGAGAAGAGCAGAGTTTAAAATTTGTCGACGAATCCGACATTTCAAAATCAATTGATTGACGTTTCGGAATTCAACCATAAACTTGTATCTAGATATCTACATAAAATCAATATTTGAAAATAAAGTATTTTTGATTCCAGAATTCAATCATAAACAAGCACCTCGGTACCTATTTACAAAATAAAAAGATATACCATCTTTTTTACGTTTATCCGAACGGTTTTCACACGCTTTCATGACTAAATATCAAGAATATTGAATCAGTTTAACATCGATTTTTAAGAAAGATAGGCTTGTGGTTGGGCATATCCAGTTACCTATATACGTTTAATGAGTTAGAAACTACCGACTATTTAAATATATCTTATCTTCAAGACCATCGAAATAAATACGACCTTATAGTCCTATTTAAAATTCTCAACTCACTCTTTGATGCGCCTAAACTACTGAGCTCAATAAAATTAAATATCCCAACTAGAAACCTTAGACTAAACTTACTCTTTCATACCGATAACCATAGAACTAACTATGGTTTTCATTCCCCTATGCCCAAAATTCTTAGGTCTGCCAACAAACATACCAGTCAGGATTTCTTTGATAACAAGTTGTCTTTTTTCAAACGATCACTGAATCTAATTCAATTATGAACACCTCTCTCCCGCTTCCACTCCCACAAAGTCTACTATAAACCATTGAGTCTTTCTAATTTTTTAAAAATAATTTTCTATGTATAAATTTGTCAATAAAAATGCCCATTGGGTGTATATATAAATAATTAAATGAATAAACCAACAATTTCCGTTTCGAATTTAACGTGAAGGTCACGTCAAAACATGGCTAGCGGTTAAAGAACGACTAAATACGCATAGGACAAGACTGAACGTTTGGGCATGAATTAGGTGTTATTATTCTAAAAGGTTCCGGTTGAGTATATGTGTATTTATAGATCAATGATTTAGTTTAATAACATCGAATTTTTTTTTATGGTTACGTAAAAGCATAATAAAGTACATTTTTGTAAGTATTTTTAATGAAGTGTAATCTAAAGAGGAATGTTGGTTTTCTGTATACAAACGTATTTATGTATCAATATTATGTATCTTTTTTGGGTGATACCGTGTATGTTGGATTTGATCCGACGTTTCGGCTACCATTGCAGGAGCCATCTTCAGGGAAAACAGTGTGTTTTATAGAGAAATGTATGTGTTTAAGTACTAGTAATTTGTACCGTGTCACAGTCAGCAGTAGGCACATTTCTAGTTTTGTGGGAAAGAATAATTATGTTTATGTACTAGTAATTTGTACTGTGTCGCAGCCGGCAGTAAGCACATTTCTATTCGTTTTTGTCATATGTAGTGCTGGGAACCATGTTGAATTTAATTTAAGCCCGTCGTCTTTGTTTATATTATTTGGATGTCTGTGTATTTCAATTGTATTTTTTTTTTCTGGATTATGACAAAAGAGCAATGGTTTTTTTACATACTATAGATATTTACTATTGACGTGTCCCTATTGTTTCGTTTTTATAAATAAAAAGTGTTTACAATAGGAGCTAGAACCATCCAAAGACCCGTAAAATAGCGCAGCAATCTGCTGCCTTCGGGCGCACGGAATTTTCGGATTCAGCTGGTATGTTATAAATTTTGAAGGATAGAAATATTTAGTTTGATGGGCTTTGAAAATTTTTAATTTTAAATTAAAAACCTAATTACTATTCTAAGAACTCAGAATCTTGCTGTTTTGGGTCCTAGTGAGCTGCCGCAATTCACCTCGGTACAGGAGAAAAGGTGTTATGCAGGCGTTATAAAGTTGAAAAAATAAATAAATAAGTGATCTAGGTAGGATAACTTGTGGAGTTCCGCAGGGGTCAATCCTTGGTCCACTCTTGTTCCTTATTTATATTAATGATATCACTAAGTGGGGGTTAAAGGGGACTCTTCAATTGTATGCCGATGATACTGTCATTTTTTATCATAATAGTAACCTAAAAGAACTAGAAAAAATAATGAAGACAGATTTCGATAGTCTTGCCGACTGGATGCGATTAAACAAATTAAGTTTGAATATGAAAAAAACATCATATATGATTTTTGGGAACAAACAGGATTTGAAAATTAATATTTCTCTAGGAACTGGCTATATTGAAAAGACCAATGTTACTAAATACTTAGGACTATATATTGACTCTCAACTTTCATGGAAATACCAATATGAACATGTTAAATCAAAAATAGTACCCGTAACTGGCGTTTTGCATAGACTTCGTGGTCTGCTTCCTCACTCTGTTTTGTTTGCCGTCTATTACGCTATGATACATTCTCACCTATCCTATTTATGCTGTATTTGGGGTTTCGCTAACAAAAACCAGATTTCTGAGATTCAAGTTCTTCAAAACCGAGCTCTGAGAAGCATTCTTGGTTTGAAATGGGATTCCCATGTCAAGGATATTTATCGTAACACAAAAATACTTCCTTTCAAGGTAATGGCACTGTATGACATCACTAACACTATTTCAAACATCATAAACTTTTCTGCTCACACAAATTTAAAACTTACATTTAATCATGAAATTCACAACTATAATACGCGACATGCAAAAAATCTTCACATTTCTAAATTTTGTTCCACGAAGTTCGGCAAAAGGTCTCTGGAATACATTGGTCGTATACAATTTAATAAACTGCCTGATGACCTTAAAAATGAAATGTCGAGTGGTAAATCTCAAAGACCAGAAATGAAGACCTATTTCTTGAATCTTTTTGAAAGTGATAGTTTTTAGCTCAGTTTCTGTGAATAGTCTATATATTGTGTTTTAGGTTTAAATGTTTTTCTTTTCTTTTTTTAATATTAAGTTCACAGAATGTTTAAATGTTTTTATTTTCTTTTTTAATATTAATTTCACAGAATGTTTAAATGTTTTTCTTTTCTTTTTTAATATTAAGTTCACAGATTGTTTGAATGTTTTTATTTTCTTCTTTAATATTAAGTTCACAGATTGTTTAAATGTTTTCTTTCCCTTTTTAATATTAAGTTCATAGATTGTTAAAATTTGTTAAAATTTTTATTGTTTAAATGTATACTATGTATTGTTACAAGAAATGTACTATTTTTTTTATGTACCGTCCCAAATGAGTTTTCTCGTACAACTCCTGGGAATATAATATCATGATATTCATGTCTTATATGTTTTATTAATAAATAAAAAAAAAAAAAAAAAAAAAAATATTATAATCATTATTGTTGTAAGAAAAAATTTTTTTTCTGTAATTTGCTGGAAAGTATAAATGTTGTCTGAATTCCCAACATTGACAGTAACACAACGTACGTATAAACATACACATGAACATATTTAATAGTATTAGATACGAAATACCCGCTTAAGCCGACCCATCACATACCCTATTAGGAAGATTAAGGATTACCGAAGTATCTACTTTAAATTCGTAATTCGAAACTGAGTTATTCCGTAAAGACTTTGAACTTTATACTGCCTACTTATGGCTTATTTTAAATTCACATTCTATTTAAGCGGTTTTTGTGTGTTATTAGCCGAAGTTATATTAAGCGGACTACATATTTTTACTTTTTTTTAATATTAAAAAAACATATAACACACCAACAAAATATAATACTCCCAAGAGTTGTAAAAAAACTAATGTGGAACGATACATAAAAAGGAAACATTTTTGTGACAAAACATAATATTATTTAATACAATCCAAAATAGTAAGAAAAAATAATATAAGAATTATAAAACACCTTTTTTTAATTTTTATTTGGAGTTGCTTATTTTTTGCCTTGCTTATTATGTACTTTGTTAAGCTTTGGCTTAAATCGACTGCAAACGGTATGTTCCTTCTTATTTATCTGACTATAGTGTGAGGATCTGGTGGAATAATCGGCTGTGGCCTTGTTAAGAAACTTTTCCGCATTTGCTTTAAGAAGAAGAAACCACAACAAACTCATTCAGGAGAAGCCAGACTATTGCAATATATACAATGTATATTTACAAATAACGTGAGAGGCACGAAAAGTTTAACCAATTACAGGTTTAAATTTATGCTAAAAACTGGATTATGGGAAGAGAGGTTCTTGATTTCTTTAGCTAAATTGCTAGAAAAATATGTTACTTTTTCATACTAAAAAAATTATATTGTGTATTTTTTATATGCAAGTATGTGTGTATATTTACATGAAAAGGGTGAGTGGATATATGTGCGCATGTATGTACCAGTATGTACGTGTAATTTTGTTGATAAAATCGTGCTGTCACGTTAAACGGATTTAACCAGAATATTGATTGATTTGGAGTTTATTTTGTAATAGTTCATATTTAAACTTATAATATTAGAAATCAAACACTGATTTGAGTCTACTGAACACGTTATTATATTTTTACTAATATAAAAACAAAAATTTATTGGCAATTGTTTCGCCTTGTTAGGGCATTTTCAAACGAACGTGAAGATAAGATGGATTGAATGTCCTTATATAGTTATATAATTCAAGGTACTTAACTAGAAAATAAAATAAAGTGCTCAGTAGACTCAAATCATTGTTTAATTTCTAATACTACAAGTTTAAACCAGAATTCCCACGTATAGGCAATGCCTATTGGAGGTTTTTTTCTTATTATTTTGTTCTATTATTATTCACATATACTGTAAACCTTTGTGATTTTGAGATTTTTTTTTCAACAACAAAAAAAAAGAATATAAATATCACAAATTCTCTAGAAAAAAGTTTCCATTTAATAAAAGTACTTTAAAATATAAAACGGAGGAAGAAAATTGTACACACCAAAATAAAGGAACGAAATGCCAAATATTTAGAATAAATACATAAAATGTCACCAACATTACTTTTGACATTTTGCCAATGGCCTTAAGGGATGTCTGTTAATAAAGGGGAAACACTTATGATTTATTTTACATTTCCAAAAGTTGTGGATGTAATTAAAAAATATTCTTGTATATATTTTATGTTCGGTCCAGTGCAAACATCATCATCATTAAACCTTCATCCGCAAATGATGATACATTGGTCCTGGATTTATTGAGTGAATGCAGCCCATTTCTTTCGTCTATTACAGGGTGGTAAGATGACTAGTCTTTTGCTTCAGGAAGCAGTCCAAAAACGGTGAAATAATGTGTAATGAAAATTTTATATGCTGCGTTTGTACGAAGCCAACTTGAATACAACTCGCTTATATGGTCACCATAATATAAATTATATTGAAAGAGTTTAACATAAATGTTTACGTTTCGTTAATTTTAAATTAGGTATTACAGTTGAAAATATTAATTACTCATACTTAAATAAATATTTCAATGTACAAACATTAGGAAATAGAAAAAAAAAATTGATTTATTATTTTTATTCAAAATATTAAGTTCAATATTTGATTGTTCCGAACTGTTACAACTAATTAACTTGCAAGTGCCGGGCTGGGTTACACGATGACAACAAACTACAGTGCACACTCGCCAATAAGGAGAATTCATACATTTGCAAATGAATACGCAAATGACGTAGATATATTTAATATAACACTTTTGAATTTTAAAAGGCAGTGTATCAATTTACTATCTTCAAATTGTAATACCTAAATAATACTATGTTGATTTCAATTGTTTACCGTTTATTGACTTATATCTGTTTTTAAATTAATATTTTTCTAACTTCTTTTAGTTTTATGATTATTTTAATATAACCTATACGAAAAAATGTACTCCTGTTCTCCACTGCAATATATGTATTTATTATTATGTATCCCCATATATTTTATATTAATATGTAATGTTTTTTTTTTCTTTCTCTTTCTCTTCCTAATTCATTTTTATTTTACGTTTTTCTTTTTCTTCTAAAAATCATTTATATATTTTTTCTTCTTCTGTGTAAAACACATATCTGCTTTTATTTGTATAAATGTATTTAAAAACTTGTTTAAGCCTAAAAGGCGTTTAAAAAAATAAATAAAATAAAATAAATAAATATCACAGTATAAAAAGCTCTTTTTTTCATCGACCTACCAGAGTTGCATTCGACGAGAATGCATATAAAAAAAAAATGAAGGATGTTGTTTTTTTGTGTTTAAAAAAAGTTGGTTTTTGAATGTTTACAAACAACATTTGCTTTTTATGGATCCCAATCAGATTCCTTCCTTACATTCCTTATAATTTCTTAGCATTATTTCTTTGTACTGGATCTTTGGTAATACTAAAATAATATTAACTGACATTGAATACATTTTTGATAATCACATTCATGAATAAAGTGCGCCCCTGTTGGTGAAAAGAGCTGATTTTTACATTTACAAAAAGAGTTCTATATTTGAAAATGAATTATTTTATGTTTTGGAATTCAACAATAAACAAGTACCTTGGTACCTACGTATCAATGAAAAAACTTTTTACAAGCTAATAGCAGGCAAGCCAATGTTTGGGCAGGACAACGTCTGTTGGGTCCGTTATTTTATTATATGAATAAAAGACGAGTGATACTTTAATCCACAAATTTGAAATATCCAGTGACCGGTCTTATCGCTTTCGCGACATCTTTAAGACTGGTATCCTTATTATTCAATGTATTTATACAAAACTGAGATAAGGATTAAAAATTCAAGATTAAATGAAAGTAAATTAAATAAAGTTATTTTTATCTTCAGGATCATTGTCATTTTTTTTCGGGTTAATTAGTGAGGTAATATAATGCGATTTTAATGAGTTTAAGTATTTTATTTTTAGTGTCCCATCCAGAACCTTGAGCATGGTAGGCAAGTATCCACTATGTCGCGGACCTTTCCCCACTTAATTTCCATTTTCAGGAATTTTACCTGATAGAAGCCATCGAATCGAAAACACTCGCTTAGGTTTCTGGTTCTATTTAACAAACAAAACTGTATTATTGATTGATTTGGTGTTTATTTTGTAGAACTCCATATTTTAACTTATAATATTAGAAGTCAAAAACTGATTTGAGTCTACTGAACACCTAATTTTATTTTTACAAATAAAAAAATATAAAAAAAAAAACTTTGTGGCAATTGTTTCGCTTTGTTAGGGCATTTTCAAACGAATGTTACCCCAGGTTACCACATATTGACTTGGGGGACTTTTTTTCACACAGTATGTTAAAGATCGAGAGTAATTTAATTTAGTATCTGTTTAAAAATATTTTTAATCTTTTCTTATAAAACAAATACGTATTAAATATTAATTTCTTTTAAGTTTTTTTTTCAATCAGTTATGTTGAAATGTTTTCGATTCTTTCGAAAACAGTGTGATTTTCCAAAGAAACAGTTCTACCAACATGAAATCAGTTCTTGTGTCGTATTTTTTTCCGAAAAGTTTATCTTTTAACCTGTTTATGGCTTAAAAGTATAAATTTCAACTCCAAAGAATAAATATTGGTATTTTTATTTTCCAGATTTGCTGAGAATCATTTGGCTATACTTAAAATATTATTGATTAAACTTGTGTGAAAAAAAGACAACCAAACTAATCTCGTGAATGTTACACCGTGTGTAAAGTGGCCACTTAAACCAGTCAATGACAGATCATAAGCCCTGTCAATGCCTGGAGTTTCACATTCTCTTCTCTTAAATATTTTTCGTCGTCGTTGTAAATTTTTATTACAATAACTCCCCAAATTGTAAAATCCAGTCCATGTCTACAAATTTTTTAACAAAATCAAAATATTGTTGATGAAAATTATTATTTTAATTTTGGGGTCTGGCCAATATAACATGTCACAAACTGTCTTGTAAGTTTGGATTTATTTCTAACAAGTCTAAGTAACAACTATGACGTTAACAATCAAACGATATGTATTTTATAAATTACATTTAGATGAAGACGTTTGCCAAAAAAATAAATAAAACCAGACTCAAAAAATAATTTACTTCATTCAGAAAATGATGCAATATTAGACTTGAATGTATCAAAATTGCGTCATGGAAAATAGATTTGCCAATCATATACTTTAATGTATTTTGAAATCAGCTTTTACCCGCTGCTTTGCTTACGTTGTACTAGAAAAAAAAATACTTAAGTAATTTGTTAGTTTTGTCGCTAAGCAAATATTTTTTTGGGACAGAAAGTAGCCTGTATCGATTGCCGGTCTTTTAACTGCCGTTATAAAAAAACACGATGATTTGTTAGTCTATGGCAACGTCGCATCATTATTCTGTTCACAAATCAAAAATCCTACCACGAAACCAAAACGAAAAGCAAACCTAACTAACCACGGGATAAAGTAAGTTAGTATTGTCACTTGTACTCTGATAACAGCGGGAATTAGAATTTAATGGACTGTATGGAAATTGTTTACTCACTTTTAAGTTCTTCCAATTATTTCTTTCATGAAGCACTTCACTTTCGCTGTAGCACGGATACCGCTATCATGTAGATGATGATGAAATGTCTATTTTAGGCTGTTTTTATAACACTAACTTCACTTTGTCCGAAACATGCTGACACAGGATATGTTAATGATTTATTAGAGATACACCTTTTCACAATGTGTAGCTCACAGAACAGTAGAAGACCAATAAAATAAAATAGGAAGGATTTAGGTAAAAACGGAATATTTATTGTCTTATATGAGTTGCCAGTTCAAAAAATGTAAATTCAGTTATTAAAAAAGTCAATTATGGAAATTCAAATAATTTATTTTAAATTGGTTTTTTTGGCACCCACCCTACCGCCGACTCCTTTTAAAATGAGGTTACTCATTGCTGTCATATTAAAAAAAGGAACATCTTATTTTACGTTTCACAACTCCGGCGATCTCTTTACAAGAAATTATGTCAATTGGTCCCTCCGTTGAGACGTGAACAAAAAAAAAACAAAAAACAAACTTTCGCATTTATACCTACTATTAGTGTGGATTATAAAAAAAACAGTAAACGCAATATAGTAGATACTTGAAAGTGTTATTTATTTAAATATAAATGTATGATTTACCCAAATATTTCAATTTCGGGGTCATTTTTAAACGAGCTGTTAATAATATGTTTTGTCATGTTAAAATCCTGAAAATTTTAATTAAGTGAGAAAAGTACACGTCGTTATAAAGTGTTTTGTCACGGCCGTCTACCATCTTTGAGTTTAAGGGTCGATTTCTGGGAAAGCTGTAATGAAATATTTATTTAGAAAGGTGGTTTTACACTGAAGTATTTCATTGTCCTTAAGAAAAAGACTACGATCACTTAACCTTCTTGAACATGTATAATCACGATTTTCTGCATTTATAATTTAATGATTTGTATTTATTTCAGATAGACATGAAAAAAAAAAAAAACTAAACATTGTTATAAAATCCGGATGGTTTCTGATGAAACTCTATCTACCAATATGGATGTTGGGTTTTAACAAAAACCGTCGACATCTCACGAACGATTCAATAGACCCAGCATCCCTAATCTCCGCAAGCAACTCATTGAACACCTTGAGTCCTGAACGATAGAGATTGTTTTGAGTTGCCTAGATTCTTGTTTTGGGGAGTCTGAAACCTAACGTGTATTCAGGCAATTTTTTATTTTTTTATTTACATATCTACACCAATTTATCTAAAATTTCTCTTGGCTTTACTGAAAACATGTCCAGTACCGTCAAAAATGTGGAATCATTGTATATTTGCCACATCTCTATATCCTCCTCAGAATAAAATGATAATTATTTTCTTATTTTTTTCCACATCCGCTCCTAAATGGAGCATGTGGACATCACCAGACATATTTTAATTTATTTCAACAGAGAGGGAAAACATTTTTAAGAAGTCATAAGCCCTATAAATAAATGCCTAGACTTCCATAATCCCTTCTCAAAAATGTTTCCCCTCTCTGTTGAAATAAATTTAAATATGAACAACTCCCTCGGGAGGAAATCCAGCCAGTCTGCAAGCATTTGGACATTATCAAACATTGTTGAATCACCAGACATATTTAGGAGATCCTATCGCCAGCCAGCACTCTCGCGTCCCTTAATTCCGTCGAGCAAAGTCGGAAGATCATTATCGATGGCCTTTCAGTACGGCTGGAGCTTGCAGGTGTTAATCCTCAAAACGCTCGTCTAGAAGGGTACTGCGTCCGTTCTCGGGCTTCAATGTCAGTTATGAAATTTAACCACCTTCTCCCTAATATTCTCCTCACGCGGTTACTTTTAAAACTTAGAAGTTTTGTGTTGTAAGCTTTGATTGGGTACCAAGATTTGCACCTTTACACCAGTACAGGCATATTATACAAGTGTTGAATAATCGGGACTTTGTTTTGACCGAGTATAGAATAGAGTTCCAGACATCACTGTGTTAAAAATTGCGTCAGAAATTCCTAGGCGAGTTGCAAGCTATTTGTGCCTACTTCCATTATCAGATACTTAAACTTTAGAGAAGATATGTGATGGTGATAATATAAATAACTTGCTGTTAGCAGATAAGAACTTAGTTGGGCTAGAGTAAGGTTTGAACCGCGGACTTCAATTCTGTGAGTCCACAACACCAGACCTTGCACCATAACCTAGTTTAAGTGTTAGAAAAGAACAATGCAGTTTTTTTTTGTTGGCTTCGTGATGTAGTAGTCAGCGCGTTTGCCTACCATCCATGGGGTATCGGGTTCAATTCTCGACACGGTTGACATGAAATATTTATTAAAAAAGGTGTTTTTACAAAAAAACATTTCACAAAATGGCACCTGAAGCATACGGCTGTTCATCGTACGTTCATGTAACAAAAATATATCAAGAAACGATGCAATTTGTACACCAACGCAGTACCTTATGCATCATGAGGTGTGGAAAGAGAAAGACGATAATGATTATACAGCTTTGAAAAATGTTTGAAACTGCATTAAAATATCGTTAATAATATTTTCTCGAAACACCACGCTCAAGTGCCATAAGCAGGATTCTTTTAATTTTTAGATTACTCGCCAACTTCTTCCGACAAGTTTCTTCCATACAAAAGTTAGGCGTCCGGTTTGTTAACATTCATTAATTAATTAAGATTTTCCCCCGGAGAATATTTCATATTGTTGGCTGAGTTGCCAGAACTCGCTAAGCTTTTTTTGCTTTTCAAGACAAGCGCAAAACTATGAAACAATCTGGATAATTTTGCCGACTCCGTCAACTATAAGTCAGGCTGGATCGTTTCCAATTGTAACTTTATGAACTCAACTACAGCCTTCACTGAAAATTCTGAAAGGGGTAAATATTGTTAACATTTTTAGCAGGGATGCATCCGACACCGATATATATATCGGAATCTTCGCACGAAAACCCATAACTTTATCTGGACGACCAGTGAAATAAGAGCTTTTATTTCTTTTAATCTCCCCTTTCTTATCATTAAAGCTTTCAGTGCATGTCAAAGGTGTTTTATTTTTTTTTAAATATTTTTATTGATTTGCAATAAATTACTACTACTACTACTACCATCTCGACATTTACCCGTAGGGGTAGGCAGAGAGAATGGACCGCTACACATGTCTATCCTGGCATGCATTCCTAGCTCCTTCCACATTCTTAAATCTTGCCATTCATGACGTTCGGTTCTGTCTGCTTTTGACATGACCAGACTTAAAATTTTGTTTTATCTGATCATGTCGCGTCTTCTTTGGTAGTCCTCGTCTCACATTACCGTTCATTTTCGCCATATTACTTGTTTTACCATTTTTTTGTCATCAATTCGTTCTAAGTGACCAAACCATCTCAGAGACCCTTTCTTAATCTTATCAATTATACTTGACTCAGATTTACACTCTCACCTGATTTCATCATTCGTAACCATGTCATACATTTATTTCCCACACATTCGTCTAAGAGATGGAATCTAACCGCTTCATCTGCCAGTTTCATGTTTCACTTCCATACATGAGTGTTGGGACTAAAATTCCGTTGTGAACTGCCATCTTAGCTTCGATTGAGATATTTTTTTTAGCAATTACTGTGCTTAGTGCGCCGTTTATTTTGTTGCCCGCATTCACTCTCTTTTCAACATCTTTTTCTACGGTTATAAATTCTTCTACTTGTATGTGTCATTCGTTGTTTACATTTATGATGAAGTCAGTACCCTCACTTCCCTTTCAAATACCATCACTTTTTAGAATAAGTTTAAGTTAATTTATTTGAATTTTTCAATTACTTATTTAAATAAGATTATATTATTCTAAAAGTGCGTTTACAAATAATGATAGACTTCTCACATGGGACGAATAAAAAGATCTGTTTATTTACTGAAATCGGCAGTATCACATAAAAAATCACCCCCGATATTTTTCATTCTAATTTCATGAAAATACATACAAATATATGAAATAAACTACAAACATGTAAAACAAGCTTACTTTTGTCCAAAAATCAAATTACTCAAGCCGGCGTCAAGTTCTAACTTGTCAATATTTAAATAGACAGTCACGGGCTACGCAAGATCACTCAATTTTGTATATGAGCGAAAAACACAGCTATACTAACGTTTTTATTTATTACTTTAGCCACAAAGTTACATCTTGTTCGGGTTAATTACGATCCAACATTTTGTTGTTGACTTTAAATAGACACAAACGCTTTAAGGGTTAAGGGATTTGAGAAAATAAAATATGTTTTTAAATTCACCCTCGATTGCTTAGAATAATATTTTTTTTATATTTTGTAAAGGTTATCAAAATATTTCTTTTTATGTTGTTAATTCTGCAATTTCACTCCTTGGTCTATTAGTCTCAACTGTTTTCGTATCGTTTTAAAATGGTGTATTTGATATTAATGTCGTATTGTGTCTGTGTGTTCGAGTTTCTTACATTTTTTTAAAGTTCTAGTTTTTCGTGTACAATTGCATCAATGGTTAATTTACGAACAAATTTTAAATAGTCTTGGTAGTTCAAAGAGTTTGGTTCTGTTATTTTGTTATTTTTTTAAAACTGTTCTTTAGTTGGTGTTAGATAAGGAACGTCGCGTGCGAATTTCCATATTTTATTTTTCTCTCATTGTAGACTGTATTCTGATTCTGAAAGATTAAACAATGGGAGCAAAAATGAGTGGTATAACTGTTAACTGTCTTCTATATGCCGATGATGCCACGTTTCTTGCCAGCAGCAAAGAAAACCCACAATTCTTGGTAGCAAAAGTCTACGATGTATGCAAGAAAAGCGATTTGCTAATGAATGTTGATAAATCGAAAGTGATGCTTTTTGAAAGGGATGAAAATATAATTTAATGTGAGATCAGTGTGAACTGAGATATTCTAAATCAAGTAGAAGAATTTGTGTATCTGGGAAGTATGTTTACGATGGATGGAAAGACAGAGAAACATATCGAAAGGAGGGTGAGTTACCGGTAACAGGGTGAACGGTGCACTAAAATCTGCTTTTGCTAACAAATGTTTATCGCAGGAGGCAAAACTAGCAGTTCATAATGGAGTTCTAGTGCCAACTCTTATGTATTGAAGCGAGGTAAGGAATTGGATAAATAATGATGAAATTTTGTTAAGTGCTATCGAAATGTGATCCCTCAGGTGAATGTGTGTTAAAACTATGTATGATTGGTGCACAAATGTCGAGATCCGTGAACCATGTAATGCTGAGGCATGCATTATCGACAGAATCAAGAAAGGGGAGCTGCGTTGGTTTGGACATGTAGAGCGAATGAATAGCAAAAGAACGGCTAAAAGGATCTACGATACGAATGTTGATGGATGCAAAAAACGAGAAAGACCGAGAAAGACAAGGCACGATCAAGTCCATCAAATACTTGAAGACGGACATGTCACGAGTAGAAATAATCAGCGTGCGTGCATGAGAAGATGTATGAATGGAGAGGAAGAGAGGTTTGTATGCAAAGACAGAGTGATATGGCGTTCTATCCCCCCTGTCTCCCCCTACGAAGAAATGGCGTTCTGATTTGTTGATGTTGTAGAATATAATATATCATATTATATTTTATTACGGACAGTTTACTGTCGATAAACGACGAACGCGTATTTAGTATTTGGTCTAAGATATAGTCTGTGGTCATGTCATCAGCAATGTCGGCCGCTGCTGTCAATTCCGATTTCTGGGCGTTCGGAAAAGTTTTCGTAAGATTTGTTGCATTTACATCGTCCTTACATGTAACAACGCCACAAATTGAGCTGTCTGACGGTCATCCGATAAATATTTACAGAAATACAATGACTTGTAATCTTGTAACTATTAATCTTCCGGATATCCTTATAGCGGTGGTTTTCTATAATAAAGCCTCCCACGAGATTTGGAAGGCTTTGTAATATTCCGCAGTAGACAGTCCCATTGTTCGATCTTTTGAAGCCGCCATCACTGACAATTATTTGTCGCGTTTTTATAACGATTTGTCGTTGTCTGTAAAAGTGACAAAATAAAAAAATACGATCTTGCTTACACCCTTATTCAAATATTTTTCTATTCGTTCTGGGATATACTTCTTTTTTTCTTACGCAGTTATTTACAAATCGGAAAAACTTTTATAATGAGCAAAGAGCCTTATCTCGTCAGGCGCGGTGGCGGCTTTAATTACCCGCTATCCGCTTTTTAAATTTAGAGCGAATGCAGTTAAAAGCGTAAAGTTGAAGTTTAAATAAAGACCTGATAGATATCGCAAATGAAATTAAACGTAAGGACTTTTAACGCGACGTAATTACATTGTTAAGTAAATAACAGCATTTATCAATGTTTTTCCTAGCCAATAACCTTTCTTTCCCATCCTATCCTTAACCTATCCTTGTGGTACATACCTGACATCAAGATAGAATAAATTTAAACAAAACAAAACAACATTGTCGACAAAACATTACATTCCATAAAAAGTTCTTGAATTCGTCGCGCGCCGTTACATTTCATAGTGCATTTTATCATCCAATGCCCGAAATTGAAGAACATTCACATCATGTCAAAGATAAGTGTTCATTCCATGTTCCTATCCTTTCTTTAAATATTCCCAACCTTCAAGAAAACTTAATGAAATTCGTTTTTCCATTACAGTCCGCCTTTTCGTTAACAAACATAAATGGTAAAAAATTTAAAGACAAAGAAGGACACAAAATGCCTAACGATGTCTAAGTGAAACGGAAGGTCTATTGATGTATTTTAATAGTTTGGTTTCTCCTGGATGAGTTTTCTGTGGTTTATTCTTCCCAAAATTACGATAATTCCATAAATTTTGTGTTGAGTGTAATGACACGCCTCTGGCTAATAAAGTCAGCTACAGTTTTCATAAATACAAAGGGTTGTAGGCACTCGGGTCAAGAATTGCAAGTGCAAACCAATACCGTTCGCTTCACGTTTTTTACTACACTAAATATTAAGCCAAAAATTGTAACGCATTTTGTCCACGCAATAAAACTAAATGGCTTCACTAGTGAATTGTTACTCTGAGATAAGATTAATTAATTATTAATTATATTATTGAAGATATACGATCAAAAATAAACGGTTATATTTAATTTCAAATGCTCACGCTGAACCGATCGGCTTTTTTTTTGCAGTCACCTTTTTGACAATCTGTTAAAGTTCGACAATGATCGGATGTTCAGTATTCCGTCAGTGTCTGTTTGAGTGAATTAAAAAAATCTGTGTGGTGATTTTTTTAATGGATAAAAAATTAGAACAACTAGCGTGCCTTAAATTTTGTGCGGCTAATATAATTTTATGTGCCAAATCATTGAAAATGTTAAATAAAGCCTTTGAAAAACCACGGGAATACAAATGTGCATGTGAAATCACCAAAAAGTTACAGAAAGTGGCTTGGTGGGATTTTAGTTTTAGAAAAAAATTGATAATTGAAATGTTAAAACTGTAAAAATGTATAATTATATTAATGAAATTTTTAAAAAAATGTATCGACTAGCATCTAAAAATTGTATGCTTTCAAGTATGTGTTTGTGTCTTTTTTAAATTAAACTATAAAAAAAATGTATGCACGAAATAAACTACGCGATAAAAGCCTTGTTTGTCAATTTAGTAGTTCAAATGGAACTGGACTAAAATTTATAAATCAGGGATAATAATTTTTTTTAAATAATGCCAAACTTTAACCTCATGCGTGGCAACACTAATATTTAATGTTATCACTTAAAATATTTACGTTTTCCAAAATACAATATCAATTTGGCGCGGTTTAATAATGTTATATTAATTAAATGGTTGTTGATAAATCCACCTGGTCCATGAAGAAGTATAGAAATTGAAAAAATTACATTTTCAGGTGTTGCCTAGTATGTAGGTGAAATAATTCAATCAGAGGAATCTCACCCGCATAAATAAAGGTTTCAGTTCTTTAACTTCACAAACATTGACTGAATAATTGAAGGGATGTAGATGTTCAAATGTTTGTTCCCCGAATTACAAATTACTTCGGAGAGCGAACATTAAATTGCGTTGTTCCAAGATTGTTCAATGATCTCCCACAAACCATCATTAACATGAAAGATCTTCAAATGAAAAAAAAAAAAAACTGAAAAAATATCTTCTAGATACTTTATAGTGCCTGTTTATAAATAAATTTGTAAAAAATAAATAAAATAAATGTAATTAAAACCTGTCATAAAAAAAAAATGTGTCTCACCGAAAAGTCTTTAGACTTAAGTGGGCAACAAATTCTTGTATGTATTTTTTTAATTATAAAATAAACGCTGCTCTGCAGCACTGAAACTGAAATATGGGCAGAATGGTGAATGATACACAATGTGTAAAGTGGCCACTTAAACCAGCCATTGACAGGTCATAAGCCCTGTAGATGCCTAGTCTTCTATATTACCTTCTCTTAAAATGTTCTTCATCTCTGTTGTAATATGTTAATATAAACAGCTTCCCAGGGAGTTGAAAATAGTCCTTGTCTACAAAAATTCGGACAAACTCAAAATATTGTTGAATTAATCAAGACAAAACAAACAAGTTAAGCATTTTAGTAAAAAAATAGAATAATTATAAATGTACTTGTATTTAAGCTCTTTTAGAAAGTAAACCTTGCAATTTGCAAAACAAATGACAAACGGACTAACCGAAACTCGCACATTTAGCGTTTAACCACGTGGCCACAATAAACTAATTCACTCCCACTGTGATCGGTCAAGTAAGTTAAGGACTTTTTATCGACGTCATTAACATATGTGATTGAACAACTGAGTATATTTATTGTGACGGGTCCGCGTAAGTTAGTTCTTGCCCTCCAAGTCCAATTTTTTGATATGTCTGGATGCCGAGTGGATGATGAGGTTTCCAAATTGCTAAATCTTCTCCTCCGTACCCAAGTCCTTAAAGTATTGAAATAATGTTTCATTGTTTTTTCCACATATTTTCGAGGACTTCACCGTACAACGAAATGTTCTAATATTTAGTGAGTGTAAAAAAACATTACTTTTTATATATAAACTCCTGTAGCACTGAACTTTTTTATTTGCATCTGTGTAACTCAATTTTTATGAGATATAATAATTTAGGGTTTTCGATAAAAATCAATATAAAATACCTATTTTTAGATAAATTCCAATCTGACCGCTGCCTTCCGCTACCAGAGAGAATATTTATTATTTCATCCATTTTGAAAATAAATACCTTGCATGACCTCAAATTCCAAAATTCCTCAACTACAAAGCATTTCATCTTGTTTGATTATTTTGGTAAATAAATTACTTCCTACATAATTTATTTATTTAAAGAAACGCCGAGTGGGAACTTTTAGGCGCTATTGATAATAATACAGTAAAATTAGACAAAACTTTGTTATTTTTTCATTTATTTAAAGACTGTATATACATATACTACATTTTACATACCTACGCATTCTTGGGCATATTGCCTAAAAGTTTTTTTTCTTACCTACCCAAACCGTTTAATTTGAGAAAATCAGTGGTATATGAACATACTGTTGGTATGAATATTATAATTATAAAATAAAACGTTTATAATTATGATTATATTTATCGTATGCGAACAGTTTTAGGCTGATATGTTTAAATCTATTTTAACGAAAGTTATTTGCTGGCGCATTTAAACTTGTCCGAAAGAAATCAATTCCGTTTTTGAACCCATTGAGACAACACATTGAGATCAGCTCTTGTTGCAGCTTATTCCAACCATCAACAACTCTTTTGCTCAGAAAATGCTTCCGTGGATTTAAATTGAATATTTTATTCTCCAGTCTGAGAATGCGGCCTCGAAGACGTGCATTTTTTTAAAGCTTGAACATGGGATCTAAATTTGGGCAGCTATAGCAACTCTTGAGTATATTGTATATCTTTATCAGTAGGCTCTTTTCTTGCTGTTCCTGCAGCGCCATAAGATCAAGAATTTCCAGTTTTTCTTGTACAATCAAACATTTTTATTATTCTATTGAAGGGTTTAATTTTTTTTATAAAATAATCAAGCATATTGATACAAATTTTACTTTCCAAATCTGGTGTGAAACTGGCTACTTGAAAATTGTAAAAAAAAGATAACGTCATCACTGAAGTAAATACAAATATGATGGGGTGGTGCAAGGGACACAGTTTAAAATAATGTATTTGTTGCACAAAAAATTCCGATTAAAATAATACTTGTAGTCCCGATACAGACTTCTACAGAAGAAATATTTCACAAATCACAACTTATGACACCAAAGCAATTATACGCTAAAACAATAGTCACTTACAGATTTAAAAACTATTTTTTCCCAAATGAAAGACATAACCCCAACAATACAACACATCAACACATCAACACGGTAGAAACATGAGATTTTCTGTTGAGTTTATTTAATTCAATAATTTTTCTATTTATCATTGTATTTGGTGATTGCAATATACTATAACGTTGAGAGGAAGGATTTAATGAAGACAATAATTACTTTAAAAATTTGCATGTATAATATAGTTTAGAGAAAACATACGAAATGTACAAAAAAACGTATAAAACCTTGTCAGCTTTAAGCTTAATATTATAACTTAATAATTAAATTAAATTTACCCGGAGACGAAGACGTAGTAAATGACCTTTCAGGTTCTCGAGCAGCTAGGGTACCGGCGGGGAGCGAGTGTTGCATAATCTGGAGGCAACTGAGATCCAGACTTGACGTCAGATGACGAAGGAGAGCACGACGGATGGGGGTAGATGGCTTCTCGGGGAAGTGTGGCGTCTTTTGACTTGAGGGTTAGCACGGCGGGGGTGCTAGGCTGCGAAGGTGGCAGTGGTGAGGCCTACGCTGGTGGTAGGCGAGCGCTTCTGGCTTGATTGGCACGTCCTTTGACTTGAGGGCGCTGAACTGCGTCGGTGGCAGTGTTGAGTTCTACGCGGCTGGTAGGCGAGATGAATGTTGATGGATGCAGAAAACGAGGAAAGGCGAGAAAGACATGGCACGAGCAAGTCCATCAAATACTTAAAGATGGATATGTCAAAAGTAGAATAATCGGCGTGCGTGCATGAGAAGATGTATGAATGTAGAGGAAGCAAGGTCTGTATGCCAAGATAGAGTGATGTGGCGTTCTATCTTCTCTCCTTACTCCTATGGAGAAACGGCGTGATGTTTTGTTTGTGTTTTGTTTTGTTATCACTAGATCCTCAACACAAAGAAAACTTAAACAAATACAAACTAATATTACTTTTGGTCAAAGGGATTTTGAGTATAATGCAAATTAAATCTATTACTTTCTTTCACTGTCTATTAAAATATTTAAAAATAAAAAAATGTTCAAAAATTAGTAGTGGAGCTGGGCAAACGTAAAATGGATTGCCTCATTTGCTCAAACCAATATTGAATCAACTGCTCAACAAATGTTTAGTTAATGTTAAGTTTTTGTTCTTTTATTGTACGTTTTAAAATATAAATAATATAGGTGTACATAAATTGAATTTAAAGACTTTAATATGTAGTGTTTAAACTTATCTTATCATTTTGTTAATCTCCATATAATACGTCTTCTTTGATTATATTTCACTTGTAAAAAATATTTAAAACAAAGTGTATTGTTAAGTGTCTTCGGCACGTTTTACCCCAGTGAGGTCACATTATTTTTATTAATTATCTTTGATTATAATGGGGAAAAAAAATTAACGAATTAATTTCAAGCCTTGTATCCTTTGTCGACTCTGTGTTATTCCACAGCCACACAAGAGTAAGTAAAAAAAAATAAAGTGGTCCAAAATGACCTTGACACAAAGCCTGCGGTTATTTATACACTATTTGGCAAAAGATCGAAGCTGCGACTTTCGTTCTTACTTTCAGAACTTGTCTCCGGACCCTAAAAAGGCTCTTCAAACTTTGAAGATACTTCAGGACTGGAAGAGGCTCCAAAGGCAGTGGATGACTAATGATAGCCATAATAATTGTGGAACGATGGAGAAGAGATATTGATAAGGGACGTAATAACAGTTGTTAGATCTTGAAACTATGTTAGGAAATACTTTAGCAACTTTGAAGTTTGTTTCCCGATAGTTAAGTTGTGGGTTTTCTTTCAACAAACTTATTGAAATTGCAAAAAGTGAATGTTTCTTTAGCTCAAAACTTAAATCCGGCCAGAGAGTTAGTCAATTATCCACATTTTTTTAAATATTTATTTATACTTTTACAACGTTTCTATTATTTTTTTGTATACAGAATAATGTTCCCTCACTGGGATGTCCCGTGCCGAGAGAAACATTTTACAATAAGTAAAAACATGCCTTAAATTAGTTATTAACAAAGCTAACATAATTATAAAAAAAAACGTAATTAATCTAATTAAACTAACAATCATTAACATAATTAAAAAAACAATCATTAAAAACATTACCAATTCATATAGACCACTCCACTATTTTGGGAATTGCACTGGCTACGTTTTCCACAGAGGGTGGAATACAAACTCCGTTTGCTTATGTATAAGTCACTGCACAACTCTGCGCCGGAAATTCTAAGGGAACTCTGCGTTCCAGATGAACTATCTGACAGACGTCTTAAGCTTAGATCAGCTACATCTACGTCGAAAGGAAAAGTAATTATACCTTTACGAAAACAGCGCACTTAATTAGGTGAACGTGCATATGCGGTCGCAGGCCCTACGGCATGGAATGCTCTCCCAGCAGAAGTCCGAAAATGTGAGAGTGAAGTGATGTTTCGGAAGAAACTTAAAACCCACTGTTCTCTAAATCATTTGAATAAATTCTTGGTATGTAGTGACAAAATACATTATTTTTCTTAAATTAAAAAGTTAAAATTACATTTATATCTTTATATAATCACTTTGTAAAGCGCCCTTGAGGTATTATACTACGAAAATGGCGCTTTATAAGTTATCCATAATAATAATTATTATAGACCTGTAGACTAAATTTCATAAATAGTACACAAATTTTTACCTACTTGGCTTGATCCACTCATCGATCCGTGCGCAACCCACCTCCATTATCCATTTCTTAATAGCAATTTTATATTGTGAGAACTTATTAACTGTGCTTATGGATAATGGAAGTAAATTGTACACTTAAACTGAGTAGTAGGCCAATCCTCTTTGACCTAAAGTTGTATTAATTTTGTAATGTTTTTGCAGCATCACGGTGGAGTATCTAGTAACTATTGTATTTGTGGAAGTAGTTATAGAAGGTAGAGAATAATATTGCATATGTGCATAAAAAATACATTTAGAAATAAATGGGTTTATAAAAATAAAAATACAAACATTTCATTTTTAACCACTTCAGTTTTATAATTAAAGACATAATTTTTTACCTTCATATTTATTGAACTTGAGATAATTAAAAATATATGAAATGTGGTTTTTAATTAATTTTAAAATTATACCGTGATAAAAAAGCACGAGTTGATCGAAAATCTGTCGGTTATTAAATGAAAAGTAAATGGTTAAATGTTTTTTGTTTATTTATCACAATACTGCGAGTTTGTCCAAATTTTTGTAGACTAAGAAAAGTTTTCATCACCATGGGAGGAAATAATATTAATAAATTGCAAAAGAGATGAATAACACTTTAAAGAAGGGAATATAAAAGTCTAGACATTTACTAGCCTTAGGACATGTTAAAGACTGGTTTACACACTGTGAAAAAATCTCATCCCCATGAATAAAGGTTTCAGCTCTTTAACCTAAAAAAAATCAACAGATGAAAAAATTTAAAGAAAACTGATGTTTAAATATAGGAGGAATGGTAAATGACAGGTCATAAGCCCCGTAAATGCCTAGACTTCAATTTTCCCTTATTTAAGGTATTTTCCATCCCTGTTGATTCCCGAGGGGGTTAATTCCAATCTTTTGTCCACAAACATTTGGACAAACTCAAATATTGTGTTAACCTAGTATTTTTTTAAATCAAATAATTTTTAATTAGTTGGTTAAAGGTTAGTTGGTTTTATTACAATATTTTAGTTTGTTCAAACGTTTATTTTTTGCCACTTGAACCTGCCAACGACGGATCATAAGCCCTGTAACTGCCTAGACTTCCATATTCCCTTATTTAAGGTATTCTCCATCCCTGTTGTAATTTGTTAATTTTACATAACACAACTGAAATCCTCCGGATTTTTATTCAATGGAGTAAAGAAAAATTATTATGTTGTGTATTTTAGAAGTAAACATTTCGTTCAGCCACAATTTTAACAAATTTTCAACACGTGGTAAATAAGTTTTCTAAAAAATTGAATTCGGCCCAAGGTAGAAATATTATTTAATTTATGTAAAAAATCAAATCTATTCATTCCAATTAAACATAGACAGAAAATTACGCCTGGGCATAGTGGGAGAATTAAGATGGTAACACTATTCTTATTCAATCGCTTTAATAAGGATGGTATTGCCTTTTGTATTTTACCACAACGCCTAACTTAAAGACGTAACTTTAAACAAAGTTTATGAGGAAGGCCCCATGTATCAATAGTATAGTATCCATACATACAGACTATTAGAGAGTTTTCTTTGGTTTTTCTTAAAGGTTGCGTTTACTTTTGTTCGCCAAATACATACTTGGGTACTAGCATCGGTTGTCTGAACTCTTTTCTGTATGTGTTGTTCTTGTCCCATAGAAGGGAAGTGGTAAATTACAAATCAAAATAGTAGACTAACTCAAGAGAACCACAAGCCGACCGTGCTCTAGAACCCGTTTCATCTGCTCTAAGGTCTGAGAGATTGTTAGGACGAGTAAAATATTTGCATAGGATTGTTTCTACTGTAGGTATTAGGATAATGGTTTTTGCGGGGGATTCAGTATTATGAAGAGAAGTAATTTTGCCTGAGTTCGATAGGGATCATATAAGAATCTGTGTTAGGATTTTGCCAGTAATGTCTTAATAATTTGATGTTCCTCTTTGATTTGGTATAGATACGTATTGTTTTTCTTCTGTTGCTTGAGTACATGTTGATAAGGCAAATTATTTTTATGTTTGCTATGTGCATTTGAGTTAAGTGTCGTTGTTTGATTTGTTTGTATTACTACGTTCTTCTTCCTTTCCGAGGCGGAATCTGGAGCGCGCGGCCGCGGTCTCAATTTGGAACTAACACTGTATTCCTTCACTGTAATACTGGGAAATTAGAAAAAGGTGATTGTGCTGGCTACGTGTATTTGATTGATCACAAATTGACAATACTGCAGTGAGGGGTACAATGAAAGCTTTTAAGGTTTCTTTGTTTTGTTATTTCCGCGGTTCGATTGTTAAGAAATATTAAATTTTCGCTTAATTAGTTTTTAAAAAATTGATAGTGATATGTAAAACTGAAGAAAGACACTAATCTTTATGAACAGTTTCGGGAAAAGGGTGGATACTTTCATTGTTCACCAAATAATTTATTATGAACTTCAGTATTGTACGAGTATCACTATCATTGAGCTACCTGGAATCAAATTTCTCAATTCGTACAATGCCGTTATTATTATTTTATTTTAGTAGCGGGTTTATATTACATATATATATATTTTTTATTTTATTTATTTCTTAAGTTAGCTTATATTAAAACTAATATAAACTATTATGTACATTTACATCATCTATATATATTTACATTTCCTTACAGTAACTTATACATTTATTTTTAAATTCTCTCAGACACCTTTCATTCTTCATACATTCAGGCATCTCATCATACATTTTAAACCCTTATAATTAATTATTAATTTATAATATCCACTGCAAAAAACGTACACTTCTTTTCGAGTTCATGTTTCTTATTTTCCTTTATTTGTATGCATTAAATGTAAAAAAATGTTATTTTCCAAAAAAAAAAATTATATATAATATTTTGAACTAAATTGTTGTGAAGAGATTCATCTGATTATTTCACATACTAGGCAAAGTTTGAAAACCAATAACAGATATTCATACTTTTTCTTAGACCAGTTGGTTTAATAACAACATTTAAAAATTTTCCAAATATTTGTAGACACAAGACTGGACCCCTAAGAGAGTTATTAAAATACTCGTATGCTTGGCATGTGATGTTAATGACCTTATTTCCCTTGGTAGGTTCACTACTTTTTTTTATTCTTGTTTGCGTTTGCTAAATGCGTTTTTTTATATGTTTATTCTGCTTGTGTAAGAAAAGGTTGTTGGCATATATATTGTTGTGCTATATTTAGTGATAAAGGTGCTAAACTTGCTTTGTTTCTTTGTTGTTCCCAATATGTGTTACTTTTTTAATGTTAATATTATTAATATCCTGAATCGAGCTGTTGTAACTCCTGGGAATGTAATTCAACGTATTATACTTGTAAAATACTTTGTGTTATATGATTTATAAATAAATAAAAGAAAAATACAACGAAACTAGCCATGACCGGTTATTCGCCCTGTAAATTCTTTGACCATATTTTCAGGCCAGGAACATTAAAATGTTTCAGTGTAGAATCACTTTTAACGTTTCAACCAAACCCAGGACCTTAATAATGACGGGCAAATGCGCCTATCACTACGCAACGAGGTGAACTTATCTCCATTTGAATTCGGTTTTCAGGTTTTTTACCTGAGAGGAGCCATCGAGTCAAAAACGATCGTCCGGGTTTTTTTGGGTAAATGGTAAAAATTAGTTAGTGCCAAGATCTTTATATGCTTTTGCGAATGTTAGCATTATTTTAATTTTAAAAATATTTTTATTAATTAATTTTTATTTATTTATTTAATCCAATATAAAATACAAATACATAGTTTACAAAATGTTTATACAATAGGTAGGTACATTCAATATATATATTTTTTAAATAGATATAGCCACTCCACTGGCCCACAAGCATGTTCCGGAGAGTCAGTGTATTATTTATTTATACATAATTGTACATCAGTCGTGTAAAAAATCAAAAGAAATATAAATAAAAAAATAAATTTAAACATACCTACATCAATAAAACGAAAAAGGATTTTTAAGAAACTAAAATTATTTTCTTATTTATGAAACATATTCCTCAGCTTCCTGTCTAGTCTTTTTAGCAATCCATTTATGTACTCTAGCTTTGAAAATATTGTTTTTCATTTTGTTCGCCAATATGTTCTTGCTTAAAAAGTTGTATGGCTTGGGAGCCAATATGAATGTATAACTTGCTTTAAACCCAATTTAAAAGAAAGATAAAATTTTGCTCCAAAATATACGAGTCAACCAGAAGCCAGCTGTTGTTATTATACACAAGTATCCGGTAGCATATTAAACAAAGCTCACACCGATGAACAACAAATCGAACTAGTATAGTACTATCAATAATTTCCGGAATGTGTATGAGTAAATCAGGATGTTATATTAAGTGTCAGATATACGTGTGTTTGTCACGGCGCGGCGGTCACCTGTCACTCGCTCTGCGCTTAATGTCACGTACTAACTTAAGGTTATTAGGGGGATGTGACAGTTATGATGCTACGAGTATGTCAGTATTAAATTGCGAGCGACAGCATGTTCTATGGTATTTATATCGCTTGTAAGGCAGCACTATTATTTATCGCTCAGCATAAAGCCTACGGTAATTAGGAACACAAGTTAGTAAATTTTACACGAAGACATATTGCTTCTATTTGTTTTTTATATTATAAACCAATCGACTGGTTGGAAAAATTTAACTTTGTGGATAGATATATAAGAGTAATTAATTATGAAATGTACAACATATGTTAAAAACTGTATTAAACTAAAAAAAATATTACTTAAACGATTTATATAAATTTTTATGATTTTAAGGTTACAGGCGCACTATGTTTTGAAAGTTTCCATTGTTCACTATTTGTCACATATTTTGTTAAGAATAAAGTATAAAACAATGCTATTAAATAAACAGTCTTCTTTTTTCCACTGTTTGTTTAAACATAACCACACTAATACACACCAACGACTTATAAACATTAACTCATTGTTTTCTAAAATATAACAACTTATTTTCAAATTTATTATAAGATTATAAGCTACGGTTGGAGTGGAACTATATTTTACGCCCAGCCCGTACGGTGGCTGAGCGCAAGTTGTATTATGTTGTAGTGGATTCTATAGCAAATAATTATATTCCTTTCTTCGGTCATCGCATTATTTCAGGTGAATTTTTTTAGTACTTTTGTGTCATAGGTTATGGACCATGAACCCCACATACTCAATAAAGGTTCTGGTACAAAGATCCATAAAACTTCTTCGTTTAGTTAATTTTTCAGTAAAAATAATTACTATTAAATGATTAATTTTAAACAAAAATACTAAATATTTACCGCGAAGAAATAAAGTACGAAAGGTGTATCCTTCAATAATTTCAATTGCGGTTTAAGTAGATAAGGTCACAAATTCTTGGTAAAATGTCTAGTTTGTGTATAGAAAGGAGCGAGGGAACGGCGAAAGAAAAGGCAGGTTATACCAATCAATTTGTGGCGAGACGTTCCATCGCTAAGCTTTCGCTTCGCCTCCGATAACGTCTTACGGTCATTGGTTTAGAAAATACTTCCAATACAGCCCCGGTAAAGCCTTCTACACCCTCCTAAATTCACGTTTCAGGACATTTCGGGGAAAGGTCGTGTTTCACCCCCACCAAGAGGATTTTTAGCAGGATCGTGAAATTATTTACTTAGAAATAAAATTGCGGCGAAACTTTTCTCATTTTTGGGATAAATCTTTTCTACGGTTGACTCTTGGTCCGTATTAAAAAACTACTTTACTAATCGGATATGTCCTTCAAATGTGGGACTTTAATCAAAAGAAATAATTTTCAGTAGTGTTATAAAACGATTTGTAACGTCCTAAACTCATGTCCGCATCTTAAGAGGATATGTGAGGGAAGAGCAAAATGATGAATAGGTATTTGAAAATAGTTAATCTGTCGCTCTCACAAATGCCTACGTAATACTGTGCGGAAAAGGCAGTTGCGCGTCGCGTTGGCGTCGGATTGATTACGACTAACTAAAATCTACAAAGTTTCGTTGTCCCATTTTCGACACTCCAAAACTCAACCAATTAGTTTATTTTTTTTTAACACGTATCAAAATTTAATTTTCTTTTTTAGTAGATTATATTTTTATACTTAACATTCAAAAAATAAAAATACTAAGGGTGACCGGTCAACCAACGCAACGGTCCTTAATATTAAAATAAAGGGTTTGAAAAAATGATTGATCAAGTGCCATAATCCAGAGAAAAATACGGGATTATGAGTGTATGAAGAAAAGTCAGACCGCATTTTCTTTTAAGAGAAGCATAAAAGATTGTCAAAAATTATTGTTTTTTTTTTAAAGAAAAATATTGGAGTTCTTAGAAAATTTAAAAAAATAAATAAAGTAGTTACCTTAAATGACACTCGTTTTTTTTATTTCAATCTACTTTTATATATTCAGTTCATCTTAAAACTGTAACTCTCCAAAAAAGAGACTAGCTCTGTTTGGATAGTGGCTTGCACTGTTATAGTTATTTAGTTATTTAAAGTTATTTAATTTCGAATATACATGAAAACAAAATTAAAAATTATGGGAAATAAAGGTAAAAATAGAAAATAATAATACAGTTATACATTATAAATACGTTTTGTATATCCGAATTATGTTTTCAATAATCATGTGCTCATTTGTACTATACGTCATTTCTTAGGCATCCAGATGTTTACTAACTGAGATGGATATGTTCTCATCATCACTATGGTAGCATCATCTGCATGGCATGTGATGTGAATGACCTTATCTCCCTTAGTAGAAATATAATTTGATTTTATTTCTAAAAGCGTTTTTTTAAATATGTTTTTTCTGTTTTTGTAAGAAAAGGTTTTTGGCGTATACATTGTTGTGCTATATTTAGTTATAATAGTGCTAAACTTGCTTTGTTTCTTTGTTGTTCTCAATATGTGTTATTTTTTTAATGTTTATATTACTTATGTCCCAAATCGAGTTGTTATAACTCCTGGGAATGTTATTCAACGTATTACACTTGTAAAATACTTTGTGTAACATGATTTATAAATAATATAAAATAAAAAATGAAATACTTATTCAAATAATATACGGTTTTCACTCGGGTACAAAAAAATTTCAAAGAATTACTAAACTATTTCAATTTTGAGACCGTTTTCTTAAACTCGTAAATAATCAAGTTAGAAAATGGGCAACACGTTGCGGTTGAGCGGTATTTGATTCTCTTGGAACCACAAATTGGTTCAAATTAAGATAAAAAATATTATTAAATAACATTTTCCGATCATTTTAATAATGCCAAAGTGAAAGCTCTAAGGATATATGGTTTCAATTCATCAGTTTATAATAATTAGAAATAAGTGCGTGTTGTTTCGTCACCACATTACATGCATACTTACAGTAGTGTGGTACCTCAAAGTAGGTGCCGGACAAGACGAACGAGAAACCTGTAAAGTTGGCAACCCTTAGGATCAGTGACGTTGCCGTTGGCAAGCCTATAAATACCCTACACACTGATCTCGCGGCTTCTTCTATTCTTCGCACCTCGTCACAACCTCGCAAGAATCACGATTCTCATCAAATCGGTTTTATTGTTACCTGCGCAATCAAATTTTACAAATCGAATTTAAGTGCAAATATTATAAAAATAGATAAGTAAAATATATTTATATATGTTTAAAGCATTAACTTTGTGGACAAACATTTTAGCTCGTGTTGGTTAAAAACAAGATGTAACCACTTACCAACTTTTTTAGTCTACAGGTTTCGAGACGTACCCGTCTCTTCGTCAGGACACTCACTACACCAACGTGCAAATACTAAATAACACCTCCACCTTCACTTTCACCGTAGTAAATATAATGTATTTCCAAAAATACATAAATCACATGCAGATTTTAAGAGATGCGAACACCACCATGTCTAAGCATGCACTAAGCCTAATTAAAAAATGTATTCTTATATTCCAGAATTGGTGGGGAGTTGTAGAGGTTATCCGAGCGATTAATTTTTAATCAAAAACGAATTTCATTTTTTAAGGCTTTTTTAATGAAAAGAATCTCCAGATTATTAAATTTAAGTCCTTGCTTATTATTTTAATGTATTTTTTTTCCTCCTTTATCCTTATCAAAATCGTGATTTAAATTCGTATTTTTGGAAAAATTATATATACTACGGTGATGGTGAAGATGGAGATGTATTTTAGTATTTGCATGTTGGTGTATTGAGTGTCCTGACGAAGAGACGGGTACGTCTCGAAACCGGTAGACTAAAACAGTCGGTAAGTGGTTAAATACTAATATTTACTAACACCAGTTAAATATATTTGTTAGTTTATTAGTCGTTCTATATTCATGCAACAACAGCATTTTTATTTTTTATCACTGATGGTTCATTGCAATCTTCTGAAATACAAGATGGGATACATTTTAGTCTGCGTATAGACTAGAAACATCCAGTGCACAGTGCCCACGCTCATAGACCTGCCTACAATGAAGACGGTAGTCACGAAATAGCCGATCGCCACAATTGGGGATCGACAGACAATTTGGCGATCCAATAGCTACACCACCGAAGACATCTAACGCTCTAATGCCATAACTGGAAACTCCAGTGAAAAACAGTCACTGATACCTTTAACAGCTTAAGATACTTTGGAGATCAAGTAACCGTCGGTGATGGCATGATCAAAGAACTCAAAAATTGATGGAGAGATTTTTAACACGAATTGCCAAATATTTGACTCTTATGTATTCCAGTGTTCCTATATGGATGCGAATCTTAGCACATTACCTAAACTTACATAAAACATTATTTCATTTAAATTATTTATTGACAATTCATAACATAGAATATCCTCTTAAAGTACACCGCCAACACGTGTTTCGATCATTTGTCTCACTCTGTTTCATTGCAATATTGCGTATTGTATTTTTAAATGTACCAACACTTAAGATAATATTATGTTTTATATAAATTATCTATACACTGTATAATATTCACCAGTCTGAAGATGCCCATTAGAGGGTGAAAGCGCTAATTGGTCAAAATAAAGAAGTGGAAGTGTACCAAGAATTTTTAAATTAATAACTCATATGTAAATATAAGTTATTACATCATTACATAAAACATCAAAATTCTTAGAGAGAATTATTGAAACGTATTTGTCGGTTCAATTTCATTTTACACATTGAAATGTGAGGATGCAGCAACTTCATATGAAGAATGTCTCGATAGTGCGGCGTAGACTTGGCTTGGACACGTGCTGCTGATGCCTCAGAAGACCCTCAGCCTGAGCTGTTTCATCTTTACAACTTCAGGCTCTTGCCATTTTAAAAAGCCGTCGATGACAATCTTTCGGTTTTATTCGGCGGAGTTAATTTTTTAAAAAACATTGTGTTACCACACGTATAAGACGAAATATTCCAAACCTCAGACATTTGAAAAAAAAAACATTTAAACATACGGTTGAATAATTCCTTTTCCAGAATTTATAAAAATAAAGATATAATTTAGCCCTGTCAAAGCAAAGAAATAAATCATAATTTCGCCGCTCATAATTCACGCGTGCGTCCCCCATCGCTATCAAAAACCAACTTAATTTGTTTTTACATAACACCGGCTACAGAACAATATCTCTGTCTTCCTTGTTATGTGTTCTATCTTCGTGTTCTCTCGAATACAGATGTATTGCTGTATTTGCAGACATCATTCTCCGGGTAGCAAGGTTAAATATTTTTTGTATTAAAATCAATCATAGTTATACAAATTTTACTTTCCAAACCCGGTGTAAAAATATCCATTTGAAGATGACAAAAATACAATTTCATTTTCAATTTCAAAAATACATAAAGAAAAAATAAGAGAGATATCTCAAGTCTTGTATCGTACGAATGTAGACTAGTGTGACATCACAGCCACACAAGAGTTGAGAGACGTGAGATTGGCGTGTGAGGAGGCGATAGTATTGACTGGAAATATAATCTCCTGGAGACGTCTGGTGATGTCCACATGCTCCACATAGGAGCGGAAAAAAAAATAGATGAATATTTTTGCCCCATGAAAAAAATTCAGATTCAATGTGCATATTATTTATGTGCCTGTACCAATACCGGCAGTCTTGTGTGTTTTGTTACTCCGTATACAGCTTACGCTTTGTGTGGAATTAAGGCGCTTTAATATTATAACTATGTTTGTCTTCTTTCGTTTAGGTACTCGAGGAGAGCAAATTAGCCTTACTCACCTTGTAGAAATTAATCTAACATAGTGGTTGCTATATTTGAGTTGTAGAAGGTACCCAAAAGTCTTACCAATTTAATAAGGATTATTACTGAAATACCCTTCAGAACACAGTGTTAATGTATTTTAAAGGAACCTTATAGCTAAGAAAAATATGTATCATAGCTAAATATTCATTGCCAAACATATTCGTGAATTGAGTAAAAAAGTTATGAGTTTTTTAACCCACCCATTTCCGTGATGCAACTAGCGTTGCAAATCGCACTTAAATAATTCATGTCTCTGAAATCACTATGAATACTACCAACAAATTCAAAGTCATTTCGTGGTAATCTCAGGTTATTCAATGATCTATCAATGAGTTATCAATGATTTTCAATAAACGAAATTCTGGCTTTTTGCTGATGACAACAAGATACTTAATTTTGTTGAATCTCCCAATGATAGTCTTCTTTTTCAACACTATATTTATTGTTTTAATGAATGGTGCGACATCAATTGTTTTTAACTTAACATTGACAAATATAAAATAATATCTTTCTTGCGACGAAAAAACTCTATACATTTCAACTAAATACTAAAAAATATTTCCCTTTCAAAAAAGGATCTTGGTATTACTTGAGATAGCAAACTCTCCTATCGTGAACACATTGATAGTATTGTAAACAAATCTCTCAAATTTTTCAGTTTTATCAATAGAATGACGACGGACTTAAATATTAATACCATTAAAACTATTTATTGCTCACTAGTTTGACCCCATCTAGAATACGCTTCTCCTATTTGGTCTCCATTCTACAGGACTCATATTGACCATATCAAGTCTGTCCATCACCGTTTTCTAAGAAAAATGGCATGGTTGCTCGGATTACAAAGGGGTAATTATTGTTGTTTTGAAATAGAGCAATCTCTTAATCTGTCTTCATTAAAGATACGTAGAACTGAGATGGACCTATATGCATTTTCAAAATACTTAATGCTATAAGTGATGTTCCCATCTCTATTGCAATCAATTTCTTTTCATCTTCCCAACCAATGTCACCAGAAGTCAAAATCTGCTATTTATTGAATCTTCTAAAAACAATTTTTATTTTTATGCCCCAATGTCGTGTAGATTAGTAAATTCGTCACACGACTTGGAATTCTTTGGGATAGATTTTTCGGCTTTTCGTAGATCTTTTTGCGACTAAAACAGTGTGAGATGAAGTTATATTGGCATGGTTTCGCTCTAAATCTTCTTTGTCTTTCGTTATTATAATATATTGTATACCATCATTTTATTACTTTTGTTTGGCTTTGCTGCATAGTTTTTTTTATTATCAATTTCTTGTGTTTATGGTTCTTTATGTAACTGTTGTAATTGGCTAAGGTTGTATATACTCGTTTAAAAAATAAGTAAATAGCATAAACATTATTTTGAATTAACATCTAGGCAACACACTCAATAGCATAGACTATGCGACGTCTTGCAGCAGTTTTCTAGCTTTCAATTTTATTCCGAAGCTTCAAGTGTCAATCCAGGAACAAAGGAATATTGCAGTTTAAAGAATCTTTGGAATCAATATTTTACATCTTACCTGTCAGGGATTAATCTCAGAACCTTGAAACGAAAGACTTATATCTACTAAATTTTCTTGTTCACAATAAATTCTTACATGAGAGCAGCCATCAAATCAAAACTCTCATTAAAAAATTTCGTTCTATTTATTACACAAAACTATATGTTTGTCCGCTTGGACAAGGATTAAACTAAAATAATAAAAATAATAATCTTTATTTTTCATACGAAATAAATATTTGTCTGTGTACCACCCTTGGTTTTTATATTTTGGAGTATTTTCAGTTTGTTCAAATTTTTTACTGGGTTTAACTTGTTAACGAACACCACTGTTTTGTTTATTAGGAAAAACTTATACCGTTCAAAGCGGTAAACTTTTTTCATAAGAGAAATCCGTCCATCTTTTCAGACAAGTACCATTCTTGAAATTTTCACAAATGAACATTATCACGAGGGTGTTCATTGTAACATGAAAATTTGCAAATGTTTTTTTGGACCTCAAAAATTTACGAAATAAAAAAAATTCAACATATTGTACTGTAATTTTGCTGTCTTCATCTATAAATTCAAAAATCAAAATATTGAAAAAATACTAATTCCATATCAAAACCGTTTGGCTGCCGCAGGGTAAAGGTAAAAAAAATACTTTTTAAAATCCTAATAGCATCGTATTACGCTTATCACAACATTTTTATAGGTTAGCTCTTAAAAGACTGTGGTAAATAATTCCTTTGCGCGCCGTGATGTAACATCGTGCGATCACATGCAAAAGACTGAATATTCTAAAGTTCAAACATTTGAAAAAAAAGCCTTACTCTTGAAATATGAACAAACAACTTGTACTGACGTTTACATTCAGTTGTAAATTGCCCCCCGAGTTCAGGCACAATGAGAGAATGAGAACCACTTTTGTATATTTTTGTTTTCATTTATTTATTTATACATTTTACCATAATTACATTTTCTTTATTAAAAGCTTTACCCAGCTTATAAAAGTACGTACCCCGTTTCAAGCTATGCAATTACATTTTAATATAATTATTGTTTACGAGTTTTCATAATTTCAATAACAAATAACTTTTTAGTCTATTTTTAATCAAATTTGCTGTGAAAAATGTTTGTTTTTTTCCATTATTTTTTAATGGCGTGATTTTGAAAGAAGGGCGATTTAAATTTAAATAGTTTCTTTATTTTAAATCAGATAACTTGAATGAGTTACTTAAAAATGATTAAAATGAGTACCTAAGCATTTTTCGTTTATTTTTAACCGAAACAAAAGCTTCTTTTAATCTATTCTTCGATGTATTTAGAATTTAATTAGATAAAATATTAAATTAATTTAAACTTCGCGCTTCAATTTTATTCTTGCTTATTTACGCGTAAAATGATTTAAATTTTTCTGTTTTAACATTATTACAGAAGGTAGATACAATCTGCTACACCTGCTTAAATAATTATCTTTAAATTAATTACTTTAGTTGGAAATGTAAGGGGCAGGGTCTGACCGTTACCAGAACATGTTGAGAGTTGAAATTACTTTTAAAGTGTTAATTACTCATTTTAGAAAATATTTTAATTATATTTTAGCATTGTTAAACTCAGCGTAAAATTTCCTCTGGGAATAATTTAATTAAATGTTAAGTAACGGATAAGAACCTATCGGGAATTAAGGTGGGAGCATCAAATTAAAAGGGTGATTTTACAAAAGATTTTCTCCTTCTGTGGATTAAAGCGCTCTTTTAAGCCGGCGAAAATCGTGCCCATACTTTCCACCCAAACTTACTATTTTAAGGAAATAATCATATAATAAATTAGTACTTTCTATATTTCAAAGTCTGTCTTGTCAAAAGTGTCTTTTTTAGTTTAAGTTTGCTGTAGAAAAATCCTTAAAAAAAAAATTGAGGGAAGAAATGTCCACCTCGTCAGCGCGCTTATCTTCCATGCTTGAGGTTCTGGGTTCGATTCCAGGAAGGGTCAACATGAAATATTTGATAGAAGTTGGTTTTCATTGAAATATTTTATCATCACTGGACTGGCGCCTGAAGCGTAAGACTGACTACCTAACCGCCCTGTTATAGATGATCAAGATATTTGGCCTTTTTAACATTGCAGTAACTTATGGGTGCAGATGGTGGTTTGCTAATGATGATGATCGAAAAAATCGGCTTTTCCTTGTCCCGTTTTCCGCAATCCAAAACTGAACAGATTTGGCTATTTTCATCTTAAATTATCAAAACAAAATTTCATATTTCAGATTTTTTTTGCGTCGGTCTGAAGCAGGAAATCTCGGGTTTGATTCCCAAAATGGCAATTCCCTTGATACAAATATTTATTTGAAAGGGTGTTTTAGCACTACAATAATTCATAGTCTCTGCAATGGTACCTGAAACGTAAGGTTGATTATCTTTCCCTCATTTTACAAAAAATATCAAGATTTGCTGCGACTGGTTTACCTATGCAGTGTCCTATGCACCATTAGGTGCAAAAAGGGAATAATTATAAAACAATAAACATTAAGCTCAGCCAAAATCCTTGATTTCAAATGAATCCTTGATATCTTCACTTTAAGGGTTATCACTAAAGCCCTTACAGGGCACTGCAGATTTCATAACCACCTTGCTAGACTGAACCTTTCCAAAACTTCTAGATGTAGGTTCTACAGTGCAGATGAGGAAACAATTAATATGTTATATGTGATTGTAATGCTTTACATCATAAAAAGAGCCTCATCCTCGGGAGACTACTGGTTAAACCTAAGGATATTAAAGAGCTTGCCTTTTACCTAATAGCCCAATATTTTACGGATCTGGGCTAGGAGGAAAATATTAAGCAAATATCAACTCTCGTTTTCCAAATAGTAGCCAGGTTTTTTATAGACTTGGAGAGCAAAAACATTTCACTAAGATCCAATAAAAAATATCTTCCCAGGTTGCAGTGATGTCAGAAGCTTTCATAGCACTGATTCCCACCACGAGGAGTAAGAATCTTTATTATGTATTTTTTAGGAAAAAGCCAAACTTCAAATAATACGTGTCAAAATTTCATCACAATCTAACGCTTTGTTTACAAATAACAGTGGTTTTAGTGAGGCTACTTTTCTTATTTTCAAAACAATGAAATAATAGATTATTTAAATATTAGAATTTCGAAATTTTGTATGTTAAAAAGCGTTGCTTTTTAATCTGAATAAATGTAGCTCCAGCAAAGCACTCACTTGACTTATTTTATTTGGACGTTGCATAGAGACAATTGGTGCTAAGTGGTTTGCTGATTTTAAACACGGCTGTCAGACAACGATGATGGTGAACGCGCTGGTGGCCCAAATTTGACAACTGTTCCAGAAAACATTTAAAAATCCTGAAAATCATTTTTGTCGATCGTAAATTGAAGTTTCATGGGATGGCTGACATCCTATAGGTATCAACATATGGAATATTTAGCTTTTTGTATCAAAATTCATCCATGAAAAAGCTCTGATTGCCGTGGATTCTGCGTTTGCTCTCAGTCAACCGTCGAGCATAGACAACAAACACCACAGGTTGGCAACACAGATAATCGGTGACGTTGGTAAGCATATAAAAACACCGACGCACTGATCGCTCCTCCTTCTCCACCTCTGCAGCCCGCCACCAACTACCAAGATCCAAAATTTTACGTCTTCCAAAATTATTATCAACTGCATCGTAGAAAATATTGATATTATCAGAAACACTACCAGAAGTCAAACTAGAGGATGGGTTATGGGGTCTACCACAAACTCTTAATTCGGGCAAAAAAAAGCCAGATATCTGAGCCCCAAAATATTCAATATATTACCCAAATATTGCAAAACCATAACCATGTCAGACAAAACCATGTTAAGATAGAGAAAAATTGGAAAATTTACCCAAAAACATTTAAAAATAATAAATGGTATAAATTAATATTGTATATATGTACAATAAAGATTACCTGCTATACCTGTTATTCTTTTTTTTTCTCTGCTGCATTGACATGTTTTTATACTTTTAAACTACTTTTAATTACTTATATTGCATATTACTGCTTTTACTACAAAGTGCCATTAATTTTAAAGATGTTTTTTAAATTGACTTAAATTTAATGTCGTATATTTCAATTTAAGATTCTTTTCGTCGTTTCTTTGAATCCCATAAAATATGTACGTGTATATTTATGTTTTTCTCTTTTGAAAATGTTCCTCTTTGAAAACTTTCTTTTTTTTATAACTGAGTATATTTTTCATTCTTTATTTTAATTCTTACCTTTTAATTATTTTTACAGTTTTTTTTTTATTTTTAATATTATTTCCATTTTTAAATACTAACAACAAACTTTTAAATGACTTTTATACTTTAATTTTCATTTTTAAACCACTTCCATTTATTATTATTTTCCTTCTCGTTTTTGTACTTTCATTGATAACCTTACACATAATTATTACATAATATGGAAATTTCACTAGTCCATTAGAGTTAAATCTAACTGTCTAAAATATAAAACTATATAACCGTACTGTATTTTTTCTGAATAAAAGAAAATAAAAATAAAATAATATAAAAACAAGTAGGTAGTAATGTTATTGTTTGTTTTGCATAAAAATGTCTGCCTAAAACAGGTTGTACCTAGTTAGGCAGACTAGACATGATCCAGAAAAATCTATTATATTAGTGTGTATGTAGTAGATAGAGAAATTGTTATTTTTGTTAACAAACCATGAAATTTCGTTTTTTTATCTTAACTTCAGTTTTCAATTTTTAAAGTTAAATATTATATAATGTACCTCGTTCATGATGTGCTTTATTATTTTTGCTTTAGTAAATAAAGTTCAAAACTCATGAAAGTACCGACTTTTTTTTATTTATGAAGTTTTAAGTAACCATTTGAAGAGCAAAGTGAGGGCCACGTTGAGATGTTGGATGGAGGACTTCAGACGACTTCCTACGCCACATTTTAGCCTGCAGTACAGGAATACAACATCTCCGCATAGCGTATACACTATACACGCTGGTCGACCTACCTACAGAGACGACAATTGCTAACCAACACAACTGGTGACCTCGACAACAGAAATCTCTTCAATATTAAATATTTCCCCTAGTAGTAAATATGGGCAGGTATAAACGATTTTTTTTTAAAGTTTAATATTTCAAATGTAAAAAAATACCAAAAAACCAGTTCAGCACCATTTAAAAACTAGCACTGTTTCTGTAATACAACAGTATTTTTGTTAAAATTACATTTTAATCCATTTATTTAAAGTCAACTTTCAGACAAATCAATTATTCCTGATCATTTTCTCATTTACTCATTTTATAGATATGGATTTATAAAAATTAACTTTGAAATAAATTTATTTACTTATTCACTTTACAGTTTAAAAATGTACAGAGGTTCTTTGTTTTAGGTCCCAACTAGCTAGGAAATTCTTGTGTTTAGGCGGGACCTTCTTTTTTACACGCGTTTTTTTTTCTCATTGAATGATACTTAAAAAATTTTAATAATTATAATAATATCTAAATGAAAAATGAATATAAGTTAGAAAACGTATATCATTATAAACCTAATTAAAATAAATAAGCAAACGTACCGATAATAATAAAAACTGAAGCGTATATTGAAACATAAATTCCCAAAGTTATTCGTAAGTATTCTTTGTTGAGCTATTCAAAAATATTTATTTCATCTTTTATTTACCTCTTTTGTTTTGAAGTATAATTAAATGGAAATTCCTTCATGGAACAAGTAATCCATTAATAATAGGCATCTTTGATTTCTGATTTCTGTATTAATTACAGAAGTTCTCTTTTCTTATTTCATCCCTCCGTAATATTAATTTCCCTCTACCTCGAAAACTCTAAAATGCGAGTCAGAAGTTAAGGGCATAATTTGGATTTATTCTAATTTGAGTAATTAAGATTTAAATAGAATTGCCGTATATTTTTTAAAATTGAATTATTTTATTGTTCGATCTGAGGTAAGTTGATTTAAAACATTAATATTTTTAATGTGTTACTTCTCAGTTTAAATAACTTTGTAATAATATGATTAAAATAATATTCATATTTATCCATCTGGATGGTTAAACAAAGACAGAATAGGGAATAAAACAAGTGTGTAATGTAGCCATTTGAACCAGCCAATAAAAAATCATAAACTCTGTAAATGCTTGGGCTTTCATGATTCCCTCTTTTTTGGTGATATGAATTTCAATAATACTTTTTACCCGTTCAGGCATTTAACTGGAATAAAATCACAAGTACTTAAGCTTCTGATGCCAGTCCAGGAACTATGAAATATTGTAAAAACATCCTTTTAAATAAATATATCATGTCAACCATGTCGGGAATCAAACTTGCAACCTCTTGCATGTTAGGAAAACGCGCTGACCACTTCACCACGAAGCCGACACTTAAATAATTAAGTTAAATAATTAATTTTAAAAACATTGTAACACTAAATTGTTTTTTTACTTGGCTCAACGACAAGTACTTACTCATTAACAGATGGTTATAAAATATTCAAACCGATATACTTATTTGATAACAAAAAATTAAAAAATTAAAAAAATAAAAAAAAAAGATTTTCTTTTAAAAAACATTTATTTATTTATATACACGACACGCAGTGCCTTTTTCCTTAAAAATATACATATTAAAAATTAAATAAACATTTCAATATAATGTGAAAAACTTGAAAATTAAATATAAAAGTATTTTTTTACATAAATACTATATATATAACACAGCAGTTTTGTACAAAGAACATATTTAGATATAAGATAAAATTTTAAAAGGAAAAGAATTTATATATATTTTTCTTTAAAAGGTACAAAATATAAGGATATTTATTACTATTAAATACTTTTGTCTCAAAAATAATTCATAAAAAAAATATTGATAATAATGACAATTAAAGTAATTAAAAAAATAAGTATACACGTAAATATGGTACACAATAGTACCCATACAAAAGTAAACATAGAAAGCACTATAATCTAAAATATGTATATTACCGTTCATCATCTTTGAAATGGTGAAATAGAGTTGATTTGTATAAGCTATACTTTAAGTGAAAAATATCAGCAACGTCGGAATAGTTATTGCCGAGAACATGGAGTCGATTCAGAATAGCATTATACGAGTAAACGGTTCGCGAATTGTTGCAACTAAACGGAGGTACTTGACGAGTTATTCATCCAGGTATCTTGAAGTTAATGAGTGATAATAGATTTGGGCAGTTCCATGTAAAGTTTACAATCTTAAATAATTTCAGTACATCTATAATTTTTCTTCTCTCAGTAAGTTTCAACAAGTTCAAAGTATTTAATAAAAAAATATATTTAATAAATTCATATCAGATTCCAAGTTTAAAGTTAACGTATCTAAAAAACGTATCTTAACATTGAAGTATATAACTAGAGTAAACATGAGCGTTCAAAAAATGGTCCCTCAAACTGCGGCCAATTAGCATATATGTTTGATAGAATGGACTCTTGTCTGTTGCGAGCAGTCCCCGGCTACTTTTAAACTTTCGTCTCCTCGCAATTACTAAAATGCCTATCAATGTACACTGAAAAACTCTACTAAGCAATCTGGAAAAGATACAAAAAGCGATGGTTTAATATTTCGCTGGTCAGTTATATTTTTATCTTAATCAATACTTATTTAAAGTTTAAATTTTAGTGTTAAAAAACTTTTTATTAATAATTTCCAGTATTTATTATTCGTAATTCCTGTTTCTGTGTGTAAGAAAAAAATATTATTATACTATTGTTTACAAAAACAAAACATTTCACATAGGCATGGCAAATGCGTGGGCTTACTTAATTCAGAATACATTATGAAATCTTATATTAATTTCAATATGGCCCTCCGATAAAAGGCAAAGCCTTCCCGCAGTCACGAGGTGTCTAACAATTGTTATTTGATAATATTATAACATATTTTCACAAAGAACAGACCTGCTTGTATTTATCAGAACTATTTTTTAAGCCGATTATATCCTGAATAAATTGGTTTCATAAACACCAAATAGAGTGGGACTACATTGACGCATCAAGAAGGAGTGAACGGGACAGACATTTCTAGGATTTGTAAAGCTACGACTGTGATCATCTCATAAGTTTTCTTGCAATCCTCGAAAAAGTAGATCAATTTTACCCAAGTATTTCATCATTTAAATGTCTCCATTTGACGCGAAGTTATAGTTGTCTGCAAATTGCTGAAGTCAATTTTTTTGACGCGAGGAGTTGCCTGTTTAGGATCCAACGCGCGAAAGCCAACTGAATAGAAAGCTGATTGTTGCTGTCGTGTCAAATAATTACTAAAATATTTCAACTTCCATTTTTGTATAATCTCTAATCGGTTGCGATGCAGTTTTGTTGTATGAGCCATTACGAGTTAAAAAAATGGCACGTTTATTGCGTTTGGCCTATACTTTAAATATTTATGTAGACAACTACATTCTTAAATGAGAATGTAAAATTAAATCATGTAGAAATTTTCTTTAAGGGAAATGTTGTTTATTTGTATTTTATTTGATCTATATTTGTAAAGCATATTCCAATTATATTTTTTACTTAGAGACCTTGAAAAATTCTTAACTTAATTTTTGAAATTCCTTTTTTAAAAACACTTTATTATGATACTCAAATATAGTAGTCTGATGTAGGTGGATCAATATGTTTATTTGTCAAATATTAATCAAGAAAAGCTTTTTATTCGAATGTTTGTGTAACTTCACGATTTTGCATGTGGTAAGAGGGTATGTTTTGTCTAATGTTGGTTTTGTCTCTTGTTCTACTTGACTAATTTGGTTCGTGGATGAGGAAGGCTGGGTGGATGCTTCCCCCCGTCCCAACTTCTCCATCACAGTATATTTGTTAAGGTAATTTTGCCAATTATATCTGCAAAAAAGTTTAATGCACAAATATGTCCAGCTTTTTAACTTCTTCTTCGTCTTCATATTTAAACAGATTTTATTATTTATCTTACTAAAAACTAGTTGTTTTCCTGAGATGATAGGATCCAGCTGTTCTTTTATCTTTTAGGTGATTCTCCAGGTGGACGTCGTCCAAATTTGTTGGCTGCAGCGTAAACAAATCTGTCATTGCTCATATTGTTCTCATAGTCCCTCCAGTATCTTCGTCTGTATTTGCTCCATCGCGCGATATTCTTTCTCTAGACTTTTTAAACGTATCTCTTATTTTAGTATTACAGGTTCAGTCTCGGAGTGAACCACTTTTTTCTTACTTTATAATATATTTGCGTTTCATTACATATTGTTTTTTTCTTCTTTTTCAGGTAAGGACGAACATCATTTGCAAATAAGTTACACGTCTACAAAAGTTCTTCAAAATCACAGTGAAACACAATTGAACTACAAATAATGTAAGCTATTTGCTATAATATAATGTACTTTTTATTTATTATTATTGGCGGCCTCCGTGGTGTAGTGGTCAAGACGCTTGACTCACGCACGGAAGGTTCCGGGTTCGATTCCCTGTGAGAACACAAAAAATTAAAAATGTGATTTTTTTCAAGCCTGGCTGTTCTGTAATGTAATTCACCACTGTAATTGGGCCTCCTGGCCTGTTGTGGTGCAAAAAAAAAAAAAAGGAGAAATGATGAAAATGATTACCAGTCTTTTTTTTTTACAGACGTTTTGAACCATATTATAGAATTAGTGCGCATCGTGGTAATTATGTATTATGAAAAAATTGTTTGGTGTTGTTAAAACTAACAACTTACTTAGCTAAAGTTAGTTTTGAAAAAAAAAAAATGTTTTTTATTGTTTTTGAAAACAATATGTTCCAAGTATTTTCACAAGTCGGAAATAACTTTAAAAATATAATGTGTATTTAAAGCAGACTTTTACAATTCTAATGGTATAAAAACTACCAACGTATTCAAAACAAGATTTAATTTTTAATATTCGAGTTTAAAAACGAACACATACAAAACGGCCCGCAGCTGGCATCACGTCACGCGTTATAACCGCCGACTCCGCCTCTAATAAACATTGGGTACAAGCTTAACATCAAAACGTCATACGTGCCGTTTGTCCAGCAGGACGCGAAACCTCTCGTTTTGCGGGTAATGCAAAATATATATATTTTAAACCTTTGTAGAAAATTTATCCGACGTCGCATGAATAAAATATTAATACCGTTACCATCGTCATTTTTGTTTATTTAAAAATTACATAAAACGTGAAAAGATTTTATTGCTGCAAGGGTAAAAATTCGGTTATAAACGTTCATAAATCGAATGCGCATTCTTTAAATTAATGAAAAAATGACTTAACATTTATTTATTTATTTATTTGACACTTTACATACAATATACATACATCTAAAGGCGGTCATATTGCCTTGAGGCGATTTCTTCCTACCTACCCAAACCGTTCAGTTTGAGAAAATTATAAATACATGGACATATTGAATCTTTCAATTTTGTACAAAAATTAGAAACAAATATTAACAAAATAAAAATATATTTAAAAAAATCAACACTATACTACGAAGAGAGAAGAGGGGATGGGAAGGAAAGAAGAAAGATAAAGGAAAAATTTAAACATTTAGATAGTGACATTTCAATCTTGACTCAAATTTAAATAAAGAAGGAGGCGTCTCTAACATTAGTGGGTAGATTATCCCACAATCGAGCGGCTACTAATGTGAAAGAGGAGGCAAGAAAATTAGAGCAATGGAAGGATATTAAAAGTGTTCTCTCGTTACTAGAACGAAGAGATAGTCCGTGTTGTGAAAGAGGTTAGATGAGCTCTCTTAGATAAACAGGCGAAGTGGGATTATTTTAAATATTATGAAGAAGTGATAGAATGTGAATGTTTTTCTATGTCTGATACTGGGCCAGTGTAGTTGCGTGCGATACTCGGTTATGTGGTCAAATTTGCGAAAATCAAAGATATAACGAATACAAATATTCTGCAATCGTTCTCACTAATCAAGTAATTCAAAGTTAGCATCTGGATAACATCCGCATAGTCAAGGAGTGGAAGAAGAACATTAGATTGCTGTGAATGAGAAACAGATAGAGGAATTTCTCTATGAGGGAAATAAGTTTACTAGGAATGTAAATACTATAAAGATTTTTATTTTTCGTTTATTATGTTAGTTTGTAACATCTAAACAACTAATATGAAAAATTAATAAAGCAATTTTGTGTATTTTTTTTTATTGAAACCCATAAACACTGAGATACCCAGACAGGGTACACCATGCATACGAAACACAAAGTTCTGTGAGGAATGACTTAATGATGCCTAGAGCGCGCGTAGCGGTGTTTCAAAGATCTTTTCTTTTTACGGGACCAAAGCTGTATAACTTAGTGCCTTACATCTGGAAAAACGAAAGTAGATCATGTTTTAGGAAAAAGATTGGCAAATGGTTGATAGACATGGGAAGCAAAGAGTCAGAAAATTTGTTGACAATTATAACTTCATTTGTGCCTATATGCTATGTACATACTTAAATATTATGTACATATTTATTATATTAGATATATGCTTTTTTTTATTATAAACATACATTTAAACTTTTTATATCCGTGTACTTTTTTGCAAATACGACCCAAATTTTTTTTTGTCGCAACAAATCGGTTCCTTAGAACAGGCATTGTCTATATGGGAGTTGATAGATTATCTCAAGTATTCCACTACACCGCACTCCTTTGCTTGTTTGATTTATTCTTAGTGTTTAAGTGGAATATTTGTTTGTAATTTGGCTTATGTGATTTTTCTAATATATAAATTAATAAAAATAAACAACATTAAATTTTTTTGCAAAATTTCTTAAGAACACATGTTTTTAGATTAATTTAAAATATTTCCATGCTTTTCTATTTCTTTTAATTGTTCAGGTTACTCATTGTACAGCTTCAACCCCTTATACAATGATTTTTTGGGTCTCTGTTTTTATTCTCATTGGTAATGTTATCTTTTTTTATCCTTAGTTTCATATTCATGATTCTTTTGGTTAAATTTGATTATATTTATTTTAATTTATTTAGACCTTTAATTATCTTTCACAAAAAAGTTGCTGCTGTATATTTTGTTTGTTGTTGAATCAATCATTAATTTATTATATCCTCTTCATTTACATAGTACAACAAAGATGAAAAACACTTTAAAGAAGGGAATATATAAGTTAAGGTATCTACAGGGCTTTTGACATCTGACATTGGCTGGTTTAAGTGGCCACTTAACACACTGTGTAACATTCACTATTCTGACCATATTTAAACATATATATTCCTTTAATTATTTCATGTGTTGATGTATTTAAATAAATATTTCATGTCAACCGTGTCGGGAATCGAACCCGAGACCTCTTGCATGGTAGGCAAACGCGCTGACCACTACACCTCGAGGCCAACGTGGTGCAATGTTTGTGAAGTAAAAAAGCTCAAAACTTTATCATGTTGGTAAGATTCACCCGGCTGAACTGTTTACCTACTAGGCAAGGCTCGAAAACAATGTCTCAATGTTAGTACTTCTCAAACCAGCATTTTGAGTATGTCCAAATGTTTTTAGACAAGCTGAATTTCCTCCAAAGGCAGTTATTTAGATCCGAATTTGTTGCAACAGAGAGGAACTATCCGAATTTTACAAGATCTGAGTTATTTATCTGTTTGTGTAATTTAAAAAAAAAAACAAATGAATAACTCATAATTTAGAGCATCGACAATGTTTAAATTTTTACTAACTGTGCGCTAATGAATAAAGGTTAATAAGCTTTTTAAAATTAATATGAAATATTTCTTTTATATCTGTCTCTCATTTAGATTTTTCCATTAAAAACTTCATATTTCTTCCTTAAACATTTAAAATCAATTAAGTTCTTCGGGTCAGACTTTTTAATATGAATTATAATTATGGTCTCGAAGAAAAACACCAGGGGAGGCGGGGAAAGGCTGTTTTTAATTTAGCACCCTAGAATACCTTAGCAATCCAATTAAGGCATCTTGCTGACTCCAGGTTTTGGGCCGAATTGAGTAAGCAGCTAGAGGAGAGGAGAGATTTCGGTTTACCATCCTGAGCGTTAATATAAAATAATATGATGTCACTTATAACGACCAGAGCTCTTCAGAATTATTTATGTGCTTAATTTTATCTCGTGATATTAACTTATTTTGAACCGTATATTTTAGTCGGCTCTTGTATGTATCTACTGAGAAGAATATTCTTTTTTTTTACGGATATTTAAAAATATCTCAGATAAATGAAAAAAAAAACGTTTTAAAGTTCACTCAAATAACATAATTTACTTAACTAATCGATATTATCTAAATTTGTTGCAACAGAGAGGAGAAACGTTTTTGATTAGGGAATATGGAAGTATAAGCATTATTATTGAAATAAAACTGCAAATTACTCGTTGAATCCAAATGTTTATCACTGCCTAAATTTAAACGAATTGATTGCCACATTAAACACCATTGCAAATTCACCCCTTTTAATATTCGTGATTCAAAATTAATAATATTTTTATTTAATAAATGGAATTTATCGGTGAATATAATTTATGTCGAAATTCTCGAAAAGCTTCCAATTTATTACTCATCGCATTAAATAACGTATTATTGTCTAATTTACTTCAACAAAATATTAGTAATTGCTGAAAAGTAACACAGGCGCTTATTTTGAACCCTGAAATAGTGATAATGTACATACTACATACGAGTACCGTATCATGCTAGATTGTCCTACATTGTAGATACCAGTGGTGAGCCGTGATTTGATTTATTTTAACAGAGAAGGAAATATTGAAAAGAGAATATGGACGTCTAGGCATTTACAGGGCTTATGACTTGTCATTAGCTGGTTTAAGTTGCCATTTTACATACGGTGTAACATTCACCATTCTGCCCATGTTTGAACATCCACATTTCTTCAACTCTTCCATCTGTTTATTTTTGTGAAGTAAAGGAGCTGAAACTTCTATCACGTGGGTGAGATTCATTCAGCTGCACCAAATTATCTACTAGGCAACGCCTGAAAACGATTTTCCATTTCTCTTCTTCTTATTTTACTAGGTAAATTATGATTAAATAAAGAAGATGCCTGTTTAAATCAGAAAGCTCTAATTGGTTGAATAATTTGTATTTTCAGAGCCGGTGACATGTCGTTGCCTAGTTTCATTAAAATTTATCCATAAATTAGCCACTAATGTAATTGTAGACGAAGAACTAAAACTAATAAAAAATTGTAGTCAACATGGACATAATACGAGAATATCAGACAAATACCATATACAACTTTTTAAAACAAGACAAGGACAATCAAGACTAATGAACCAGGGACTGAAATTATACAATAAACTTCCAGACAAAACTAAACAAAAGACTCAGAAAAACTTTACAAAAGATGTAAAAAATATTATTTTAAACAACAGAGTATAAATGAAAAATGTATGTATTATTTTATGTAAAATGAATGTTATAATCCGTAAGGGTTTATAAATAAATTTTCAAATAAAAAAAATAAAAAAAAGTAGCCACTGTGTAACCTTTAGCATTTTGCCTTTGTTTGAGCATCCATATTGCTTTGATACTTTTATCTAATGGTTTTTGTCAAGTAAACTTTAACCATTTATTTATTGAATTGGCTTCTACTTCTGAAAACTTCCATAAATTTTTATTGTTTAAAACTTTGTTATTTCATTAGTATTTGGGGATGCGTAAGCTGGTTCTTGACACTAGGTATAAAAATTTTGTTTTGTCACAGCGGAAAATTGGATTAAATAAGAAAAAAATTGAGATGAACTGACCTTTTGTAGATTTTTGTTCCTCTGGAAAACAGCGACAAAACTTCACACTGATGGTATCTTCTATTTTTTTTTACGCGATGCGGTATCCTGAAATTGATTTGGTGATTAACGTGTACGTTAGTTGGTTTCAAGCGGGTACTGACCCCAGGTGACAAATTAATATATTAAATAGTTTTTGGAACTTTACACAAGTGCGAAAGCAACTGAAATAAAGTTGGCGAGAGAAAAGAAGACAGGTATAGGAATTTATTTATACTGTGACACCTTATCAAACGGCCTTGCCAATATTAATTTATTATGACAGGGATAAATAAAATTTTATCGATTTATTTTTATCTTGAAATTTGGCACACTCTTGTATGTGGTCTAATAATAACAATTACCATTTAGTAAATTTATTTAACACATGTTTCCTAATCATATATTCCATGTTTTTTATATATATTATCCCATTATAAGGCTGAAAGAGATAGTGATACACAGGTTTAGACGGCTACAGGGCTTATGACCAGTCATTGGCTGGTTTAAGGGGCCACTTTTGTGTTAAATTTATCATTCGGCCTATAAATGATACTTTTTATTACTTTAAGTTTTCTATATGTTTATGTATGGGAAGTTAAAGCGCTGAAACCTAATAAATATGTTTCTTTTTTGGGTGATACCGTGTGTGTTGGATTTGTTCCGACGTTTAGGCTTCCATTGCAGGAGCCATCTTCAGGGTAAACTGAGTTTACTATCCGGTAGTGCTAACTCAGTTTATCCTAAAGATGGCTCCTGCAATGGTAGCCAAAACGTTGGAACAAACTAGTCGGAAATACACCACATACAAATAATATGATCACTAGATCCTCAACACAAAAACAACTTAAACAAATACAAACTAATACCACTTTCGGAAAAGGGGATTTTGAGTATTATTTAATCTTAATCTATAACCTGCTTCCACTATCTATCAAAACAATTAGTAACGAGAAAATGTATTAAAAGGCTATAAAAAATAGATAGTGGAGATAGGTAGAAGTAAAATGGATTGTCTCATTCGCCCAAACCAATATTGAATCAACCGCTCCACAAGTGTATGGCTTTTGTTGGGTTTTTGTTATTTTCATTGTGCGTTTTGTCATTTAAATAATATAAATGTACGTAAATACCTTGTTTTTGAAAACTATGAATATTTTGTTAATTATCTCTGTTTATTAAGTGAGTCTTCTTTGTTTATTCTTAAACGTAAAAACATTTTTAAAAAGTACACTGTTTAGTATCCTCGGCACGGGTAACTCCAGTAAAGTCACATTATTTTTATTAATTATGAAAGTTTGTTAGCAAAAAATATGAATAAGTAAAATAAAATAAAATACATCACACACGGGGTCACCCAAAAAAAAACATATTGATAACAGTGACCGTGAAAACTTTCGCACTTATTTAGCTGAAACTTTGTTTGATGCGGGTAAGATTAATGTAATTGAAATATTTCACTTGCATACTCACCTGTATGAATAAAGATTTCAGCTATTTAACTTTGTAAACATTAAAAGATAGAAGAATTGAAACAAAACCCGACTCAACATGAATTTTTTAGCGAGTCGGAGCAAGTTGACAGACATGGGTCGTTCCTGATTGTTTCGCTATAAACTGTGTCTCTGTCCTTAACAAATGTATGTATAATGTAATGAATAAATAAATTAATAAACATAAACTGTTGTTTTCAATTAAATATTCAGTTTCCCCTTAATAAAAAGTAATAGTTTTAAGTTTTATTGAAATATTTTTTATTTCTTTTTTTAAACAATATCTAAGAGAATATTTTCTTTTCAATTTTTTATAATATATTTTACAAAAATATTATACCTGCGTTTTTATTATAGGAGCGAAAAATTCATAAATACTTCTTGTTAATCCACGAAAAGGCCATGCTTTTGTTGTTTTTTTTTTTGTTTTCAATTTTTACTGTTAATATGCATTTCATTTATTTAAGGTTCAGTTGTCTCATATCCAGCACCTTCATGTATTGGGACAGCTGTTCTGACGGGTATGTTGGAGGGCGCCGGAACATTATTCTCAATAACAATTTCTATGTAGTAAATCTTTTTTTTTTTAATACTCTGTTTAACCTCCTATGCATATTGTAAAAAAACAGAAAATTATAATTACAAATACAATTATAGGTAGAACGGTGAATATAAAATAGTTTGTAAAGTGGTCGGTAAAACCAGCTAATGACAGGTCTTTAGCCTTGTAGATGCATAGACTTCTATATTTTTTCCTCTTAAATGTTCTTTACCTCTGCTGTAAAATGTTAATATTTTTAGCTTGGTTGAATCCAATCCTTGTCTGCAAACATTTGGACAAAAATAAAAATAAAATAAATAAAATTTTCTGTTTCAAAATGAATTTGAAATGTATTTCAAGCATCAAAAAGTGAGAAATATTCTGTATCCGGACGGAGTACGAATAAAGTTTTGTTTATGAAATCGAACCTAAATCCTCAACTACAGTTTTTCACTCAATGGCTACTCGCATGTTGTAATCCTTAAAAAAAAGAGGTGATACAACGAGTTCATGTAAATTAAAAAAATATATTAAAAATAGTAATTATCCATTCATTCAACCTTAAAAAATCATATTGGAAACTGTGGATATGAAAAAGGGCCACAAAGTTTTTAAAACCAATCTGGGTACGTGGGTGGGGCTTTGAATGCTCTTGTTCTGGAACCTGAAACGTGACACTGATCACCTTACCTTTGTGTAACAGATGATCAAAATATTCTGAATTTAGTTTTTCAATGCAGTGTCTATGCATCACTGGGTGCAAAAAGAGAAAACATGATAAATATTACTTATGCCTTGCGATTTTTTTATTTGTCATTTTTAAATGTTTTTTGACATCCTAAATGCGAGAAATAAAATTCACGCAAATTGATTGCATAGAATTTTCCAGTCCTTTACTTCGCGCCATCACAATATGAAATTATATTTCAATATTGACCCAATCTAGAATATTAGCATTTAAATCAAGATGGCGAAGTGGAAGGAAGGGGGACTTTTGTGAAGAAAATCAACTAAATTACTTCCCTCGATTTCTCAGAAATCATGTTTTCTTTAACTGATTTTCGAGCGATATTTATTTTTGCCTTTATTTTGTTATCAGGTTTCACTGTATTAAATTATATTTCAAAATATATAATTAATTAGATTTTATAAATTGATTGCAACAAAGAAGGCAAACTTTTTTGAGAAAGGAACATGGAACTCGAGGGATATACTAGAAATCATGAAAATCGCCGTCGAAAATAAACTGACTAGAAACCATGTTTGAAACACAAACATAAGCCAGAAACTAAAATGCACGCAACGATCCATGGACAAACAGATGTTTTATATATTTCAAACTAATAAAAATGTAAAACGAACAGAGAAAAGCGAAATATAAGCCATGAGAATATAATATTACATTGGCTCTTTACATGAGTAATATTTATAATTCTACACATATTTAAACATGCATGTTTCCTCAACTCTTCCATCTATTGACTGAAACCAGAAGTCTTTGGGTAAGCTTTTAATGCGCCGCCGGTGACCGGCCTTGAAGGTCACTCGGGGTCGTTCTGATGCTCCAGAGAGTAGATACTAACATTTCCTATCACTGTCGACATAAAGGGGTTTGAACTGGGTGATGGATTTATTTATTTATTTTATTTATACTTCCCCTTGTTCTTACCTTGTAGACGATGAGGGGGAGATTTTATAGGGACGGTGAGAGACATTGAAAATTGCGAATGTAAATATTTTTTCGTGCCTTTGCTTACTGAATTTGGTTAGTAGAAGAAGAAATATAATCAATTCGTAATTTTTTTTAAATAGCTTGCTTGTGTGAGTGAATCTGAAGAAAGGCATTTAGTATTTCTGCTAGGATGCTTTCAATGACTGAAATTGAGACTGAACCACTTTATTTGTGTTGGTGAGATTTATCTAGCTAAATTATTTTACCTACGCTCACCTAAAAAATACAAAATAATATTGATTACTGTATAAAAATCTTGACAAACTCAAAATATTTTTATTTTTTAGTTCGCTTATCCCATACTTAGCACAGGACAAGACACACATTAAGTTAGTACAAAGTTGTTTTGTGCGATAAAATTGATTCTTAAAAATATCAGTATGATTGTTAATATGAAAAAATAAACATAAAATTATTATTAACCTGACAAAAATTCTGTTATGTCATGAAAAACTTTATATCTCAAAAACATGCTTTTTGGGTTGTAAAATTGAAAATAACTTTAGATATAAAAAAAAACATAAAATTTCAGTTTATAACAGCATAAAAGTTCAAAGTAAGTGTCACATAATCTTTATTCTTACCCATTACTTTGTGTTCAGTATTCAAGACTTGCTAACATAGTTTTTCAAAGGCATATTTAGGCACGGCGCTTAACAAGATGTAAATCGGAGATACCGCATTAGATTGCCTGAAAATGATGATTTTCATGAAAAATTTCTGAAAATATTTAGCCCGAGCCTCAATTAACAACTGCCTTCGGCAAAACAGCTGAACATTTTGGCAAATAAATGAGTTTTCTTATAACGTAATTGGCCATTTTGAATTCTGTACGCGGATAAATATTTTTATATGAAATTTCGCGTCAAAGTTAATATTATCGTAAGATAACTTTATCGCAGATGATTTCCCTTTAAATATATTCCATCATTGCAACCCTTTCTAATAAAGGCGTGAACTTTTATTTGCTTGACTGTAGAATTAAAAATCTTCCTTGAGAATATATCATTTTTATTTTCAAAGTACCTGAGGTGCACTACGGTTATGGTTAGCTGTCGTCACTCTTAAAATAATTTCTCAAAAAAGGCATTGTTATTGGCGTTTTTATGATTATAAATATTTCAATCTATGCCTCGTATTACAATGGTTTGTATTGTTGATAAGTAAAATATAAACTGAAATTTGAAAGAGTTCACGCCAATTTGTCTGTGTAAACCTGCGATTTTCCATTCTCAAAACCAATCTCCACTGGCTAAACTACAACGTCAGAACATGGTGTAAACTAATGGGTTAGAAGCTTAGTTAATCTATCACAGAAATCAATTTAACAGAAAAATTATTGGCCCATTTCACACCACGGCTAAAATCTACACAGCATAATAAAATACAAAACGGTGGATCAATTTTTATTATTTTACAATAATTTATTTATTTAATGCCAGACAAATGGAATATCTAGTCGTCAAATTTCCAGTCGATTTCCCTTTCAGGATTTTTACCTAAGAGTATCCGCTAAATTTATACAATGATTTTGACAAATTATGACCAAAAACTTTTTGTTATGTTTTACTATACAACGTGAATCAGATTGCGGTCCAATAGCTAGTGTTGCGGATGCACGAATCAGATGTCCAAATTTCGAACCTCACACTCCTCAACTTGATTTCCATATTTTAATAGTGAGTTATTTATAACTCTTTAAAAATGGCCACCAAAATTGTAAGAATGTTTTTTTTTTTTTTTTTTTCTAAGGTCATTTACTATTAAGTTTTAAAAAAAATCAATTCAATCGAATTTTAATAGCTACAAACGAATTTAATAAATGTCAATCTAGTTTAACTTTACTGTGCCATTTAGATTAAGATGATATGTGTGAAATAGATTATTCTCCGTCGCTTATCACACGACTGGTTTGTTTATTTGGAAATTCTTGAAATTTTGAACAAATTTTAGGTGAAAATATTGTATTAATTATCTCAGTTGGTTGCTTCAATAATCGGAAGTGTTCCATCTAAAGTCATTTGTCACCAGGTTAAGTTGATCGATACTTCCATTAAAAGCATAACTTTATAGCCAGGAAAAGGGTTCGACATAACACAGCATTATATGGTGACGATGGTGGTTTTGTTTGTACCCGTTCTTTTCCAAATAACACAAAATCAACTTTTGTTTTATAAAGTCTAATTTTTTATTTATGGATTGCATAATCATCTAAACTCCTGATGCAATCAATTTATGTGATACCAATTAAATAGTGTGAAAATATCTTATTTCTTCTCCACTAAAATATTCAGCTCTTGATTTTACAATAAGACTAAGTTGCATAGTATAAATTAAAATAATAAATGTTAAGTATTTATTGAATAGTGATAGTCACTTAGATATTTATCCATTTGTATTAGATAGGGGTTTGAGCTTCAAATCTCTGATCCGTGAACCAGCGATACTACACACGGGATCACAATTCATTCCTGTTACTTCACAAAAGTCAACAGTTCGAAAAGTTTAAGAAATGCGGATGTTTAACGAAAGCAAATGGTGATTGTTACAAGTTGATGTAACTTGTTAAAAAAAATCGGAGTGCAATCTTACACAGTGCGTAACTTGATCAATTCATAGGTTTTACATATTACAATTAAATAATAGTTTAAAACATTTTTAAAAAAGAAAAAAAGCATTGACAAACATAAGGGACATCAAGACAAGATCTGGACTATTTATTTAGTGGTCATTTAAATCATTGTAAACTCAAACTAAAAAAGTCAAGATCTTGTCTTGAGTTTACAATACGACAAAGACGGGTCATTCGAGAATTAAGGCCATAGTTTGTTCTATGCTGATATAATTGCATCCGCAGTCGATCCATAGATAGAATGGAAACATGCTTCCCTAAATATTTAAATTCTTAATAATCAGTATATTTTGTTAGGTATATAATAAAACCAGCTTCAAGATAACTAATCTTTTCAGTAACTTCATCTAATAATTCTTAGTTAGTTTGTTGTAAATCGTAGCGATCTCAGATAAGTTCGATGTTCATTCATTATAACTTCTAAGAAATTGCTACAAGCCCACGCACAACCTTTCCCTTACGCATATATGCGCTAACTGAAATGAAGTTTATTGGGCTTTGTATAATTCTAAGAAAATGTGTTAGTCTGTTGGTTGCTAAGAAGTGCTGGTTCAAAACTGAAATGACAAGTCCGCGCACACTCAAATTAAGATTTATTAAGCTCTGTGGAAACAGTCCTAACAAAACAATCCATGTTTATTTTGTATGTATTGTGACTGTTTAATAACAAATTTATCACTTAAATCAGTAAAGTTGGTTGTTGAATAATAGTCAACTTTGAAATATAACACTTTAATACTGAAATTATATTATAAAATTGGTTTTTAGTTTATTTCAAAGCACACATTTCAAATTACTGTGTTGATAGTAGGTACATATTTCATCTATGTACCTAGTACTAAGTGACTGCTCCACTAATCAAAAACCTCACCTCACGCCCTTAGTATATAGGTAAACATGTCCATTGAATATTTCGAGTAAGTTGATACAGAAATTTCCATGTTCATTGTTTGCAAAGATAAAACTGTATTCATAATATTATCTTAGAAAAAAAAATATTATGGAAATGTTGTATAAATGTAAATACAAGAATAGATATCTTTATTTTTGGATAACAAAAACATTAAAATTTTCCATTAAAAATATTCCGCTTTTTGCTATTGTATAAAATACAAACATACAGCATTTTCATAGAAACATGAAGCAATCGTTTCAACCGCCAAAGTTATTCTAGGTAATCCAATACTTTGTTATCTATAATAGTTTAAACCTGGCGTAAGTTTGTTTGGATTTTATTCCGTTGGTACACAAAGCTAAAAATTGTGTTTTGTTCAACCGAGGGTTTGTACCCACGCATAAATGCCAGGTAAGATTTTAAAATAGGGTTATAACTTACATGGTAAAAATAGTAAAGTCAATTGACGAAATAAACAAAAGAAGGATTATAAATGCCAAACACTGCCTAAGTGAAACGGAAGGTCTATTGATGTATGTCAATAGTCTGGCTTCTCCTGGATGAGTTTTTTGTAGATTCTTTTTCTTATAACAAATGCAAAGATTTATCGGGTTGTGGTCCCGTGGCTAGCGTTGCGGACTCACGGATCAGAGGTCAGAGGTTCGAGCCCCACTCTACCCCAACTTGATTTCCATTTTCTACTAGTGATTTATTTACAACTCGTTGAAAATCGCCACCAATATTGGAATATTTGGGAAAATTATAACAGCGCTAATATTAATTTTTAGTTAAAAAAAAAGATGTTCCTTAAAACAAGACCACAACCAATTATCCCTCCGAAATCACACATGATAGTTGGAGTCCTTAGATGGGAAATCCTTTTTGTCTAAAAATACATTCAAATACATGTATGACAAAAAAGCTGCTCTCTTTAAAAAAAATAATAAATAAGAAAGACATTCCTAGGGCCAATGATCAGTCGTTAAGTGGTTTAAACGATCATATCAATTCGCACTATTTAAAACTGCACTGGGATTTTACGGCTGAATTGTAAATGTTACCGAATGCAATGCAATTTTATACAGTACTTTGAGAGTATTTTATCAGAAACACTTTTTTTTTATTTTTTATTTATTAATAAAACATATAAGACATGAATATCATGATATTATATTCCCAGGAGTTGTACGAGAAAACTCATTTGGGACGGTACATAAAAAAAAATAGTACATTTCTTGTAACAATACATAGTATACATTTAAACAATAAAAATTTTAACAAATTTTAACAATCTATGAACTTAATATTAAAAAAGGAAAGAAAACATTTAAACAATCTGTGAACTTAATATTAAAGAAGAAAATAAAAACATTCAAACAATCTGTGAACTTAATATTAAAAAAGAAAAGAAAAACATTTAAACATTCTGTGAAATTAATATTAAAAAAGAAAATAAAAAGATTTAAACATTCTGTGAACTTAATATTAAAAAAAGAAAAGAAAAACATTTAAACCTAAAACACAATATATAGACTATTCACAGAAACTGAGCTAAAAACTATCACTTTCAAAAAGATTCAAGAAATAGGTCTTCATTTCTGGTCTTTGAGATTTACCACTCGACATTTCATTTTTAAGGTCATCAGGCAGTTTAATAAATTGTATACGACCAATGTATTCCAGAGACCTTTTGCCGAACTTCGTGGAACAAAATTTAGAAATGTGAAGATTTTTTGCATGTCGTGTATTATAGCTGTGAATTTCATGATTAAATGTAAGTTTTAAATTTGTGTGAGCAGAAAAGTTTATGATGTTTGAAATAGTGTTAGTGATGTCATACAGTGCCATTACCTTGAAAGGAAGTATTTTTGTGTTACGATAAATATCCTTGACATGGGAATCCCATTTCAAACCAAGAATGCTTCTCAGAGCTCGGTTTTGAAGAACTTGAATCTCAGAAATCTGGTTTTTGTTAGCGAAACCCCAAATACAGCATAAATAGGATAGGTGAGAATGTATCATAGCGTAATAGACGGCAAACAAAACAGAGTGAGGAAGCAGACCACGAAGTCTATGCAAAACGCCAGTTACGGGTACTATTTTTGATTTAACATGTTCATATTGGTATTTCCATGAAAGTTGAGAGTCAATATATAGTCCTAAGTATTTACAAATTGTTCCACAATTTATTGACTAAAAAGTTATGCTGCACTAACAGAAAGTTTATTTCAGAATACAAAACTCTCCAGGGCCATTACGATGGGAAGTTGACAGAATTTTCTTAAGTTGTCTTTACAGAAAAATATAATTTTCTGGTATAATATAATGATACATATATTAAGTAGATGCATCTCAATGCACCCGTCTTGTATTCTATCCAACTAAGTTCCGTAACAAAACTTGTAGTCAGTAAACGTAAAGAGGCTTAAAAAAGCGTAACAAAAGCATCTTAGAATTCACAGTAAACTAGCATAGACAGTTGATATTTTTTTACTCCACTACACATTTTGCATGCTAATATTTACGCGACAACACTCATTTTTCGGAGCAATATTTCAAACAATTGTTTAATGAAGCATTATCTTTATTTAATTATACCTCAGTAGTTTAAAACGAGTTTTATTTGTTTGAAAATTAGAAGTTCACTATCTCAATCGGTTACCTGTAGTATTTTTTTCGTACGTAATATTTTATTTTACTGCATTTTGTAAAATTATTAAAAATTACAATGTTAAGTTTAAATTATAATCGCGGCTCAGATATAAGTGACAGCAGCCGCAAAGGCAAGGTTGCCATTTGTATCGTGTTTTACTCTATTGTATGTTAACTTAATTATCTTACAGTTACACTTCGTTAAGTGATCACCGTAATGTAAACCATAAGCCTTATTAATGCCTGGACTTACATATTCCATTTTTCTCTAATTCTATAAATAAATCCACATTTGTTAGATAACATTAAACACTTAAAGTTCCCTAATTTTTCTGAATTCACAAATTATCTGATGGAAAATAATCATAATTTTTATAATCACACTGAATGAAACTTTCATTAACAAATTACAACAGGGATGGAGAATATCCTTAATAAGGGAATATGGAAGTCTAAGCATTTACAGGGCTTATAACTTGTCATTGGCTGGTTTATCTGGCCACTTTACACACAATCAACATTTACCATATTGCCTATGTTTGAACATCCATATTTCTTCAATTCCTCCCTTTGTTGATTTTAGTGAAGTTAAAAAGCTGAAACTTTTATTTATGCGGGTGAGGTTCATCCAATAGAATTATTTTACCTACATACTTGGCAACGCCTAAAAATCTTATATTTTTTATTTTTATACTTCTTCATGGACCAGGTGGATTTATCAATAATTTTATGAGTTTTTCCAAATTTTCGTAGACCAAGGCTGGATTCAACTCCCTGGAGAGCAGTTATTATTAACATATCACAACTGAAATGAAGAACATTTAAGAGAAGAAAATTTATAAGTCAAGGCATTTACTGAGTTGTCATTGGCTGGTTTAAATGACTACTTTTCACAGTTTGTAACATTCACTATTTTGCCAATATTTGAACATCTCTATTTCTTCAATTCTTACATATGTTGATGTTTGTAAAGTTAAAGAGCTAAATCCTTTATTTGTTTGGGTGAGATCCTTTTTATTGAATTATTTTACCTACATACTAGGCAACGCCTAAAAATCTTATTTTTTCAATTTCTATACTTCTTCATACTTTTATATTTCTTTTACGTATACAAATATTTCATAAAAACGCACCTATAAATACACCTATAAATCACTCTACAAAAAAAACTTGGCAGTTAACATCAAAGTATTGATTAAATTCACAAATGATGATTCTTTTTCAGGTCACTGGACTTCATCAACGACGAGGTACACATTAATTTAAATCATTACTGCATTGATTTGAAAAAAACTGCATGCGGGTAACCGATGAATTGAATCAATAGTTAGTACTATGATGATTGTAAAGCTATTTAGTCCATGTGGGGTATGAAAATGCATGAAAATCGAACGTTTGTAGCATTTTTTATTATTCACAAATGAATCAGAGCTATTTTTACTCGATAGTAAGAGAAGATATAAATTCCTCGTTACGGATTCATTTTTTATTTTTGACACAGAAAAGCCTTTGTTATTCATAAATTTAATAAATCAAAATATTGTTTTAACTAGAGTTGCATCCTCTTACTGTGGTACCGCGAAAAAAAAATATAATTGTTTCAAAATTTTGAAAATATTGTTTCGTATTACAGAACCTTAAATTTGCATAGCCTTTTTAAAAATGATTTTATAGTGATGTCAGAAAGCTAAATTTACTTATTTACCCTTTCATTATACAGAAACAAACAGTCAACCATGATAATATAACATAAAAGATACTAACATATTACAACAGAGATGAAGAACATTTAAGATAAGGTAATATAGAAGTCTAGGCATCTACAGGGCTCATGACCTGTCAATGGCTGGTTTAAGTGGCCACTTTACACACTGTGTAACATTCACCATTCTACCCATATTAGAACAAATATATTCCTTCAATTCTTTCATCTGTTGATGTTTGTGAAGTTAAAGAGCTGAAACCCAGTCCTTGTCTACAAAAATTTGGACAAACTCAAAATAAAAAGATACGGTTTAAAGACTGACCAGCGAAGTTTCTTAAAAAAAATCATACATTTTAAATTGTGATACAACCAAAGGGTGCTTTTGTGTGTATTTATATCAGAGTAAGTGTTCAGGTGTGTCTAAGCGTGAGCATCATTAAATAGCAAATGGGAGCGAAAGAGTTCAGTTGTATTTAATTGCTTAGTTTGTTTAAAAAGTTCTCTAGTTGCAGTTAAATAGGGAAGGTCATATACTAACTTTAATATTTTATTTTGTGGTCTATTTATGTCATTTTGATATCCTGTTCCCCATAGTAGTTGCGTATAACATATTTTGGTTTTTACATAGGCTTCAAACATTAATTTTTTTTTCGTTTTTGGAACAAAGTTTTTGCTAATTCAATTGTTGATATGAATTGTCCATGTCAATTGTCTGTGTATTATTAGTCCTAAGTATTTAACATGTTCAATTTCAGTTAGTCGTTCATTATTTATGTAAGCATTTACTGTATGACATTTTTTTCTAGATTCAAAATGGATAATATAGCTTTTTTTTTTTAGTGTAAGTAAGTTTGTGTTTGTCCATTTAGTCAACATATTAAGGTCTTGGTTTATGTCATTTTTTGTTAATACGTCAGTTTGATTTTTATAGAATAGTCCAATGTCGTCAGCATACATAATATTTTTTCCCTTGAAATCTTACAGTGACAAATCATTAATGTACAAAATATATAATTTTGGACCCAAAATAGATCCTTGTGGTACTCCAAAATTTACTGTTTGCAAAAAGGTTTTTTTTTTCATTTACATATGTACATATGTAATACTTTTAAATTTTCATATTTGATTCAAAGACCAGTTTATCAAATTCAAAATATTTAGACTAACAGAAAATATTGTTGAAACAATTGTATTTTGAGTACAACGTTTAGAGCCTTGAGATTCAATTAGCCTCACTTTCCAATCAACATGGTAGTAGCCCAGTCATAGACCTCAGCGATGAGAATGGGAACAGACATTAGTTAATTGTTCTATATATAGAAACGAGTTAAAATGTCGTCCATATCAATTAAGATAATATTATTCTAATTATAGTTATCATTTCATGTTGTGTCATCCAATCTAAAAAAGATAATAACTTATATCTCAATAGATACTAAGAAAACAATGAAGTTGTGATCACGTAACTAAGGATCAGAGGTCCAAAGTTCAAACCCTACTATATCTCAACTCGATTTCCATTGAAGAATTATTTATTACTATAGGGAAACCTTTTTAAGGAGGGAAAATGAAAGTCATGGCATTTACTGGGCTTGTTTTGATTTTAGTGGCCACTTTACACACTGTGAAATATTCACATTCTACCTTTATCGTACATTCCGTTTCTCAATTGTTCCATCTGTTAACTTTAGTGATGTTAATTCTTGTGTGGCTGTGATGTCACATTAGTCGACGTAGAACACAAAGCTTGATATATATCTCTTACTTTTTAAAATGATGATTATTTGTCATCTTCGTATTTTTTGTAATCTTCAAGTGGACATTTACACACCCGATTTGGAAAGTTAAATTTGTATAACTGTGTTAATTGTTAATACAAAAAATATTTATCCTCACTACGCAAAGAATGAATGTCCGCTAATTCAGCAACACATCTATACATATACCGTATACAAGAGAGAGTACGAAGATAGAAATCATAACAAGGTAGACAAAGACGCTATTCTACAGATTCAATCTTCTGTCGGTTGATGACAGTGACGGGGGAAACACGCGCGTAACATGAGCAGCGTATTTGTGATTTTTATTTATTTTTCTATAACAGGGCTAAATTATATGTTTTTTCGCATAAATAATGGAAAAAAATATTAAACATTATGTCTCCAAGTTTTATTTTTTTCAAATGTCTGAACTTTAGAATAATCTGTATTTTTCTAGTGGTAACAAGTTGTTACATCACCGCGCGCAAAGGGATTATTAACCATAGTCTTTTAATACACAACGCCTGGAAATACCATTCAATATTTATACTTCTTATAACAATAAGTTTAATCAACAATATATTCAGTAAGTGCAAATGTTTGTAGACAAAGCTAGATTTTTTATCCTTGCGTATAAACATCTCAAAAACGTTATACTTCTTTGTGCAAGTAAATTTCAATCATGAAATCCAGCCTTGTCTACAAATATGTCACTATCCTTTAAATATTGTCAAATAAATACGCTTTCGGTTTTTGAATTTTATTTTACGTTAACGTTCATATAAGTATAATATATATATTTGGATAATTTATACAGCGCCATTTTTGCGAAAATCACCTCAAGGGCGGTGTACAATAAACAAATATATCAGCACGTCTTGCAGCTACAGAGCGCATGGACGATTGGGATTCTAGTTCCTCGTCTCCAATTATGATATATTACAGTTCTGATATCTAGGAGCTAGATTACAGTTCGTCTTGCAACTACATAGCGCATGGACATTAAGTAATCTAACCCCTATTTGCATTTGTATGTTTTTTTTTTGTAAGTTTTATAATGTGTGTGTTTATGTATCTACATTATTTTTATATTTCGTTCTCACATGTAAAAAAAAGGATTATGTTAGGTGTCCTCGGTTCGGGTCAAGTGGGGATGCATTTTTACAAAAAAAAAAATCGTACATCAGGCAAAAAATTCAAACATAAACTAATTAATTATGCAGTTTAAATGCAATAACATAAATACATGTTTCTATTGAAGTAAGCCTCAAAGCAAATCAATTGTTCAAATAGTTGCACCAGTAAATGAATGCTTAACAAATTACGTAAATACTTTCACAAATCACGAATCACGAATCGATATGAACAAAGTCAACCATATCAACCTTTGTAAATAATCAAAAATGGTTAATTAATTTCACAATGTTTGAGTTTTGGATTATTTAAATTAAACTTGTTAAAAATGTTTTTTCTTTAATAATACTATTGGCGTTCGCCTACTTTTCTTAAAGTCTTGGATATATACTTGTTTCACAATCGAAAGTTTGTTATCAATTATTGTATTCAATTCAAATTTGATATGAACATATGCATTATTATTTTTGTGTTTTGGATTACATAAGTTGTGAAGATGTGCCATAAATTGTGTAAACAGGAAGTATTTGAATATTTTTTTCCTGTCTGTCATTGTTTTGCAGATGCCTTTCTGATGCCGTGCAAAAAAGGTAACTGCATATTGGACCTTTTATGCCTAACTAAAATACACAAAATCGACGTTTCGCTATCTCATTTTCCGCACCTCAAAACTCAACTGATTTAATTATTTTTTTTAAAACAGAGTATGGAAATAAAATTTTCTGAATTGAAACGTTTTGCGTTTTTTCAAAAATAAGGATCATATTTGTATACCGTGAGCCCGAAGACCGCAGATAATACTGGACGTTTTTATGGGTTTTTAGATGGTTCCATCTTCTACAATGCCAATCTAAACTTGAAAATAAGGCAAAGATTGGTAAATGTTTAGTATGGTGTGTATTGTTGTATGGCTGTGAGACTTGGATTCTGAAAGTGAACACTATGAATAGACTGGAGGCTTTTGAGATGTGGTTGCATCGCAAAATGCTTAAGATATCTTGGACAGACCTGATAACGAACTCAAAAGTTTTAAATCAAGCTAAAATAAACAAAGAACTTTTAACTTCCATAAACATTCGTAAAATTTCATATCTAAGGCATATAATGCGTGGAAAAATGCAACCATGGTGATGAATAAAACAAACATTGACGTTCCTAATGTTTTTTCTTCTGGATAAATTGAAGATTTGAATGGCTATGAATATGCTTGTGGCAAATATTTATATTTTACTGAAAACTGCATGTAAATCGGTACAATAGTTATTCAGTCTATCGAAGACACACATACAAACATTTTTTTATGATTATTTTTTTAATTTTTTTATTTAATTATAAATTATATCATAATTACAATATTATGCTCACTTTGCCTAGCTCACAAGGGTACATACCCCGTTTCAAGCTAGACAATTACATTTTAATACATGAAATGGTTTACAAGTTAATAGAAAGCACAGACTAAGAAAACATAAACTTACTCGTATACACATTTTGATACATTTACATACACACATACACATACACATATAAACATATTTCCAAACATACACAAATATATATACATATACACACACATATACATACATGCTAACATACATACATACACACACATGTACATAAACATAAATACATTCATAAAACATAGACAATTTATTTAATATGTAATGCGAAAATTCATGATTATATATAAAGACAGATTAAATAAATTACAAGTACCTGATATTGGCTCGAAATTTTGGTTCTTGCCGTTATCCGGTAGTCATAAAGCAAATATCACAACTCAATGGAGACGAACTTATCTTAAACTGGAATTATGCTTAAGGTGAGATGTTTGCCCACTATCCATAATAAATCTATCCCGCCCTTAGCAAACTCAACCCTTATTACAATACAACACCTTCAAGAGGAAAACTAATAAATTATTCTAATCCTTGACAACCGTCGGTGTCGTTAGTTAGTGGATTAAGCGAAACCGTTTGATATGAATAGGGCGGAGATTTTTTTGAGAAGGGAATATGAAAATCTTGGCATTTGCAGGGCTTATGGATTATCGTTGGCTGTTTAAGTGACCACTTGCACTTTCTTACATTCACCGCTCTGCTCTGTCTTTAATGTGAATTTGTTTAATGATTGCTACAAAAAAAAAAAAAAAAATTGCGTTCTTATGATTTACCCAAATATTTAATTTTGAGGGCCATTCTCAACGAGTTTGTAAATAACTCACTATTAGAAAATGGAATCAAGTTAGGGTAGAGTGGGATTTGAACCACGGGCCTTTGGTCTGTGAGTCCGAGACACTAGCCACGGGACCACAACCCGACACAAATTGATATTTTACATTAGGTATATTCACAAGCGGTTGCTTTACTTGAATAATATTGCGATGTCATGTAGATACGTGTACATATGTATTTATTTAAATAAATTTTACAAGACGTATATTTTATGTTTTTTTTTTATTTAAGTACAGTAAAACCTTGATATAACAGACCTCTATTAAGCAAACTTTTTTTTTTTTTTTTTCAATTTGTGAGTTGCATTATTTTTTTTACCTTGCTTGTAATGTACAAGTTTATATTTACTTCAAAGGGATAGTTATTTATAAACATATTACAACAGAGATGAAGAACATTTTGGAGAAGATAATATAGAAGTCTAGGCATCTACCGGGCTTATGACCTGTCATTGGCTGGTTTAAGTGGCCACTTTACACACTGTGTTACATTCACTATTCTGTCCATATTTGAACAGCTACATTTCTTCAATTCTTTCATCTGTTAATGTTTGTGAAGCTAAAGAGCTGAAACCTTTATTTATGCTGGTAAGATGCATCTAATAACATTATTTTACCTACACACTATTAACCCCTGAATTTTTTTTATTTTTTCAATTTCTAGACTTCTTCATGGACCAGGTGAATTAATTATATTTTATTAAGACGATAGAAATTCAGATGAGCGTAGGCATTGGTCTACGAGTGAGTCCCACAGTTTATTTTATTACCTTTTTTTTGCACCTCAACAGGCCAGGAGGCCCAACTACAGTGGTGAATTACATGACAGAAAACCCAGGCTTGAGAAAAAACACATTTAATTTTTTTGTCCTCACCGTTAATCAAACCCGGAACCTTCCGTATATAAGTCAAGCATCTTGAATACTATTTATTACATGATTAACAAATATACGCATATTTTCAATATCATAAATAAAGTCAAAGTTCTTAAATAGAAAGTCGACTTATTTTTCCAAATTATGAGTATTTTTATTGTATATAAGAAGTTTAATTGTTTTCACGCTTCACTCGTTATTTACTTATATAATATTAAAAATGCTCTCTTACAGAACCTGAAAATTGACATTTAGTGCGTATTTCTAGTTCTTTGTTTAGTACTTTGTATTAAATATAATTATTCGTATTACTCACTTTGTTCTTTTCAATTGTCAAATATTCCTTCAAGGAACTGAGCTAAATTTAATTACGTTTATACGCGCTTTGTTTTTGATTTTCAAAAACACGTTAAAACGCAGGCGCTGGGCGGTTTTTTGTTTTATTTTTTTTCCCAGCACAGCCTTTGTTATACTTTAAAAAAAAACTAAGTTAGCACAAACAAATCAATTAAATATATATGTTTTTAGTATGTCCAAATATTTGCAAACGGGTTGGATTTTCTCCCAGGAGAGTTATCTAGATCGACATTGTTGCAATAGAGAGGGAAAACATTTGTGAGCTGGGAATATGGAAATTTAAAATTTACAGAGCTTATGACCTGTAGTTGGCTAGTTTAAGTGGCCACTTTACTCATTGTTTAACATCCATTATTCTGCCTATATTTAAACATCCCTCAACTCTTCCATGTGTTGACTTTTGTGAAGAAAAGAGCCGAAACCTTTATCCTGTAAAATGGCCACTTTAACCAGCTAATCGTCGCTTCAGTAATATCAGCTTTCAAAAATAGGCAAAAATAATGACCACAACTTAAGACAAATAATTAATTAATAAGAATTTTATCAATAAAGGCTTTTTCAGAATTCCTATACACTTAACTCAATTTTGTTGAAAATGGTCTGTTGGACAAAAACGAATTAAAGCAACGTACTGACAAGCCATAAGCCCTGTAAGCGCCTAAATCTACATTTTTCCTTTTCATAAATGTTTTTGCTCTCTGTTGCAACAAATTAAAATCTAGATCAGTCCCTCGGGAGGAAATTTAGCATATCTGCACACATTTGGATACATTCAAAAACTAAAAATTTTAAAATATTTTTACGCTACTAATAAGTACTAAAAATTTATTTTACTCAACAGTATTTCATGGACTCTTATTGATTTATCAACAATTTTTTGAGTAATTAATTGATTAAAATCTGTTAAAAAAAAGTTATACTTCCCTATTTTCAGTGACCTGAATTCATTTGAACTGTATGTTGATTTAGACACCAGCACCTGTTTCAAACACTTGACCTCACGTCTGGGTAAAAGGAGTAGGTCCATCTACCCTCAAAAGAGGGGTTTTAATTTCTGTTAACGTTTTATTTTAAAGTTTTGGATGCGTTGTAGTTTATATTTTTTTTGTTAATTGCCTCAAAAATTTGATTCAATAAACCAAATAAATACATAACCCTCACATTTTTACATATCAACTAAACCTTATTTCTTGAAAAATAAATCCTACTAATTAAAAAACTCATTAACGCTTCATTTTCCGTCATTTTTCATTTTTATTCTAATTTTAATATTAACATAATGGCGTTTCGCTGTTTCTTGTGTCAAGTAGGAAAAATTAATTTCCCTGTCCTAAAATAATAAGTCCTTAAAAGTAACGTTTCCAAACCATTTAAAGAAATTTATTTCAAATAAATATAATGCGTAAGTGAATTTACTTCCATACACTTATTCATAAGCCTAAAGGTTAGGGGGGGTATAGGGAACCCGGAAATACGTTTTGGTAAAATACTTAGAAACGGGTCTTCTATTTTTTTAATTTCACTAATACGCCAAAATTTTGTTTAGCGATGACGTACAAACTTTTTGCCGTTTCCGGGACTGAACTCAGGGTAAAGAAATTACGTTCTACTGTCTTCTCTTTCTCTACACGTGAGATTAGAATATACATTCCTCACCGGCAGGTGCCGTGGCGCAGTTGGTAAGACGGTCAACTGTGAAACTAGCGTCGTGGGTTGGATTTCCGCAAGTTGCAAGAAAAAAATCTAAGAAAGATTTTTTCTCAACTGGTCTGGGTGTTGTGGTGTATTTTTCATTACCTCGTTTCATATCCCTTCTATCCCACCTGCTGACAAACTTTTCAGAGGCTTAATGATTTATGCCTTAAAAAAAAAAAAAACCTGGATTTTGTTGGCATCAATCAGTTGCTGGCGTTCTTGGCAGGCAAACGTATCCGACGCATACGAAATAAATAGATAATTTTCTGTTCATATCAAATATTAGTTTTTTATTATTTTTTTTTTAATTTAAAAATAAATTTATTCCAATTTCCTTACGAAAAATACATTAATTTGCTTGAATGTACAACAATCTTTTGCATACATATTTTATTTTTTATAAATAAAGCATGAATCATTAAAATCGTTTATTTTGGTAATCATTATAACATGAGAAATAAGTTGTACAAAAATATTATGACAATATTATGCCGTTTTTTTCAAAGTTGACATTTGACTATGGGGTTTCTCGAACCCCACCTCACTACTGCCGTAACTTTTTTTTCTTCACGACTAGCGGGTTAAGAGGTTTGATATTTCGATAATTTATTTGTTTGTTTCCAAATGTACACAAGATTAGAATTTGTAAAGCTTTTGAAAAAATCTTCCTATCTTAATTGATGAATTCAACAATTTGGTATTTGATTTCCATTAATTTTACATTAAAAATTCGTACTAAGGAAAAAAAAGAAAGAAAAAAGGCAATCTTATGTGGTTTGTGTAGAAATGTGTTTATGTGTGTATTTGTAAATATGTATTCAAATATGTATATGTATGCGTGTATGTATTTGAATTTATTTACAAATAAATGTATGTTTATGTTTGGATTACAATTATCCGGACTCAACATTTTTTCTTATAATTCTGGGCAAGTTTCCAGTCCTGGGTTGTTCCTGGTTTTGCAACTTTTAATTGTGTCTGTATTTTAAAAACGTTTATTTTTATTGTTATTTATCATTAATATGATACCTTAAATAAATCAATACATAAATAAATCATCCAAATTAATGTATTTATTTTATAATACTTCGTATAAATAATAAATCTTATCTCACAAAAGCATCGTAATAACGAACTCTGGTAAATCAGTCCTTCACTCAGCGTTTCCAAATAAAATTGGTTTATTATTATTAAAAGTAACGTACTTTATAAGGTTTGCAAGATGGAAATCAAAACAAAATAAATATCCTGTAAAAGTTTTAATGAAAAAAATAAACATGGAACGTTTTAAAATAAATATTTTTTCCGAATAATTTGTTCAGTGCATTTAAATGCAATTTATTTTTTAATAAATTAATTAATTCCTATACCTGTGCATACTGTAGACGTTAAAAGAAAATCATGAATTACTGTTTTTTCTCGAGCTTTAATTTAACGCAAATCGTGAAAATTCTTTCCAAATAATGAAAAAGGGTCTCGAAATAATATCCCCGGAGTATTCGGATTGTTTCCAATTACCATCGACAGCTTTCTGACTCATTTCATTTCGATTACGGGATTTTTATTTATTTTGTTTGAAGTCTCCTGTGTACGTATTAAGAACCTTTCCATAGAAGCCATTTAATCTCCTTTATCTTGAAAAAAGATTGACATGTTTTCTGTTAAAGTTTATTTTTTATTTTCGAAAGCTATCAGTGGCTATTATTTGCTTGATATTTGTAAGATCGTGAATCGTGAAATGAAAGCGCTACATATTTAAGTATTTATTATGGAAAGCATACAGTTTTTTCAAAAAACTCAAGATACTAAAAACCAATATGAAAATTTTAGACCAATTACAGATTTCACATTAATTTATTGTGAATATAGAAATATTATTAAAATTCAATAAAAAGTACGTAAAACGAAGAAGAAATGATATAGTTCAAACTCTATCTTGATTTTCTTTCTCTCTGATATCATAAACATTTATATTTATTACTATAAATTCACAACCAACAATATTTCTCATTTTGAGAGATAAGCAACATTATTTTAATGATCTTTTTCTTCAGTTTCAACCCTGTTTGTTAGCAAAACTGTACAAGTCCATATCTTCCTCTTTTCCGCTCTGTCTCCAACGATTTCAAATTTGCGAGATTCAGATCATATCGTTGCTTATTTGGTTCAGGTACTCTCGGAAAGGACACTCTCAAAATCCTCCCTTAATAATTCCATCAAGTATTAGTCGCAGTATATGACCCATTGATTCTGCACGCTTTTCCAATATGGTATTAACAGGAGCCTGCAGTCTTTGACTCCGCTGAGAACCTTGTCTCTTATATTGTATTTGAATTCATATACACGAGTTTTCAGGGCCAGACCGTGAAAATTCAGAGGAAAATTCCTTATGGTAAGCTTTAAAAAAAATCCTTATGATTTTTTTTCCAAAAAATCATTTGGAAAAATAAATAATATTGCATTCTCTTTTCCCGTTTCCCGTTATGATTTATTTTATCTTCTTTCTCTCTCTTTCTTTCAATTTTCTGTCTCTTTCTTACAATATTTTATTATATAAATAGCAAAGCGTGTAATTATAATTTGGTTAAATTCCTAACGATGAGGTAGTAACCTCAAAACCGGTCGAAGTGTAATTAAAAAAATAAAAAAATAAAATTAAGTGGTTTATACAAATATATAAACAAATAAGTTTAAAATGCCATACCATAAAGTGAAAAATGTTTTTGATGATAATAAAATATAACATTTTTTAAAGAATAAGTTTTCGACAAATGATCAATCTCATGCCAGTTGGTTTCCAGCTTATTTTGACTTAATGCTTTTGATGAAGTGATATTGATCGGAGTACTTGAGTCGGAATACTTCGTAATGCTGATATTCGAGATTCATTACATTGCCATGACAATATTTGTATTGAAAGATAATTTAAGATATTATTACTCGAGAATACTGGAGGACTTAAACAAACATGAAGATCGATTTCATACTTTATTACTGACTCACTGCCTAAAGTAAGTGAAATTATTATTTTTTTCAATGTGTGAGTTGCATTATTTTTTCACCTTGCTTGTAATATACAAGGTTTATATTTACTTCAAAGGGATGATTATTTATTTGTTCACTTTTAAAAAAAATAAATTATTCTATTAAATTAACTTCAATGAAAAACTTTATTTAGTTATTTAGTTGATATATTATGTAAAGATCGGGTGGGGTGTTTCAGCTGTGCCTGTTTCAGGAGCTTCTTCACATTTGCTCTAGTGACGAGAAAACTACAGAAAACTCGTCAGGAGAAGGCGGATTGTTGTAATTTGTCAACAAATCTTCTGATCCACTTGAATAGTGTTCGGCAGTTCGGAATTGATTGTTAAGTTGTGATCTTGAAAAAAAAAATACCAACACGAATTCTTAGCATGTGGTGACAAAGTACATTATTTTTCTATAATTAAAAAGCCAAAATTAAATTTAAACTTTTATACAGGGTGTTCTTTAAACCCTGTCACATCTGAAACCACGATGATCAGTATGGACAAGAAGACATATTAGCATATTTAAAATAATATTTATAACAAAGAGTTTTTTTGAAAATAAAATATTTAAAAAAAACAAATGGTTGCTTACTTCTGCAGGGGAGAAGTGAGTGGAGCGCGGCGCAGTATCAGACTTCCCCTTCCCCCTCCTCGTTTCACCACTGCAGAAGCAAGCAATCATTGACTTTTTTTTAGATTTTATTTTTTGAATTTTATTTGTTCTAAAAAAATATTTTAATGTGCCAATATGTCTTCTTTCTCATACTGATCATCGTGGTTTCAGATGTGACAGGGTTTAAAGAATACCCTGTATAATCACTTTGTTAAGCGCCCTTGAGGTATTAAATTACGGAAATGGCGCTGTATAAGTTATTCATAATAATAATAATCATCACTATTTACATCTTTTTGATTTAAGACGTAGATGGAAAACCGTTTTTTGAACAAAATACTGAAGTAGAGGCATTTAAATTAATTCAAATAAAATCTTCATCTCAGTTAAATAAACCATAAATCCAGCGGATAGGTGGCTTAGTATGATATCGTCGGTGGTACTGTTATATCGCGTGACTATCAAATGATTTTTTGGGCAGGGAAAAAGCGTTCTGCTAATAATATTACAGAAATTACACCATCAATTGTAATAGAAAATGAAAAACTTAATGAAGTCACTGAAATTAAATATTTAGGTGTAATGTTGGATTCAAAACTTACATTTCACCAAAACGCTAAGATGGTAATAAATAAGATTGCAAAAAAAATATCAATTTTGGGAAGGATCAGAAGATTTATTGATAAGGACTCCTGCAAAACTATTTACAAAGCAATTATTGAACCACACGTTAACTACTGTAGTAGCATTTTATTTTTATCAAACAAAGAAAACATAGATAAACTAACTGTATTACAAAATAAAGCCTTTAGAATCATTTTTAAAAGATAGATATACGAGGGTAAAGTCGATGGTAAATGAAATGAAACTATTAACATATAAACAAAGAATATTTTACAATACAATGATATTTGTTCATAAAATTATAAACTCTAATAAAAAACAGAATTTTGGAAAAAAATTGATCGGAACCAGCATGAACACAATCACAATACTAGAGAAAAGAACAAAATTAGACTTCCATTTAGAAAAAAGGCAAAGTCACAAAATTCAATTTTATTTAAAGCAATTAAAAAGTACTACGAAATGGAAAAAAATATTTATGAAGAAAAAAACATATCAAAATTTAAAATAATGGTCAAGACATTTGTGATAAACAATTTATAAATTAAATATATTTGCAATGTTATTATTAGAACACACATAACAATATGTATGATATGTGTGCCCTATTTTAAGATATAAATAAATAAAAAAAAATATTTACGATTTCAATCAATCAAACATCATCGTCATCATTCCTTCCCGCACCTAATGATGCATAGGGCACTTCTTTAGTACCTTCGCCAATTGCAGGGTATATGAAGGTAAGATTTGAACCGGGTTGTGGTCCCGTGGTAGTATTGTAGACTCACGAACCGAAGGTCCAAGGTTCAAATTCCACTCTACCGCAACTCGATTTTCATTTTTCCAGCACAAATTATTTACGGCGTTTAAGAAATAATCTGAAAGTTAAAATATTTGAGTAAATAACAAGAACTCGACTATGAATTATTTTAGTGGAAAAACACCCTTTTAAATAAATATTTCATATCCACCATGTCGGGAATTGAACCTGAGACGGGATCAACAAAAAAATAAACATATTGATAACAGTAATCGTGAAAACTACGCACATGACGACAATTAGTTTGTAGGAATTTAGTATAATTAATCTTTTTTTTTCTTGCTAAATTATTCTTTATCACTTAAGCATTCAAATTTACCTCTTCTCGAGATTTCGCTATCTTCAATAAACACAATTTAGCAAAAGTCACATTCAACTTCGAGACATGAAGAAAACGTGCAAATTATAATTCATCTGAATTATCTGTGGAGTGTCAAGTCCCCCTGCTAACGGCTCCTTTCTCCACTCCGAACCCGCCTTTTGGAAAAATGACGGAAAGTGGAATGTTTGCTTCGCTACCCCTCGTGGAACAGAAGAGGCTTTCGGGGCGCCTTTCAGTTTACTTTCAGGCTGAAATATAAAATATTTATTTTCGCTTCGAAGTATGGAAACATTTGAAATAACAGAAACGAGTTGAAGACGAGGAAACGAAATGCTCCGCAAGTTTTCATCCCGAAGAGACAAACATTTATAAAGGAGTATTAAGTTTCACGCGTAAAATGAAAATGAAATAATCTAATCTACAATATCTTAAAATTGCTGCAACAGAGAAAAAAAACATTTTTGAAAAGATCATATGAAAGTTTGGGCATTTTCAAGACTAAAAGCTTGTCATTGGCTGGTTTAAGTGACCACTTAATACACTGTATAACATTCACAATTCTCCAACTTTCGTATATTTTTTATTCTTTCATTTTTTTTTATTTATTCTTTGTTTACCTATATTTACGCTTCAATTTTTATTGTCATCGGAATAATTTTTTTGTTTATATTTTTCCTTTAATTTCTGTTATTATCCATATAGCCTTTAATTTGGGTTATTTGTCATTACTGTATTTTTTTGTTATAATGTCTGTTGTTTTCTTTAAATTATTGTAAATTATTTTATTTTTTTGATATTTTTACTATCATCTGGTTTTTTTAAGCACCACTTAATAACATGAAAACACATAAAAAAGAAAGTTCTGCCTAAACACAATAATTTCCTAGCTAGTCAAGACCTACAACATAGTACCTCTGTATATTTTAAACTTGTGAAATAAATAAATAGAGCCAAGACGTTGCGTTTTTCTCTGATGTATAATAAATATAAATTTTGTTCCAATATTAAAACATAATAGTGCATAGGACACTTCGTTGTTTTATAAAATGCAAAATTTTTTGGTCATCTGTTACAGGGGAGTAAGTTGATTAGTCTCTCGTTTAAGATAATTGTTCAAGGACAATTAAATATTTAAGTCTATAAACAAATGTTTTAAATTGATCTTCCCAGAAATCGAACTCAGAACTTTTAAGGGTTGTTTGCATCTTGACAAAGTAAATTATTTGTAATTTTAATCTTGACCCAGCTCCGTGAACAGCCTCAACCACACGGGACAAAGCGCTAGGACAATACGGAAATTCGGCCGTAGTTGAGCGCTGCAAAAATGAATACGCGACGGCGTTTATTGCAAGCGAGTTCACGAAAAATACTTTTTATCTTATACTTAATAATCTTATAATTAAAAACGTACTAAATATTAAAAAATGATATGTTCTGCCTCCATTTTTGGCACCAAAGAATGTGCAGGAGCGACACATTTATTCAAATCGGAGTTTACTATAAAAAATAATAGAATATATTGCATTTGCAAAATAGTTAAGAGTATCTAACACAAAAAAGTGAAGATTAAATTACAAATACATTCTTGACATTTGGCTTGCCAACCGCCGCCGCCGGTTCAATACAATAAATAGCATAATTAATGATAAATAAATAAACTAAAATAGCAGTTTTTGAATAATTTTCATATTTACACCGGTTAAACTCAAATATGTGATTGCGCAGCAGGATTACACGTCGTGAAACGTAAATATTTTGAGATTTAATATTAGGTGTTTACGGATGTTTCATTGTGATCGCGAATACGATGAACAACTATGTATGGTGAGAAATTGTTATCACGTCACGTATTAGCACGTCGATAGTTATTTGTGACTGAACTACAAGGAAACTTTTTTTTATCACACGTAACAGCATATTTCTGCGTCTCATAACGTCTTATCATGATAAAAATTTAACAGAAAATAAAATCATTGAAGGTATCGACGAATAATAATGTCATTTTTTTCGCTCGTGTAACGCGTCTTTCATTACTTTTCTTCAATATTATAAAACAAATTATTTAATTATTATAGCATCTTCATTATAGGCTGCGTAAATATCGCAATCAGCTTTGGCTGCTTTATTCCCTCGATTGAACGCAAACTGAACGCGGTGTCCCGAACGCTCACTTTTGTCTACTCGACATTCCATTTTGAAGGGTTGTTATCAAATAAAATAACTCAAGTAACATTTCATTTGCTTTCGAATGGCCCAAACCGTTTATTTTTCATTAGCTGGCTATTTTTGGCCTCGTGGTGTAATGGTCCGCGCGTTCACCTGCCGTGCAAGAGGTTCCAGGTTTGATTTCCAAGATGCTTGATATGAAATATTTATTTAAAAGGGTGTTTTCACACTGGAATATTTCATAGTCCCTGGACTGGTACCTGAAGTGTAAGACTGATAATCTAACCTTCCAAAAATGATCAAGGTACGCTGCGATTGGTGTACCAATGCAGTGCCCTATGCACCATTAGGTGCGGAAAGGGAATGATGATAATGATGATGGCCATTTCGAAATTCAAAAATATTTGGACACACTTATGTTTCCACCTCACACAATTAAGTATGGATTAGTTTTATTATTCAAATAATAAATTTACCTTGTCTCATCTAGATTAAGTAAAATAGAAGACGGGTTTATCTTTTAGACTGAGTTCCCGGAAATTGCGAAATCTGATTACGGAAATAAAAAAACCGAGTATCAGATTACTATAAGTAACTTTATCTTTACAAATTTCCGCCACAAAGCCTACTTACCGGAGTATTATATTTTGGAAATATAAAGAACAATAATTTTGTTAAGGGTATTTCGTTTTAAGAAAATCTTTTCGGGATTTGTTCGATGAGCTTCAGTGGGTTAGTATGCGGTATGTCGTTTGTTTTATCTATCCTTCGGATCGTTTTACACCGTCCATTATCAGGGCTGTTATTTGTGTAGATATATAGGGTAGGGGGGGCTACTTGAGCACGCAATGTGGGAAATTAAAATATTTCAAAAACTACGCATCCTACGACAATACTTTATATTAAAGAATGAAACTAGGAGCAAAATTATAGAGCGCCATCTTTAACAATTGAGGTGTTTAGACGGCTTATTTATTTTGAGACTAAAAAGTAAAAAATACGTTGGTTGTTATTTTTCCCCGGAGTTATACAAAAAATGCCACCTGCAATCACACAAGCGTCTACATTCCATGTATTTATTGTAATTTTTACTCTAAATTAACGTTTGTTTTCTTAAATTTTGCCGTAATTATCATAACCTGACTTTCGTTTTTATAACTCTAGTCAAGGTTAGTTCTACTTGACGATAATTTATTTTCATTTGTTTATTTACTTAAAAGTTGTTTATTGCACATTATTTGAGGCATAAATTCCAATTTCATGGGACTGAAAGTCCTGTGTTTAATTGGGACGAGCAATTAATTGACACCGACATATGGGTATATCATTACAAATATTATAAAAGATCAGAAACATTACAATAATTTAACATAAAAAAGCAAAATTAACGGCACATCAATATGGTTAACAGTAAACTCAAACATTCGGAAAATCATCAAGGAGTTTCCCACTGAAATCCCTCCCACTAAGGAAAATCCAGTCCTTAAATTTTCTCTAGAAAATAGATTTTGTCCTTTTGAGTTTAATAAGCTATTCCCAAATATTAAACACTAATAAAATTAATTCAAAATACGTTTGATCACACAATCAGTTACTTACCTCAAATTAATATTTATACACAATACTTTAAAGAAAAAACTGAAGTTAATTTATCATAATAAATAGTGATATATTATCCAAATATTATAAATAATAATGTTTATATTTTAATTTTATTTATCTTATTTATTTATTTGAAATTTTAATATACATACAACTTGGCACAACCAACAAGGGTACATACCCCGTTCCAAGCTAGTCAATTACATTTTTATTAATTACAGTAATTAACGAGTGAATAGAAAAACAGATAAATATAAACAACATATAAAACACAATATAAACTTACTCGTATACACATATTTATACAAATATATTAAAACATATACACAAATACTATATATATATATACACACATAAACACATACATGTACTCATGCGCATACATACACATACATACGTAAAAGATGGACAATTTATTAAATGCATGCGAGAGTTCATAATTGACTTTTTTTATCATTCTCTATTTTTATATTTTATTTTTAACACACAGTTCAAATCTCCAATCTACGACATGCATTAACTTCTCTGATTCTCTACGACCCATGTTATAACAGAACTTTTAAAAAAAAAAAATGTTGATATAATGCTTCTTTTTCCCTGTAATATTAGTACTCGAGCTTAATTCTTTTTTTTTTTAAATGCAGTTTTATTAAAAAAATATTTAAGTTGCATATCATTTTGCTCAACTTTTTGAATTGCTCAACTTTTTGAATTGCTCAACTTGCTCTATACCCTTGCTCAACTAACCTTACCCATGGAGCAGGTTAAGCAACTCGAAAATTTCTCACAACCAAGTACTTTTACTAGGCAAACGTAAAAAAAATAAAATATTCAGTAATTAAGTAAATTAATACCGTTTAATATTATACTAAGGTTAATAAATAGAAAGCCGGATAAAAAAACCAACCACCCTGGCAATACTTACAAAATCTCAACCCTGTTTAATTTAATAATCTGACAGGATAGTAAAATAATCGAATTTTTAAGTAATTTTACTTCTGAATTCGCTACTTATACAATATGAAATGTGATCCCACCCTATTCCCCTTTTTAACCCAGCAGTATTTTGACATTTTTAGACGACACAACAAGGCGTAGTTGAATTTAAATAGGCAGGGACGTACTTAGCGACGTCTACAGAGTAACTTATTGCCAAAACGTGAAACTACTAATTTGAAGGTAATTTAGTAGGCTTCAGTTTGATTTGCGTATGCTGTTTCCAGACTGCTATAATTCTTTGATAAAAGTACACAAAAAGGCAAAACTTTGCCAATTAGAGACGGTACAACAATTAAAAAACCTGATAATGAACGAACTTATAGACGCGGAATATAAAACAGCAGTTGACATTTACATAATACAGGATTGGCTTGAATGTGCTTTAAACATTGATCAAAAATAAGATTTAAATTAAATTGTTTTTTTAATTTTCTCTCAATGACCTGGCAATAAAATTAAAATGCATGTCTCTCTTGTGCGCATTAAATTATATGATAAAACTCACAAAACAGAGGATTGTGACAAATTGCAGACTGATATGCATACCTAAACATCATGTGGATTACATAACTCATATACCTACTAGGATTCATCAAAGGAGTAACCAAGCCCTTTTTAAAACCGGAAACAGTTATATGTAATTATAATAATAAAAATACGTAAATATTCTACATTTATTTAAACATTTTTACCAGTGACCGGGTTTTGTCGTGACCAATATCGTCAGACTGGGGGGAGACTAAACAATTATCTTTATTATATACAAGTGCAAACAGGGGTTGTTAATCATGATTTTCTATAATTATGGAAATAAAATAAAAAATTAAAATAGTTAAAGAGTAAAGTAATAACAATTGTATAAATTCAAGTTTCGTTTAGACCACTTGAAGATTTTTGAAAGTTTTTTTTGAAAGTTTTGAAGTTTTGTTGAAACTCGGTCACAAGTAAATATTTTTTAATAAAAGTGGAATAAAACTATAAACTTATTTTTATGAAAATAATTTTAATGCAGGTAATTATTTAAATTTATTGCAACAGATAGGAAAAACATTTTTGAGAAGAGAAAATGGGAGTCTAGGGATTTACAGGGTTTATGACCTGTCATTGGCTGGTTTAAGTGGCCATTTTACACTCTGTGTAATATTCACTATTCTGCCTATGTTTGAATTTCTACGACTCTTCCGTTAGTTGACGTTTGTGACGTAAAAGAGCTGAAACCCACACGATAAAGGTTTCAGCTCTTTTACTTTACAAAAGTCAACAGATGGAAGAGTTATGGAAATGTGGAATTTCAAACATAGGCAGAATGGTGAATTTTACACAGTGTGTAAAGTGGCCACTTAAACCAGCCAATGACAGGTCATAAGCCCTGTAAATACCTAGACTCCTATATTCCCTTCTCAAAAATGTTTTTTCTCTCTGTTGCAATAAATTTAAATAAGAACAACTCTCTCGGGAGAAAATCCAGCCAGTCTGCAAGCGTTTGGACATACTAAAATCATTATTGAAAATGCAACTCTATGAAGAAATATCAGTAGAAAAACTCAATTAATGTTATATGTTTATTTATGATTTTGATTCGCAGTAATCTTGAGTATGCTTCATGCATATGGAGTCCGCAATATGCACGTAGATAGCACGTGGTTAGTTAGTTAACCAGTGACAGGTCATAAACCTTTCGAATGCATAGACAATATTCTTTACAAAATAATGTTTTTTTCAAAATATCGATTACTAGCATAAAATACTGTTATTTTCGTTCCATATTGAAAAAAAGCCCTTTTTATGTCAACATCTAAGTTTGTTAGTTTAGACATATTTTTCTATTGTGTTTTAAGACCTAGGTATACATTCACTATACATGTGTCCTCCATTCACATAGCCTTCTATGCTGAAAGCCTCTTTGTGTCGCATGCATGAAACTTTCCTGTTAACTGAAAACTTCAGGCTCGTAACTAACATAATGTGGATACATTTTGTATTTTTAGGAACACTTTACACCACTTCTCGTTTCGGAAAATATGCCATTATTCTCCACAATTTATCAATTTAATTATTATTTATATTAGAGGCCTATCTGGGTTTTTTTTACGCGAATAATATTAGGAGCGAATAACTATCTCAGTTGTTTAATTTTCTTTAGAATTAACTGAAATGAAGTCAGAAAGAATATGGACGAATAAAAATTATAAGTCAAAAAGTTTAAAACATGAATTGAAAAGTTCGGAAGACGTGTTGACTTTTTTTTACAGATGAACGATTCGTTACCCGTACCTTCACCGCAGTGGAGAAATATAATACGAAACATATTAAGTATTACCATTAAAGCATTACATCTTAAACAAAATCAAGATAAGAAAAGGAAAAATATGTTGAAAGGATAGTTAATGCACGGTAGAAGAAGAAGTAACTGTTTTTTTTATCCGCCTGGTCACGGACAAAGAATAGAACATTGATAATTCTGCATTAGATTGATATTTATTTCCTATATATATATACATAAAAATTATATATTTTTCCGCTATGAGGAAAAAGGCAGTTTTTTGACAAAAGTCTTAATATGGGGTAATGTTTCACAAAAAAAAAATGTTAAATTAAAAAAAAAAAAAAATTAATAAAAATAAACCAATGAGCAGTAAAAAAATATTTCAGAACTAAAAACGTTATAATGTTATTTTTCAAGTTTTTATAATTTTTAAGCAAAAATATAATATCTGGAGATTTAAATAAAAAAACTCAGTGAAGGTATAACTCACAAAGGTTTTACGCTTGAGAAATAATTAAAAAACTCATGATTATTTGAATTTTTTTTATTTATTTGCATGTCGTTGAAGAAAACTCTCAACTTTCTCAAAATATGAATTATGCCATAACTGACTTTTTGCTAATGATGGCAGTATTGATGTTGCGATACATTTCTTTTTATATTTCAATACATTTTTTTTTATTTATTTTTTTATTTAAATTTTATTGATAAACCCTTACAGGTTACATACATTTAACAAAATGTTTTCACTTTTAAAATTCACATTCTACTGTTAATAATAATATTTTTAACATCTTTTGTAAAGGTTGTCTGAGTCTTTTGTTTAATTTTGTCTGGTAGTTTATTGTATAATTTCAGTCCATGGTTTATAAGTCTCGATTGTCCTTTTCTCGTTTTAAAAGATTGTATATGATATTTTTCTGATATTCTCGTATTGTGTTCATATTTACTACAATTTTTTTCAAGTTTTAATTCTTCGTTTACAATTACATCAGAGGCTAATTTATGAATAAATTTGAAAGATTCTAGTTTAAAGAGTTCAGTTACGTTTAATTGTTTAGTTTGTTCAAAAAGTTCTTTAGTTGCTGTTGGATAGGGAAGGTCATATACTAACTTTAATATTTTATTTTGCTGTCTTTGTAGTCTGTTTATGTCATTTTGATATCCTGTTCCCCATAGTAGTTGCATATAACATATTTTAGTTTTTACATATGCTTCATACATTTTTTTTATTTCCTTTATTGTAACAAAGTTTTTGATTTTAATAAATAGACTCGATAAAGTTGCCCTTTTGCTAATCAAATTGTTGATATGAATTGTCCATGTCAATTGTCTGTCTATTGTTAGTCCTAAGTATTTAAAATGTTCAATTCAACAATTAAACCAGAGATAAGACTTTGTTTTTCAATTTTTATTTTATTAATTTATTAGCATACAAGCTAAACCCGGCAATGCTTTGTTGTTGTTTGATTTGAGTAAATACTCGTACATGCATATTATTTTTTATTTTATTCATTTAATTTATTAATAACGCAACATTGTACATACCTTTATAAGGGACAAATACATAATTTTTAGCGACACAATTAGGAACTACACATGCCTGTGAACTTGCTCCGACTTGCTAGAAAATCCGTGTAGAGTCGGGGCACTTGTAATGCATGCAAAATCATACGTACACACATATCTACATATGCGAGTTTATTTGCAGGTACATATTTAAATTATATTTTATACATATACAGTATAAGTTATTACTTATCATTGTTACAACTCAACACAAGGCCCTTGGCCTCATAGTGTTTAGAATACATTATATTTTTATTTTTTGGTAATTTGTATGTATTTGTTTGAACCAATAAATACTTTATTCATTATACCACTTAGAGCATTTTACAATTATAAATACAAATTGTTCGTTCACCAGATATTCCACATTTTATCGCAGTAATCCATTCCCGTTAGAGCAAACCAATTACGTTATTTATAAACATATAATTTTAAATACTTTTGTCGTTTGGAAAATAAGAATATATAGGAATTAACTTATAAACATATCAAGTTCTTCAAAAGAAATCCATTTTCAGATAAGTTTAAGTTAGAATTTTGTCCAAGTGAAGAGTTTTTTGCTAGAGATTGCTGCGTGATATTGCATATATTTATAAACTATTTAGCGTTTTTCCCAGACGTTTATGAAAATTTATGTTTTTGTAATATATTTGGTATTTTTAAATAATATTTATCTTTTCTCTTTCTATTAGGTTCTGTTACAACCCACAGGGTTCCTGGTCTCATAAAGTGAACGCCCCTTCTTTTAATATGCATATTTGTATAATAAATAAATAAAAACCTTGTACAAAATGTCGAGTGGTTTAAAAATTAACCTCCCGTCATACGAGACAAAATGGTTGATTTAAAAGGAATTGTTTAATTTAATATTTAAGCGGATGAAAATTATCATGCTTGCACAGTCAGATCCAAATTATAACAACATTGTGTGTTTAAGCTTTTGCCCTGAAAACGAATAAATACATTATTTAAAATGTGAATAACAGCATTTTCAAATGTTTTTAAATTTGTGTTTATTGTCCAGCATTTGATTGAAATTTGCATTTTAGATTTTTAATTTAATTTTAATTGTTTTTTTTTTTAAATACGGTCATTTTTTATTTTATTTTTTATAATTTCTTGTTAGAATTGAGTAGGTTTTTATGAAATATATTACAATTTTATTATTTTAACTTACATTTGAATATGAGTTATAAACAAAAATATTTGGTAAACTTCTACTTATTTATTCCACCAATTAGCGCTTTCACCCTCTAACGGTGTTTTTTAGACTGGTAATTAGTTGCGATCATTAATAAAATTAATCATAAATAAACTTTATTTGCGTAATATAAGTATACAATGTGATAAATACACATTTAGTGTAGGTACATTTACGATTTACGATTATTATGAAAATTCAAAAAAACTTTTTTTATAGAAGTATTTGCGTTTTAATAATAGGAAAACGTCATGTTTTTTACATACTATCGTTAAAAAAAATTTTTTTTTTACTCATAAGTAGCACAAAAAAAAAGATTTTTAATTTCCAAGAAAAAAGTACCAGGCCACGCCCCAAATACGTCACGATTCGGTTAAACGTTGAACTTCGTTTGTGACCGTTTAAATTTAAATGAAACATCACGGTCACGGATCTTAACATCACAATTATCAAGCCAAACATGTCGTGTATTTGTAAAGGCGTGATTTTAAACATCTTTATTTTTTAAATTATGTACGTAAACATTTTTCCACAATATTTATTTTGATTTTTAAAATTCAATTAATTCATCTCACACGTTTTTATCGGTGTTTGTAGTAAATGATATCTCCCTATTAACCCATTTATTTCAATTTTTAGGTCATTTCTACTGCTCATTATTTTTATTTCCATATTGAGAAAAATTTTAGATTTAAAAATATAAAATATAATTACTAAAAGCGTTTCTACCTCTCTATTTGTGAAAACTCGTGTAAAAAGGGGGAATTCCATTTACATATATTAATATTTATAGTGTCATGTTATCATGATAACACAAATGAAAATATTTTGGACAAAATTCCTATCATAATAATATTGTATAATATTAGTATTAGACTAGATAATATAAAAATGGAGCACAATTCGTAATCTCGTGAAACTTTCTATTCGCATCATTCTAAAACTAAGCTCTCTCTTTTAAAAACTAAGCCACAGAATCCTGAAATGACTGACTCAATGAAATCATCGGGAAATACCCAAGAAAAGCTAAATAAGCCTCGGGTTGAGATTTAAGGATTTCGTCGTTCGTTTCACATACTCCTACTTCTACTTTTGTGGTCACTGACTACAATAGCTCTGCTAAAGTAAACACATAAATACCCTCAAACATTATGTCTGATTAAAATAATACATTTAACCATTCCACTTCTATGTAACCAGCGTTTCAAATCGCATTTAAAAATATCAAAATTTGTTGCCACAGAGTGGGAAAACATATGAAAATACGGGCATATATGATATGTCAACGGCTGGTTTACGTGGCGTTGCTACTTTAAAAATTTAACATTTATCATTCTGTCTTTGTTTTTACATTTATACTTCTTCAATTTTTCCATCATCCATTAATGTTTGTGACGTTAAAGAGCTCCTATATATAACTGAAACCGCTTAAATAATTGTCGTTCTTTCTGCCGGTTTTACTCATACAAAAAACAACGTTTTTGGTCAATACTTGAGTTACTTTTTTTAAATGTTCAAAATTTATACATCGTCATTTAAAAAAAAATTAACTATCCTCTTTTCGATTTGTTTTTGGCAAATTATACGGGAGGCCTTTGTAGGATATTGTCATTCATCCTTAAGACCTTTTTGCAAACACGAATGGTACAAAAAACTTAATGTACTCGTATCGAAATTGCCTTTAGTCATTACAGTAAATTTATAAAGTCAGCTTAGATAACTATTATTATTATTTTAAAATTTTCTTCATCCGACTCCCTTCATTAAAGTCACCAAAAGATCTATCCTATAAACATGCATATGGCACCGCCTATTTCAAGGATCAATTCGTAGGTCAATTTAATCAAGTCATAGTAAAAAGTTTGTCAGTAGATAGGTACTACGTTTGACAATTTCAGCACCGAGGGTTAGCAACACTGTTTTTTTTTTGATGGGAGAGGATGGCACAAAAGATTTAAGAGTTAGAGAATTATGGATGTTTGAAACATAGGCAGAATGCTAAATGTTATGTTATATATTTTGTTCATAATACCTATGAACGCCTAGACTTCCTTATTTCCTTTTCTAGACTGTTCTTTATCTTCGTTGTAATGTTTTGACGTTTAACTTATCTGAATTTATTGGAAACACCGTAAAAAACATAGGCTCGTTTTCTAAATGTGAATACAGGTTATTCGCCTAAAACATATAGCGGATTATCTTTTACCCTATAACATGAAGGCAGTAAAAGTGAAGTTTGTTGATTCTTCGCTAGGTTTTCCTAAAGTATGGGGTTTGTACCACGAAAAACCTATTTCGGTGGTGTTTATGGGAAGCTCGCGTGGCCAAGTAATGGGTTTCACGAATAACTTTATGGGGAATACATTAACCACAATCATTAAAGACGCTCGGGTTGGATAAATTATAATTTAATATAACAAAGGTCGGCTTGGGGTGAAATATTTTGTGGCTATTTTGAATCACAACTTATTGACTGAATTTCATCGCTCCATAAAAATAAATCCATAAACAAAGTTACTTTTATTTATTTATTTTATATAGAAAAACATGTATATTACGAGGGTTGCTTCTTAAGTTTTGAGATAGACAAGTAAACACAAATATTTATAGCCGAAAGTGGCTTTATTGTTTTTTTTTAATATTATTCTTGAAGATCAATATACTTTTGCATGCGTTTGAACCAATTTTCGAAACATTTTTTCCAGTCCGATTGAAGTACCTCCAAAACATGTGTTTTGAACATATCTAATGCTTCTTCAGGCGTCGAAAAACTTTGACCTCGCAATTTATTTTTGATATGCGGGAATATGGAAAAATTATTGAGTGCTAAATCAGGATTCTATGGCGGATAACCCATCAATTTGATGTTTTGAATGCTCAGAAATTCACTTGTTCGAGCTGATGTGTGACAGCTTGTATTGTCGTGATGAAAAATGATTCGTCTTCTGCAATTGGTTTCCCTTATTTTTACGAATAATTCTGGCAAACAAATGGTGATGTGCCATTTAAAATCGACTGTTTTACGTTGCTCTAATGGAGCGGTTGTGACATGTCCAGTTATTCCGAAAAAACAGGCGACTATTTGCTTCGAAATGCTTTGTGAGCGAACAACTTTTCTTGAATTTGAGTCATCTTGAAAGTCAAATATTGTTTAGTAGAGCGCCGAAATAATTTTAGCTACATATTTATTTTTACGTATGTCAAATCAAAGAAATATTTTGAGCTGAACGCGTTCGCATTGTCATATTTTTGAAATCAGGGCGTCCTCCATATATTATACGATTGTCCTATGTTTGACGCTGAAATTGCAAACAGATGTGCGCACAATACGACCAACTTTTTGGAAACCTAGAGAAAATGATTAAAAATTAATCCAATTTTCATTTGTTTTTATTGTGTTAGAAATAATAAAAATACACATTTTTAGAAAATGATATCCTACAAATGTTTTCTCTGACTATCAGTTTACATCAATTCGTTCAATTTTTCTAATAAACTCGGCGTTATTTTCGGAATGGTTCGAGTAATATCAACTTTCTATGCTTCAAGAGTTGTTGATTTGTTTCCCTAAACCATGGTCTTAACATAACCCACAAGATATAATCCAATGCCAAAAATCACAGGATCGTGCGGGCTAATTTATTAACAGGATCTTTTCCGGAAATAATTTTGTCGCCAAACATATCACGCAGTTCATTCGTAGTTTTACGAAGCCTGTTACACGCTTAGTGAACTAAACACTGATTGAAAAAGTGAATTCCAACAATTTTCAATGATTGTTCGCATGTTAAACGTTCTATTATACATAAAAAAAACTAACATCATTCGTTTGACAAAAAACTATATAACGTATTTATGCTTTAATATTTACATACGTATTACTGCAATTTATATTTGTTTCTAAAATATGTCTTAAAACCTACATGAATTCAATTTTTTGATGAAAACAAAAACTGCTTTTGAATTTTGAGGTTGTTTTCTTTTCATATAGACACGGAGGTTACGTGTGGAACACAACATCCGACAAATGCCTGCCTTGGCTTTGTTGGCAAACTTTAACCCTTTTCACGGAATTCGAGGGCACATTTTGACATAATTGTGAATGAATTTTGTCAATATCTGTTTTGAGCTTCGAAATGTGCTATGGGTTATTTGCATGCACTTTTTTCTTCAGAAATCCCAAAGAAAAAAGCTTGTATTTTATTATTTCTGGGCTTTTTAACCAGTGTAAATCTCGAAGATGTTGTGAGATGTGAGAATATTTTTTTACTCCCGTAATAAGCCTTGCTGTCACATTGAAAACAGATTGAAGTTTATTAGTTTGATATTTTGAGAGATTTGCGTATATTCCATTACAGTAATCTAAACGCGAAACGACATAAGCATTTACAAGAGCTTTAGTTGCATCCATAGGAATATTTCTCCGTACGGATTTGATCTGTTGGAGATGAAAGAAACCAGCACTTTCCATTTTACTGGCCTGAGAAAGGTCTGAATTAAAATGAACACCAGTAGTTTAACATTCATACTAGAGGTAAGATCACAAACTGTGATTGAAGTTGAAGATCGGTCTCAAAGGTGTTGTCGCTTTTTTGTCGTTGTCAATAGAAGCTCAGTTTTAGATGGATTGAGTTTGAATCTGTTTGATGACATCCAGTTTTTGACGGTTTGAATGCATTGAGATACACGATTTTCTAAATTTGCCGCAATGTGGCAGGTTGCACTATCCTGTTGAAAGTAAATGTCATCAACATCAATTTCATCCAACGCAAGCCACGAAAAGTTTCTTAACATTTTGCAATAACGAAAACCGTTGACGGCAACTGTCAGTCCTAATTCCACACCACACGGTCACAAGTGGTGGGTGCATAGGCTGATGATGAATCAGTCGTGGGTTTTTGAACCCACGAATTTGACAGTTCTGTTTATTGACAAATCGATCAAATTTTGAAAAATCGTCGTCGAATTTGTATGCTGTTGGTGCTTATCATCCAATTGACGAATGTTTGAAGCTGTGCATGGCATGTAAGCTTTTAATATCGTGTACATGTGCAGGCTTTTAGTCAAATTTCGTTACAAAAAGCTATTAAAGACGTTTAATTTTTGACAACGATGACGATTGAAGATGGGTGGAAGTTTGTGTACACTTTCTCTAACTGCCGTAATGTTTTCAAGTGATCGATCCGCACGAGGTCGGACACCTGCTTTAATATCCTTGACCAAGCGAACAATTTCAAATTTACTAATTGAATTCTTCACAGCGGCTCGAGGTGATGCTTAATGAGGACCAACAAATGTGCGATATTTTTGAACCGACTCTGTTAAGTTCTCACCGTTTAAAAAGCCTTTAGCAGTTTTGGGTTTATACTGCAGTGGGCTGTCCCACAAAGGGTATTACTTACCGTATAGTCTGCAAACTCGCAGATAACTCGATATACCGGAACTACGAGTATCACAACAGTTACCGTCTGACTAAGCTAACTAAAGTTGGACCTGCAGCTCGAAAACTTCCCCAAGCCAATTTGGGGGTGCCAGCGAACTAACGAACTATCACATGACCTACTACCCTGTGGCCTGTACGTATCATACGAGGGTATGATAAGCCCGTTTTATACGGAACAAAAACTTAACCCAAATTAATTCATTGATATCAAATTATGTCGCATTTAACCCATACCTGTATTCAGGAGCTTTTTTGGCTGTGCCCTGAAAAATAACTGTGTAATAAAGAATTTTTAAGTGTATGTTCATAAAATATTTTAAAATATGTAATTAACACAAATTATACAGTATCATACAATAACAATAGTTACATTCACAGTCAGTTCAGATCTTAACTAAAATTTTACAATTTTCATTTATCATTATCATTCTCTCAATTTAATATTTTTTTCACTAATCATCCAAACACATCCAAAAAATACACAAATCCAAACGGAGGGACCAAACAACCTCAGTGCCTTTTTGTATATGGCGTCAAGAAAATAAAAAAAATTGGAAGTGTTTATGATCGTGCGTTTTGTTTTTACCTACACATATGTTACTCATTCTCGTATTTTATTCATTTTTGTTAGTTTACCGAATGCTAATGTATATAAAGTGATATTGACCCTTAATTTTTTTTCATCTTTTTAAATACTAAGCAATTAAAAAACAAGATCCGGAAAATGCTTCTTTATGTAATTTTCAAAATTACAAAAAATATATGGTAAATAGCTTTAATAATACTCGAGTTATCGAATTAAAATTGGTCTATTGTCGATTCAAATCCCCCTCCTTTGGTCCAGTCAGGTTAAGTTTAAAGCAAAAAAAACAATAAATATTTTTTTTTATTAAAAAAAGAAAACATGTCGACACTGGAAAGAAAAAGTTTACAAGCAACATGTAGCAACTTTACAAAAGAGCTATTAAAAAAAAGAAATAGAAAAACCTCACAATTTCGTATTATTTTGGCGTGATTCCTGCATAATTTGAATCAAAATTTAAATTCGAGGTTGTTTTTAAATAAAAGAAAAAGAACTTAAAAAATGCAACCGATTTTTTCCGAAATAACTGCAAACCTTAGAAAATTGTATAACAAATTTAATGTTTTTTTTAAAAAAGTTGTTATTTTTGAAATGTCACTTTAAAACTCTATACTACTTCGTCAAAACTAAAACCAGTTTTGGATTTTAACATTCACTTTAACAGGATTTAACAAATTTAAATAAAACATTGCACAGTTTGTAGTAATAAGTCAAAATCTCAACAAATTCCCGGTTAGTTTTCCAACCCGTGTAAATCAAGCTTTGCTCTGCCCTAGCAGTTAACTAGGGGTGAGTTATGCCGCTTATAGAGGCAAGTTACATTCCCAGATATGTAACCGACAGGTACATACATGAGAAATCATGTTAAGAATGTACTGGTTTAATACAGACTGTTCCAACTCCTGCTAGATAGATCATTTACATAAGGGAAGGTTCCCATTATACACTGCCCAGTTTATCATAGCAAGTAATAAATTGATCATATGTTTCAGAGTAGTTATAATACTAAAATATTGGATTTTGAACTCATTTTTTGAAGTGCAAACTTCTTTTGGCGCAGTGCTTGTCAGTAAATGAGTCTGATCCGATGAAAAAAAAAAATAGTAGTTCATACTTTTTTTGAATGGCCAGTGAAATGGTCCATCGTTATTTGAAGTAAAGTGTTCATTCCTTTTTAATCGAGAAAATCATGCGCCGTTCACATTTCCGGCTCTAGGAATGTACCAAGCTTATCCGTTCGTAAGGATCCTCGGGTGGCGTTATCTGGTGGCCAAAAAATAAATTGATTGGGTATCCATTTATTATAAAGTAATATTTAATGTCAATGTTTCCTTTTTATTATAAATATTAACGAGGGATTCTATTTTTATCTCCACAAATTCGATTTGTGTTTATATTTAAAAAAAAAGAAAAGATAATTGTAATAATAAAATCAAATCGGAAGATTCGCGCACTGTTGTGCCTACGCACGTTATTTGATAACTACAGAAACTGGAAAAGAAGAATTACTTTTTGGCACATCAGATTATTTAACTTAAATTATTTTCAATATTTTTTATTTTTCATTTTATGATTTTTTATTTATTTATTTTATTTTATTTTATTAACATATGCGGCAATATTGCTTTAAAAAAAAATTATAAAAAAAACATATTTGTATAAATTTCATATTTGAACTTTCATTATAATAATACGAGTATAATTTTAAACATATTTGGTTTAACTTTATTTTTTTTAAACATATATGACTGTATACTCAAGATAAAGGAACAAAAGTTTAATCCAAAAATTATATAACACATTCAGTAGAAGCTTAAAATATTTTAAAATAGTTGTAAAAATCAAACTAAATAACTAAATGTTTTATAAGATAAATTTTAATGAAACGAGAAAATTATAAAGCCCTTTTTTGTACACAAATTGTATTAAGGACTTTGTTACCATTCACCATATTTGAAAAAGTTATATATGATATAATAATATATATTTTACATGATATTTTAATCAGAAACTTAATTAAAAATCCTTTGGGCAACATCCCAATATTACTCCAAACTACATGCTTTCACAATAACTACCATAACACGGGCGGTGGTGATTTGAATTATCCCATATTACATTGCCTTTGGGATATCACCGTGTTATTAAATCCCCATAAAATACAATGTATGGAATCCCTCAGGATTTTGTTTTTGTACCAGGATTATGATAAGCGTTAAATATAACACCTAAACACATAATAAGCTTGCTTATCACAATATGAGAGAGTTTTGAAATTTAAGGGCGAGGTATTTAATTCATGTTTGTAAATAAATCCCTCGAATTATTAAAAATTAAATCAAAATAAACACCCGTAATAGAATTTTTAATTCTTTCAAAATTTAAAAGTAAACCATCACCTTGTATTGTGTCTCCAGAGATTACATAGGCTATATTCATCGGTTTATATCGAGACGGTATACTTTACTTCTGTCCTATCTCTATCTACCTCGGTATGTTCTACCGACTTGTTAAATGATCGAATGCAACCAATGGATGACGTCGAAAATTTATTCCGCGTTCTTTATTTCATTAAAATTGAAAAGAGTTATATTTTAAAAAGGATTCTGTGATAAAAAGTAGCCACTTCAAAGCGTTTATAAACTACAATAAATCCCAATGCAATAAATAAAATGCTTGCTTGAACATGATTTTTATATGACTTTTTACAGTGGCTAAGACGGTATGCTTAACTTTTATCTGTATATTTTATCTACCGAGGTATTAAAAAGCCGGTTCTTTTGACATCTCGTTACGTAAAACAGATTAATGGCCATGTTTTAACCGCTAAATGCTCTTATTTGTTAATAGGGCAGCATCTAGACAGTCTCGTCACTACATTCAGCCGTTCGGATTCAAAACTGACAGTTATGTCGGTATTTAATTTGACTTCAAAATTCACATATTTTTTCTCGTATTTTAAATTTTTTATTGATTTTTAAGAAAACTGTCCACATCAGAAAGAAAAAAAAAATTGTAATAAGAACAAAAACAGCTTGGTGGAACAATTTTTTTGTCACTTTTGATGAACAAATATGTAAACTGCATGGTGCTAGACCCGTTGGTATATACCGATGTACCTACCTCGAAACTTGAAGGTAGGGGGTCGGTAGTATATCTTCGTAATCGCTCGGGAGAATTTTACTTCAACCATACCGTTATGGTGAAGATATGGTGTCCTTAAATCCCCATTGTAATCGTAGCCCAGAAACATTGGGGGTTATGTTTGAAATATTGTGCATTTCTAGTAATTCAACACTACCCTGTGCGTGTGCATGTATATATTTATACTTATTTATACACGTAATCAACAACATGAATGTGAGAGATGTCTGTGGTGTATAATATATTATTTAAACCATCACACAGTGATTCAATATTGGCATATTAAATTCTATTTGTACCCGAATTACTACAAACGTTCATATATTTATTAGTAACAAACAAAACAGTTGGATTTATTAATATTTGTTAAGAGAATATGTGATCTGACTTTTCTTCATACAAATGTATTCCCGTATTTTCTGCATGGATTATGGCACTGATGCAATGATTTTTTTGACATACAATAGAAATCTTTTTCCTTGTTTTTTTTTTAATTTAAATAAAATTTTAATAATAATAAAATATCATTAGTAAACATAATATACAATGTGATTAATAGAAAGAAAAAAAAAACAAAGTGTAGACGGTAAAGTGGCGAATTTATTACCACTAGCAATTTCTTACATCGTCTTAATCATCATTTCCTTTTTGCACCTAATAGCGCATAGGGCACTAGATTGGTACACCAATCGCAGCATATCTCGATCAATTTTGTTACACGAAGGAAAGGTGATCAGTCTTACGCTTAAATTACCAGTCCAGGGACTGTGAAATATTCTAGAGTGAAAACACCTATTTAAATAAATATTTCATATCAACTATGTCGGGACTCAAACCCGAGACCTCTTGCATGATAGGCAAACTCGATGACCATTTCTTACGGTCTGACTAAAAGCAAATAAAAAATACAATAACGATTGAAATTTCATTTTAATTATACTAAAAACAATAAAATAAATCAACAGAATGTTAAAAGTTATACAAACAGTAAAAACATTATAAGAGTTATGATGTATATTGCTTATATTATTTACATTTTAATTTATTCAATTGCCCCTTTAAATATTCATTTATAAAATGGAAATATTTATTTATTATACAGGCTGTTATTTAAACCCTGTCACATCCGAAAACACGATGATCAGTATGGGCAAGAAGGCATATTGGCACATTATAATACATTTTTAGAACGACTGAAATCTTAAAAAATAAAATATAGAAAAAAAACAAATGGGTAAGGGTGGTTATGGGTAAACAAAGGACGGGTAGGTAGGTATAAATGTTCTTAAGAATTGATCCGAACACTTTGTAAAAGGTATAAACTGTTCAAAAAATTAATTTATATTGTTTTTTGAAAGCAAGCAGTTACTTAACCAATGGCTCTAACATTTATCAGAGAACTATTTGTTTATTATTATCTTATTAACAATATCAAACAATTTTGAGACAAACTATTATTTCTCTAAAACCAACATGGTTTGACTGTGGGGTGAGATATTTATATATTATTTACCCTTTAGACTTTAGACAGACTTAAATACCACGGTGACCACAGAATGTCAACTTAGTTTATCTTCACTAAATGTTTCGTATTTATACGTAATAATATGTTAACTAAATTACCAATTCTATCTCGGTTTAACTTATTCTTATGCCAATGTACTAAACTAATTCTACAAACTTTAAGCTCAAGTCGTAATATAATTTATCTGCGTAAAATATGTACACATGCGCCGAGTTGGAGTCGTAGATGTCAGGGATTGTAAAGCGAAATTAAAATGGCAGTGGGCAAGACGCTTGGCGAGACAAAATGTCGACAGGTAGTCATCTAGAATATTAAAGTGCAGACCATAGGTAAACAAAAGAGGTGTAAGAAGACCACAAAACGACGGGCCAACGACATTGCTCCGATAGCTGGAAGAGTATGGATGAAAAATGAGGCAAAGAAAGGAGTGGAAACTTTGAAAGGGGCCCATATACAATACAGTGTTGAATAAGAATAAGACGTACATTCATTATTAAAAGAAAAAACTAAAAAACTTAAAACAAAAATAAATAACACAAAACTAAAACCACAAATACCTTATAATGAGTGTTTTGATATAAAAAATAACGAATAAATACATGCAAAAGTTAGAATGTTCATAAACATGATTTTTTAAGGCCAGAAAGGAAAACTTCAGAGGAAAATACCTCATAATAAGGTTATAAAAATCATAATAAAATATTTCCGAAAAATCATTTTTTAAAAAAAATCTCAAAATGGAGTAAATTTTTAATTTCTCGGACGAGCATCCCTTCCGCAAACCCTACCCCTCCCCAATAAAAAAAAAAGCCATAAAAACGTATTTGACTAACAAAGTGAAACGCACTAGACGCGGAAAAAGGAAACGGCTGGGTAGGAGAGAAGTAGGGGTTTGTGAAGGGACTGCTTGTCCGAGAAATGCTATTTTTTCAATTTCTATACTTCTTCATGGACCAGGTGGATTTATCGACATATTCGGGCGTTACCTAGTATGTAGGTAACGCCCGAATATGTCGATCAAATGATTCATTTAGACGAATCTCACTCGTATAAATAAAGGTTTCAGCGCTTTAACTTCACAAACATCAACAGATAAAAGAATTGAAGGAATATAGATGTTCAAATATGGGCAGAATGGTGAATATTACACAGTGTGTTAAGTGGCCACTTAAACCAGCCATTGACAGGTCATAAGCCCTGCAGATGCCTAGACTTCTACATTACCTTCTTTAAATGTTCTTCATCTCTGTTGTAATATGTTAATATAAACAGCTCCCTAGGGAGTTGAATCCAGTCCTTGTCTACAAAAATTTGGACAAACTCAAAATATTGTTCAAAGAGATAGTAACATATTTTTTCACTTTAAATAATAATACTCTATTAAATGTTCTACAATGAATTTTTTTTTTTATATGACATGTCTATATCAGGTGGGATGTTTTGGCTGTGGCTTGTTTTAGGAGCTGTTTTGTATTTTCTCCACTGACAAAAAAACCACTGAAAAGTCATTCAGGAAAAGCCGGACTATTAACAAACATCACCAGGTTTTTTGTTCCACTTTGACAGGTTTCGACATGTTAGGTCCTATTTTCGTTTATTTCGATAACTATTTTAACGCATGCTTAGACTCTAAGCTGAAAAAGAGACGATGCATCAACTAATGTGAGAAATCTTGGAGCGTCTCATCATCACATGGACAGTTATTGATGTCGGTGAGGTTTTGAGTCAGTGCGTAGCCAACTTGTGTTTTGCTGAAAGGCGTGAAAATTTTTTGGGAAAAATATTTTTGCTACCGTTGCAGGAGCCGTCTCTATGGTTAATTAATAAACGGTAGCCGAAATTTTGAAATGAATCTAACCTTACAACGGATCATACAAAAATTAATAAGTGCATATTCAGTGATAGCAAAAATTTGCGCATTTAATTTTATGCTGTCAAAGATATTACAAAAAACACTTTTTTTTTTTCTTTTTTCTGAATTTTTGGAAAATTCCTTTGTTAACATTTTATTTAAAAAATATTGTACTCAAACATCTCAAAATGTTACTATCCTTACGACGTTTCCAATATAATGGATGATTAAGACAATCTCTTACAAGAAGGATTGACCAAATACAAGACATTACTCGACAGCTCATTATTCAATGTTCCCAGAGATTTGTCAAACTGTCAATTGAGTCTACAATGAATATTAATTCGATAAATTGTACGACAAACATGAGATTTTAGATTTAATCATAGTGTTTCGCATGTAGCGGGAGAAAATACATATATTAGGATCCCAGAATGCATTTAATAGTGGATCCGTGTTTTCGAAAAGCATTTATGCATTTTAAATCAGTGAATAACAATGATTGGATGTATTTTGTTGATATTTCTTGATAGAACTCCATGGTTAATGATTTTGATAAAATTATAAATTAACTTATCCATGAACCTTTTTGGTTTAGTTTTCCTTTTAATGTTTTCTACCAATGAGTGTTTTCGTTTAAGTAGGCATCTTCAAAACTGGTGATTTTTTTGCAACGTTTACAGCTTTCATACTATTTTTAACATCTTCTGGAGATAAGATCAAATAAGTGTTTTAACAGGGGCCAGAAAACATAAATATTTACAACTAGTTTGCTACACAATTCATTTTTGGGAGTTTTTGGACCGAAATTGGGACTAAACTTTTATTATTTAAAAGGTGGGAAAATAACACATTGGAAAATACAACAGAGTGGTAAATACACATTTTAACATGTAAAATTAGCACAATACTTTGATTTTTTTGACAGGGAAGTTATCATACCTATAGATGAATATCGAAATATTTTAAGATATTATACATACTTAGATTATACATTTGTTTATGGAATGAAGTTATTCATTTCGATAGTTTATTTTATGTTAATTATATTATTTTAGTAGTAAATAATTCAATCAAACGGAGCGTAGTTATATATTAAATTAATGGTTTAAGTAAAAGTACAAAAGTTGTAAACGTTGTAAACAATTCAACAATCTTGAAGATGCCTACTTAGACAAAAGCGCTCGTTGGTCAGAATAATAAAAAGTAAATTTAAACCAAGAAGTTTCATAACAAAGTTTATTAACAATATTATCATTATCATTAAAAATGATTGGTTCTCAATTTATATGATTGTGCAAGATGTTTGATCAATTTATTGAATTTTTTGGAAAACATGGAGATGATAAAACAATTGGCAAGTTGTGAATAGCCAATAAAACTGCAGTAAAGATTAAAATCTTTTAAGGTAGAAAATAGGTAAACAAGAGGTTCTGTAGGCGTTACTACTGGCATTCAATAAAGTATTAGAATATTCATTTGTCAATATGAAATAAAGTTTACTATTAACAAATTACAACAGGGATGGAGAATATCTTGCATAGGGGAATATGAAAGTCTCAGCATTTACAGGGTTTATGACCTGTCATTGGCTGGTTTAAGTGGCCATTTTACACACTGTGTAACATTCACCATTTTGCCTATGTTTGAATATCCAAATTTCTTCAATTCTTTCATTTGTTAATTTTAGTGAAGTTAAAGAGCTGAGACCTTTATTGTTGTTAAGAGATTCATCTTACTGAATTATTTCACATACTAGACAACGCTTAAAAAGAATTTTCCAATTTTTAAACTTCTTCTTGGACCAGTTGGTTTCATTACAATATTTGAGTTTGTCCAAATGTTTGAAGACAAAAGACTGGATTTCAAATTACAATAGGGATGGAGAATACCTTAAACAAGGAAATATGAAAGTCTAGGCATTTACAGGGCTTATGATCTGTCAATGGCTGGTTTAAGTGGCCACTTTACACATTGTGTAAAATTCACCATTTTGCCCATGTTAATGACTCCCGATGGGGTGAAATCCAGTCTTTTGTCTGCAAACATTTGGACAAACTCAAATATTGTAAGTTAACTATTATTAACAAATTCTAATCTCTATATGTAATAAGCGATCATAAATAATCACATCCAAAATGCTTCAGCTCTGGGCACAATCAAAATTCTTACAAGTGTGTATCATTTTCTTCTTCTTTATACTTTAGCTTATAATTTGAAGAACATTACAATGTCAAAAAGAGTTTGATTCTTCAGAAAAGGTTCAACACTTCTTTGGCACAAAAGCAACACTACATTCGACGACAAATATACAACCTTATCCCTGTAAAATTAAAATTTGGTAGTGTTGTTGACAACACGCTTGAGCTTAAGAGAGTGCTGGCCTCATTTCTTCACGCCATTGATCAAGAGCAATCGCAACAATCGATGACCATTGAAGGAAAACAAAAATCGTGGCAAAATTATACATCTTTAAATGTCTAAGCGCTTAAAATATAATGAGTTTCAAAAAAATTTTAAATAGTTTATTTTACAAAAAAAAGAAATAAAACTTGTAAAATGTAATCCTCAGCACGCAATTTTCCAGTGAAAAATACATCATAATCAAATAATGTCTATTTTAACCAAATAATACCATACCAGCTTTTCATGCAAACACCAATATTGATTAACTATTGCTTAGTAACTGAGATGAAAATAGTTTACTTAATAATTTAGGAGTTAACCAATTAAAATGCAATCATTGTTATTCAGCTAACGTAAGAACAAGATGAAGAAATTTTGATATTCCTGTTAAAGAACACATTGGGTGTCTTCACAATTACAGTTTTTTCAAAATTATTAAATAAAAATTAACCTTAAAACTATACAACATATTTAGTAGAAAGTTTAAACAATTTAATAATAAATGTAAAAAACCAATTTTATAATAACAAATGAAAGAAATCAAATGTTACTCCACTTTAAAAAAAATCTCAACTAGATGTGGAAGATCTTTCCAGTTTTCGCCCTATTTCAAATCTTCCCATCGTATCAAAAATACTAGTAAAATAGTTTCTCATAAGCTCGTTAACTACATCGAGCAGAATTCTTTATTTTCGGTAAGACAATCGGCATACCGACGTTTTCATTCCACGGAGACGGGAGTGATAAGAGTACTATCTGACATTATAACGGCGGTAGACTCTGATAATCTGGTGTTGATGGCTCTTCTAGGCATGAGTGATGCATTTGATAATGTAGACTATAATATTTTGCTTAAACGTCTGGAGAAAACTTATGGTATCCGTGATCAGGCACGTATGTGGTTCAGTTTATATCTTAATGAAAGAGAATATGCAGTTGTGTTCGAGGGTAAAAGCTCAACCAAATTTCGGGTGACTACAGGAGTGCCTCAAGGGTCAGTACTCGAACCACTCCTCTATCTCCTTTACACTAAAAATATAGAGAACATTATCAAATAATGTGGATTGTGGTTTCACCGCTATACAGATGATATGCAGATTTATTTTTATTGCAAACCAGGCGAGAAAGGTGTGCTTGTCAATTTCATTGATGGATACATCAAGAAAATAGGAAACTGGATGGCTTAAAACAGACTAACATTAAATCCATCGAAAACTGAACAACTGTAGGTGGCTTCAGCCAGACGACAGAATTTAATCCTGGATACGGCTGTACCCAATGTAAGGAGTACCGCTTTACCCACCGTTAAACTACTGGGAGTTTTACTCAATTCTGACCTTTCTCTTGACGCTCAAATTAGTAGAACGATAAGTCTATGCTTCTACCAGCTAAGACAAATTAAATGCATACGCAAAAATTTGCCGGTTGATGCCGTCCGTCAATTAATAAATGCGTTTGTAGTGTCTAAAGTCGATTATTGTAATAGTATCTATGCAGGTAAAAATCTGTATTAAATGCCGCAGCGAGACTTATTTTCGGAATCTCTAAGTTCAGTCATATCACTCCACTACTTCGGGAACTACACAGGCTACGTTTTCTACAGAGGGTTGAATACAAACTCTGTTGGCTTATGTATAAGTCACTGCAAAACTCTGCTCCGGAATATCTAAGGGAACTATGCATTCCAGATAAACTGGCTGACAGGCGTCTCACGCTTAGATCAGCTACGTCTACGGCGAGAGGAAAAGTTATTTTACCTCTACGCAAACAGCACACTAAATTTAGTGAACGCACATTTGCGGTCGCAGGCCCTATGGCATGTAATGCTCTCCCAGCAGAGGTGCGAGGCTGTGAAAGTGAAGTGATGTTTCGGAAAAAACTTAAAACCCACTTGTTCTCTAAATCATTTGAATAAATCCGTAGCATGTGACAACAAAATAAATAGTTTTAATTAAATTACAAATTTAAAAGCTTCAATTAAATTAATTTAACAATAGAGCGCCCTTGAGGTATTTTATTACGAAAATGGCGCTACATAAGTTATCCATAATAATCATAATAAAATAAAATATGTCAAAGTAATACAACAAGAAAATCGTAAGTACTGTTTCATACAGCTGGGAAAAATGAACAAAAAACTGTATATATTATGAAATGCATGAATAAATAAATATAATTACCATTCACCATCTTTGAAAAAGTTCAAAAAGTTTGTTCTATAGGAACAATACCCTACACTAAATATATCAGATACGTGGGAATAACTATTGCCGAATCCACGAAGTCTGTTTAATACGGCATTACAAGTAAACACCGCATTTTTTTCAGAATTTGCAAATCACCTTATTAATTTTAATCATGACTTTAATAAAAATACAGAAGTAAAAATCTTACATATAAATAACAAAGTGTAAAAAGTCGATAAAACGAAAATAGTTCACAGGCTTTAAAAAATAATGTTCCTTAGATCAATAATCAAAAAACCTTTTTATATAGCCCGTTAAACGATGTTCCATTGTAATGGTCACCCTATACCTATTTAACTCACGCCCATTTTCTCACCTCTCCCTACTTTTTCGTCTATTTCTCTCACAACAAAAAATATTCTCATAACTGAAAATTTAGTAAATTATTCTTTAGGAATATAAGCTTAATGCAGATCTTTTGATAATTTAGAGCAAAAAATATAATATTATTTAGACTTGACCGGTAATCAAACCCAGGACTAGCGCACGAGAAGCAACTGTTTTCATCTCTACGTCATGGACCTTCTAAGCAAAATTAATTAGTCGAACTTTCCGACATAAAGTACACAATTTCAAAAAGTCTGCTTTTGCGTGATAATTTGAAACTGTGTGAAACGTGCGACATTTTAATACAATGTAATTTGTTGTGCTCTGGAGATTCGGGAATAGTCCCCATGAGTAGCTGTAACAAGCATCCCTTTGCTGTGTCACACGGAACACGGTACGACATTACACTGAATGTTACGGATCTGTGATGCGAAACAATTCGGCTACGTACATTTACATACAATTGTTTCACGTAGTGCCGCTTTGAATTAGCGAGTGAACGAGTTCCACACGACATTAAAATAAACGTAATTATAGCTATGCGACATGTTTTAGAAAACTCAAGAATGGGACACGATTATTTTCAACCATATTTGTCATGAAGCTTGTCAGCTGAGTATTTGCGTTGAAGACAATTAACGATCATTTAGTGTCTTCAAATAAACTTTACTAGGCCAACTTAGTTGTATGCGTTTACATAACATGTGTCGGATGTGGAAAAAAAATTGTATTATTAAAATTATTTTTCGAAATTGAAATTCATAGCAACTCAGAAAAAGAGAGGGAAAATATAATTTTTGAGAACGGGATATTACAAAATAATTAACAAAGCGTATGACCTGTCATTAGGTAGTTTGTGTGGCCGCTTTACAGACTGTGTAATACACACTTTTATGTCCATGTTTAAACATTAAAATTTCCTCAAGTTTTTCATATGTTACCTCTTGTAAAATAAAATAACTGAAACCTTTATTGGTGTAGGTAAGATTCATCTGGCTGAATAATTTTACCTACAAAACAACGCGCAACGCTTAAAAATCATTTTTAATGTTTATACTCTTTTACTCTTATTAGTTGAATTAACAATAATTTAAGTATGTCTTAACGATTCTAGACAAGACTGGATTCCACGTCAAGCCAGTAAGACAATCAAAAAAGTCTGTTGGAAGATTTAGATAGAAGAGTTGAGAAATATATGATAATATGATATTATACGCTTTTGAGTAGGGAATAAGGAGGTTAAGGCTGGTGACCTGTTGAGTTGAGAAATATATGATAATATGATATTATACGCTTTTGAGTAGGGAATAAGGAGGTTAAGACTGGTGACCTGTCAACTGATCAGTTTGCATACCAACTATTAACATAAATTTTAAAGGTTTATTTGTTTAACACTTTATAAACAATATATAGACAAAATTTTGAGTTTGTACAAATTTTTGTAGACAAGAACTGGATTTAACTCACTGGGAAGCTGTTTATATTTACATATTACAAAAGAGATGAAGAACATTTAAGAGAAGGTAATATAGAAGTCTAGGCATCTACAGGGCTTATGACCTGTCAATGACTGGTTTAAGTGGCCACTTTACACACTGTGTAACATTCACCATTCTGCCCACATTTGAACATCTATATTCCTTCAATTCTTTCATCTGTTGATGTTTGTGAAGTTGAAAAACTGTTATTTTAATAAAAATTGAAAAATAACATTTTCAGGCGTTGCCTAGTATGTAGGTGAAATAATTTGATTAGATGAATCTCACCCGCATAAATAAAGGTTTCAGCTGAAAATTATTCCATTGATCATTTTTCAATTAGTTTTGATTTGATTTCGATTTTGAAAATTAATTTTATGAAGGTCTATTCATTTGTAGTTTAAACGAACTGGTAACTTTTACCAAAAAATTCAATCCAATCTATTTTATTCCATTTCTGATCAGCTGTATCTAGATAGTATATATTAGATATAATGTACACGGTGATGTTAAAAAATTAAATATTCCATCATTGTTTTTCTTTGATTTGTATCAGACAAGCGCCGTGGGGCAGTTGGTTAGACAGCTAACTTTAAAACTGGCGTCGCGGGTTCGATTATCGCTAGTTGTAAGAAAAAAAATTGAAGAATTTTGATTTCTCTCAATTGCTCTGGGTAATCTGGTGTATTTTTCATAAACTCCTTCTATATTTCTTCTTTCACACTAGCTAACGAGCTTTAAAATAGAGGCTTAGCGAGGTAATTTTTTTTTTAAAACATAGATAATGGTTCAAAGATATTTTGATTAAATTTATCCATAAATTAGCCACTAATGTAATTGTAGACGAAGAACTAAAACTTGTAAAAAAATGTAGTCAACATGGACATAATACGAGAATATCAGACAAATACCATAAACAATTTTCTTGAACAAGACAAGGACAATCAAGACCAATGAACCAGGGACAGAAATTATACAATAAACTACCAGACAAAACTAAACAAAAGACTCAGATAAACTTTTTAAAAGATGTAAAAAATATTATTTGGAACAACAGAGTATGAATAAAAAAAATTATATTATTTTTGTAAAATGAATGTTACAATCCGTAAGGGTTAATAAATAAATTTTTCGAAAAAAAAGCAAACAGAGTATATATTCCACCCCCTTTGTAAAACGTAACCGGTGTAATTTTCAAAGTAGTGAAGTGATATGACTGAACTCAGAAATACCAAAAATAAGTTTCGTTGCGGTGTAAAATACAAATTGTAAGATAATCATTTTATTGATTGTTGGACCGTAGATACCAATTATGATAATCAACTGTAAATACTACAAAAACATTTATTAATTGATGGGTGGCATTAATTGATAAATGTTTGCATACGAATTCGATTTTTCTCATCTAGCAGAAGCATGAATCATGCTGATGCTTTTTCAAAAAAAAAAACAAGAAAACTTGATCTTTTAAATTATAGCAATTACATTTTTTACTTGGTAAAGTTTTGTAACATCCTGTTGATTGAATGATTCAAAAACCAGTTTCACCTTTGTCCTGTAGAGTTTTACATTCAAGAGAGTACTTTATTTTATTTTATTCGTTTGCTATTGGAAGGCTAGTTTTTCATTGATCCCGTGCTACGTATTGTAAAAAGATTGTAATTAAATTAATAAACCACTCCCCTTTATTCAATCACTATCAAATAATTGGCTAGCGTTCTGTCTAGAAATAATATAACGTTCATATATTTAGCCATATTACTCACTACGTAGCCTTAGCCAATCGTATTAAAATTTATCTCAGAGAAAAAACTAGCTGTATCTTAAATCACAAATTCGAAAAGAACAGTGACAACACAGGTTTTCTAGCAAGTTGGGGCAGGTTTATAGGCATGAGTTCTTCCTGGTTGTGTCATTTTAAACTGCTTCTCTGATATCCACTAATGTATGTTCTCATTTAAACTTATTGTTACAGAGAGGAAAAATATTTTCGAGAAGGGAATATGAAAGTCTGGGCATTTAAAAGGCTAATGAGCTGTTATCGGCTGGGTAAGGTGGTTACTTTACACACTGTGTAACATTCACCATTCTGCTCATGTTTGAATATCCGCGTTTCCTCAACTCCTCCATCTGTTGACTTTTGTGAAGTAAATGAGCTGAAACCTTTATTATGCGGATGAGATTCATCCGGCTGAAGCAAATCACCTACTAGGCAACGCCTAAAAACAATTTTCCAATTTTTATACTTCTTTTTTTAACAGGTAGTTAATTTAACAATGTTTGAGTAATCCAGCCAGTCTGCAAGCATTTGGACACACTCAAACATTGTTAAATGTATCCTCCTATCACCTCTCCTCTTTTCATAGTGTAGTGTTATTTTTTTAGTTAATTTTTGTATAAAATTATAAGATTCTGCATAATTACCTAGAATATACTATGTACTTGTAATTCTCTCAAACTTAACGGTTTAGGTACGTAGGAAGAAATTTCTATAAGGTAATTTGCCTTTACCTATATCTACATATAAATTGTTTATATATTATTTTTATATTTATTTTACATAAACGGCATAGATTGCCCTTAACATATATTGAAAATACATATGAAAAAAAACATATATATATATAAACGTAACAAAAAATGATAAAATTTCATTACTATAACAATAAAAACAAGAAGGTAAATACACATAAGCAACCAACAATACTAACGAAAAAAATACATAAATATGAAAAAGCAAAAAAGTAAAATATTATTAAATATATAGAAAAGTTTACAATTATATTGCGAGAGAAAAAAAAATCAGACTCGTTTTATAACTTTCAAGTCCAGAACCAAATATATCAGCCTTGTCCTCATACTAGTTACCATATCTGTGGAGCCTAGGGATAAGCAAACGCATGTGATAGTCGGTCTTAGAACTTGCAGAACAAAAGGGAAATCTGTGTCAGGTATGTCGACCAGGTTTACGGAAACACATCAACTCCAGCAAATCTGGACAGTCGATGAATGAATTGATCACTTTATAAAGTAATATTATGTCAGTTAGAATTATTCTATTGGAAAGTTTTAGAAGATTTGCTGAAGATAACAATTGATTTTAAATTAATAAAGCAGTTGGAATATGTAGTTTAAAATGTATATATTTTAGAAATTTCTTCTGGACGCGCTCGAGTGAATCAGAATGTACACTAAAATAGGGCGACCAGACTGGAGAAATATATTATTTTAAACGACTTCTAACCAGGGAGCAATAAAGTGACTTAATTAGTGTGATATTTTAAAACTTGCTAGTAACCCTACAAATAAATCCCAACATACTTAAAAGTGTGAAATAAATAAACACATTTATTCATAATGTTTTAAATAAATGAATAAGGGGTGGGGAAAAAATATTTTCCCCATGGCTACGGGGCGCAAAATAGCGGAAGCGAAGCTCTAGGGCTTTACGCTATTATTGAGTAGATTGAACTGTAATTTAATGAAAATAAGTGAGCGATTCCAATCGTCAACTACAACCTGTTACAAGGATAATGGACTAGGAAGGAAAGCCACTAACCTGTGCAGTCGTTTCTCGTTCCTGCAGTGGTATGGTGCAGGCACTTGACACTAAGGATGCGATTGGATGGAGAATGAATATATCGACACATCCTACGTACAACTTTGTAACTGAAAAAAGTAAATTTTACAGGAGTGCGTTTTAAAGATATTTTAAAAAATAACTCGTGATATTTTGCTGTTCTTACATAGTAAAGCTGTGAAACTTGGCATAACGCTTTTAATTGAGTTAATTAATAAGATAAAACATTAATGTTTTTTCTGATATCGCTAGTTTTTGTTGTATCACACTCACACACTTATATTTTGCTACGTAACCTGTCATCAATACTGTTAGTCGCTGATACAGGCTTTTTCAATGGGATTCTTATGAAAAGTCTTAAGATCATTGCCTAGAACACTTTGGTCTAGATAAGTTGGAATTCAGGAGACATATTTTAGACTTGATGTATCTTTATAATGTAATCAATTGTAAAATTGACTCTACATTTTGTTTGGAGAATGTACTCTGAACGTCCCCGGTCAGTAAGATTGTACTTTACATTTTATCACTATATCACGTATGTTAAGATTATAAAGTTATGTAGAAAGAAATGTTGATGTTGATATCTTTAAGATACATTCAATAAATATGGAGAACTGTAACGCAACTTTGAGAATTGAATAGCCCCCTCTTTAAGTTGGGTATAATAATTTGTTGTAACCTGTTAGTATAATTTATTGCAATAACTTTCATATTATAAATATATTTTGATTATGCTAGTCAATAAAAAAAAATATGTACAAACTTTTTTTTTACTTATTTGTGCTTGTTGTGTTCACACATATTTGATGAACAATATCTAAATATAACAAATTGTGATATTCATTATTGGCTTAACAAGGATTAATATTTTTTGTTTTAACATCCAGCATAGTTATACAAATTTTACTTTCCGAATCCGATGTAAAAATGACCATTTAAAGATTACAAAAAATTCGATATATTTTATTTATTTATTTATATACGGCATTTCTGCCATTTACATAAATGTGGTTTAAAGAAAGCTTAAAAATAAAAATATGTAAAAATCGAGGATGAATATGTGGAATATACTCGTACTATTCATATTATAAATTACTTGAAATACATACATATTTTAATGTACGTAATTATAAAATACCAAAATACATTAATAAATCAAATTATAACTATTCTAACCCAATTTTCTGAAACTGATTTGCTATTTTTGATAAAAATATGTTGCTCACTTTATTTTTTAAGTTAGGCAGAGATAATCTAAACATATCAAAATATGATGCATATTTATTTCCGGTATTCTGTAATCCAACAATAGGTGAGTTATGTTGAGCTTCCGTTCGAGAATTTTGAAAATAAAATATTGTAGATGTTCTGCTTAACATAGGTGGTACTTAAATATATCAAGTCTTCTATCCTATGTCGACTAGTGCGACATCACAGCCACACAAGAGTTGATTTGACTTACGCACGGAAGGTTTCGGGTTCGATTTTAGATCAGACCACAAATATTAAATGAGATTTTTCTCTAATATGCTGTAATCCGTTACATTAATGATTGGGCCTCCCGGTTTATGGCAGAAATTTAAAATTTTTTTAATGCGATATATTTTTTTTATAATAAATAAAAATAAACGTTTTTAAAAAAATACTTCTTGGTTATTTCGATTAACGTCGATTTAGGAATTTTCCCAGTTATTCTCAACCCTTCTCTTCCAAACTGCATCAACCCCTCTCTAGCTGAGTAGTTCTGGGGTCACTCAAGCATTCATCTGCCATTAACACGACATGGACAAATGTTCAGCTATTTGGGCCAATTAGCCTGGCTGGTGGTCGCTCCCGACAGTAGTTGGTAGTTAGGTTGGAAGGCATTATTTAAGCCGATTGCGCAAGGAGCAATCGCTCACTCATCGTCAAACTATGATTCAAAATATATAGTTATTTTCATACATTGAATCTCATGCAATAAAACGATATTTGACCAACAATACTTTAAGTTTGTCCAAATATTTTTAGACAATGACTAAATATCACCTTTTAGGGCGTTATTAAAACATTAGTTAAGGCTCTTAAACTTCACAAAAATCGGCAGCCAAAGTAGTTCCTTCACATACCCGAAACCGTTTTAAAGACCGTGGGTCTTCTTATTGGTTTCACTCCGAGAAAAAAACAACGGTTATTATCAATAAAACGAGTTATTCCTTTTGAATTTAAATTTTATATATCGCCATTTTAATAGAATTTAACTCTTTACTTTCACAGTGAGTTAGGCAAATTATGTGTAGGACCTTTGTCGGATATTATCATTCATCCTCATGACCATATTGCAAACACAAGTGGTAGCAAAAACTGTATTTGCTTGCTGCAAAACGATTTTAATAAACTTTGAAATTGGACACATAATCGAGGACTTATTATTAAAAAAAAAAAAAAAAAAACGTTTGTAAATTATATCACCTCACGCTAAAAACTATATTTTTCAAAATTTCAGTGCCCATAATGTCAACTGTCTTTAAAATAAAATACCATTTCACTGTCACTGCGATGTTATTCAATTTGAAAGCAAATTGAGGAATATGTGTAGATTTAGATTTTTTCTTTAATTGTCAAATATCTAACCGTTGTGATCGATTGCGGACTCTAGTTAGTACTTTTTATTAGTAATTTTTTATTCTGCCCAAAAGTACATGGTTAAATTTTCATTTTTTCTTGGTGGGGACTTTAATAAAAAATAATATCAAAGCATGGGGTCACTCAACCATCACAAACATAAAATTTATACAGTGTTTACAGTATTCCACCGTTAAAAAAATAGTTTTTAATTATATCTACAAAATGATGAGTAATAAAAGTGAACCATATTTATGTGTTAGGGGAATCGAGGATGGATATAAGGATAAAGGATGCCAACTTCATTAAGAATCATTACTGGCAGCAGACAGCTGTGGTAAGATTAAGTCACAATGTTACGAGAGATATTTAAATTAAGAGTGGAGTGAGACAAAGCTGCATATTATCGTCCAAACTATTTAACTTATACTCGGACACGATCTTTAAAAATGCTGGAAAGATGATGTCAGTAAGAGAATTAGAATAAACGGAAAAATTATCAATAATTTCAGATACGCTGACCAAACCGTTATCCTGGCTGATAACGCATGTAGCCTTCATGAACTTCTTAGTTAAATTGACAAAGCTGGTAGAATAATGAGCTTAAACATGAATATGGCTAAAACAAAAATGATAGTGTTTAGCCAAAACCCTCACAATAATGCTGTATTGTGACTTAATGGTCAAACAATCATAAAAGTGACTAACTTTAAATACTTCGGTAGCAAATCACTTCTAATCTGGACCTAGATTTGGAAATTAGATGCAAAATAGAGATAACATGATCAACATTTAATGGCATGAAATAATTACTCTGCAGTGATAGTCTTAATTTTAAAATGAGGCAGGGGATGGTCAAGTTCTATTTGTGGTCAATACTGCTCTACGGGGTTGAAACATGGACTCTCAAGGTGAACTCCATAAACCGACTAGAGGCTTTTGACATGCGGCTTAACCGAAGAATTCTGAAAATTCCGTGGATAGATTGAGTGACCAACGTGGAGGTGTTGAGACGAGCCAGTGCCGAGAAAGACCTACTGTCCAAAATAAAACAGAAAAAACTCGCATGTCTGGGCCATATTATGCGCTTCTAGAGTTAATCGTGATGGAATCGTGATGATGAAGATTGAGGAAAAGTGTAGAATTGGAATGCAACAAATGTCTTGGCTGAGAAACATCCGCGACTGGACGGGAGTGCGTGGGGTTGTGGCGCTGTTTGAAATTGAATTTAATTAACCATCTGTTCGGCACATTCTCTCAAAGATAAAGACATTTTGCAAATATCGGGCACAATATTGTTCAAGATCATAAATCAACAGGTGGCCGTTGATAGGTCATTAGTGCCTTAAATGATATATCTTGCACTCTAGTAATTATTTTCTCATTTGTACATTATTATTGACAGTTATGCTATGCAGTACATTTAAATAAACAAATATTCCATGTTTATGCTCAGACATCCATATTTTCTCATCTGTGTCGTACTGTATTGTTTTTTACTTTCTTTCAATATCTTTTCCTGCCTGACGACAAGCCTCTAAAATAAAGACTTGCTGGCTTCCTTAAAAAAATACAAAAAAATCTCCAACACTATTGTCACGTGTTAATCTTAATAGCTCCTTAAGGAAGTGAAAGTATGTGTCTACAAACATTTGGACAAAGTTAAAATATTGTTGAATAAATCAACTGGTCCAAAAAAGTATGAAAATTGAAAAGTGTTCTCAGTCGCCGTCCAGTAGGTGATATTTTTCAGTCAGGTGAACGTCACACACGTCAATAAACGTTTCGGCTATTTTTTCACAAAAATCAACAGACAAAAGAATTGAAGAAACACGTATGTTACTGATACACAAGCGCGTTCTTAATGTTATGTGAATTAAAAGTACTAACAAATAATAAAATAATATTTTTCATCACGACGATATTTATTTATTTCGACGGCTTACGCCTTTGACAAAGTAAAAAATAATATTGAAAAACGATTATAATAAAACAAATCACTTATACACAAGTATAGAAAATATAATAATATACACAAAATAAAATCAGCAGAAAATAAAGAAATGATAATGGAAAATTAGATAAGAAATTATAACATAGGTATGAAGCAAATTAACAATAAATAAAGAGTTTAAATATAAACATATATTGCGCATGGTAGTAATTTTGTGGGTTTCACAGTCCTGGATGACACATACATTAGCAATGATGTCACCTAAAATATAGAACAACGACCAAAAAATCAGGTCATCATTTAATATGAACCGGGTTGTGGTCCCGTGGCTAGTGTCCCGGACTCACGGATCGAAGGTCCGTGGTTCGAATCCCACTCTACCCCAACTTGGTTCCCATTTTCTAATAGTGAGTTATTTACAACTCGTTGAAAATGGCCCTCAAAATTAAATATTTGCCTAAATTATAAGAACGCAAGTATTTCTTTTAAAAAAAAAATATTTAAAAAAATATAGAATACAAAAATGTATATTCTGCAAGACTAACAGTATTGCATGCAAAGCGTTCGTTTACATAAAAACAACGTCCTACAATAAATAAAATTCATTACACACTTTGTTTCTACCATGAAAATATAAAAAAACAGAGGAACGTGGCCTATACAGAGACGTCAGGACGTTGTAACGCCCAGTCAGCCCAAGCATGTCAGCCCGAAGAGTCAGCCCAGCCAAGTCAGCCCAACGCATTTACTCAGTTCCAGCATGTAGTCCAAATGCAGTCAGTTCAACTTATCATAGCCATAACTCTCGTGTTTTGTAAAATTTCCAAATAATTATTCACCATGTAAAAAATGCACTATTGGATCTCAAATCTCGTGTCTTCTGTCGATTTCCAACTGGAATAATAGCTTCAACTCTCAACACAGCAAAATCCTACATTTCTAATAAAACACCAAAAAAATATCAAGGCCAATAGAATATGATCATAATACCAGAGAAAAGGAAAAAAATCAGACTCCCACTTAGGAAAAAGGCGAAGTCACAAAATTAAATTTTATATACGGCAGCAAAAAAATATTATGATATGAGAATAAAACATTTATGAAGAAAAAAAATCAAATCCAACTGATAGTAAAGAAATATGTTTTAAACGACATAAAAATGAAATATAGTCTACTAACAACCTTTTTTAGCTTAGCTTATGACCTATTGGATAGTTTTTTTTAATATTTTTTTTTCAAATTTATTTATTAACCCTTACGGATTATTACATTCATCTTATAATATTAAAAATATTTTTTTTATTTATACTCTGTTCTTGATAATTATATTTTGAAAATATTGATTTCAAATTACTACCCTTGAAAGGAAAAAATACTAAGTTTATTAGGTTCACGTGTTTTATTTAGTGAACATGATAAAAATAAAATAGGAATTAATTCATTAGTTACGTAAACCTTGATGAATAAGCTTGTTTGCTTTGAAACCGGTAGGTGGAAAAAAAATTGTGGTTAAAAACAAAGTTGTTAAATTTATTTTATCAAAATGAATAACCACAAAGTTAGTGCTTCAAATATAAACTTTATACAAATTTATTTATTAGCATTCATATTTTTTTTTACAGTAATTAATATTTATAAATGTTAATTTTATGTGGCCACCGTACACACTGTGTAACATTCACCATCCTGTCTAAGTTTGAACACCTGTATTCCTTCAATTCTTCCATCTGTCAATTTTTGTAAAGTTAAAGAGCTTAAGCTTTTACTGATGCGGGTGAAATTATTTCACGGCAACCCTGAAAACGTTTTTCAATTTTCAAACTTCTTCTTAGACCTTTTAGACCTTATTAGACCTTCTAAGGACTGTAGTTAACCTCCTTAAGAGCTATCGATTTTTAAATATTACAACAGAAATGAAAATCATTTTATGGAAGATAATGTATTTTATATTAGTCTAGGCATTTACAAGGCTTATGACCCGTAACAAAATGATGAATGTTACGCAATGTGTAAAGTGGAAACTTAAATGAGCCAAAGACATTCCGGTAAATGCATATATCTCCATATTCTCTTCTCAAAAAGATGGTTTCTGTGAAAAATTTCAACGCTTATTAGTTCATGGTTTACCTCTTTGTTCTAATACTCAAAGCACCTCTTAATACCCATCTACAATTCTTCTTTCTTTTCCAACTCATATAGTGTTTATGCGGCTCGACTGTGTAATCATCTCCCATCTACTGTCAAAGATGTGACAACAGTATCGCTGTTTAAATCATGTCTGAAAAAATATATGTTTTCTTTTCCTTAATTTCTTTCTTTCTTCCTTTTTTCGTCTTCATTCCTTTTTCCCATTGAGTAATACTTTTGATTTTGGGTTGTTTATTAAAATATACAATTATTTCAATGTTTGTATGTCTTTACCTCTTTTAAAAATATTTTCTATTGAATATGTTTTGCAACTAGAATTACAAAAATGATTTGATTTTATTGGTTGTTTTGAAGAAATTGCCGTCTGGCTATAAGCCTGCCAATTTACAATTAATGTTATGTACAAATTGTTAAATAAATCAATTTATCCCCTACAAGTAGAAAAATGGTGACGGTTCTGGTTCCTCTGATCGGACTTGTTTCTTTCGGTTTACTAAAAAAGCTAATGAACTAACATACCCTTTCGTCATCAGAATAGAAAAAATAAGACTGAGAGTGACAGAAACATTTACTATATATATATATATAAGTTGCTCTGACGGCGATAAGGGCTAGGGATAAAAAATAGAATATATAAATTCTAAAAAAACAAAAGTTTATTAATTTTGAAATGTAAGTTAAATTCTAAAAAAAATATTTTTGTTTGAAAACAAAATATTTTCGAAATAAAAATTACTCTTCATTACAGCTAAAAAAAATATATTTTTGCAATGTGCGGATCTAAAAAAAGACCACAAGACCTTTAAAACGAATTCGGGAAAGTGGGTGGGGATTTCAATGAGGCAAAAAAATAAACAATTTGAAGAACTCGTTCTACAACGTCGAAATTCTAAATAAAATACTAAAATCCTCATAAATTATTTTGTTTCTAAGATAAAGGGGATGAACATGATAAATATGAGTTTTCATCATTTATATAACCTGTTTACTCGTAATATTTCTACTAAACGGTGGTTTTAATAGCCTCTGGCATGTAAGGGAGTTTCTTTTTTAGCGTTTTTCCAAACTTTTCTACTTTGCGTTCTGTTAGCGTTAGATGTTACAAGCCTGCTCTCAAAGGCATTCCGGGTGATTATCTAACAGCGTAGGGTTAGTAAGGGTCTGAGGAAGGTTTTGTGAGAACGAAAGATTAAAATTTATTACAAAGCTTTAGCCGTATTTTAGGAACGCCCCTACGAGACTCAATATGGTATGACCATGGAATATTTATATTTAAAAATACTTTGTTTTTTGAGAATAGCAATTTTTAATAATTTACAAATAGACGGAGAATATTTAAAAGAAATAAATACGGAAGTCCATGCATTTACAGGGCTTATCACATATTTAACACAAAAAGATTATGCTTATAAGCTATTATTGGCTGGTTTAAATTGCCACTTTATTCACTGAGTAAAATTCACCACTTTGCCAACGTTTGCGCATACATATTTCTTAAATTCTTCCAACTGTTGATTTTAGTCAAGTAAAAGAGCTTAAACCTTATTAATTGTGAAGAGATTCATCTGATTCAATTATTTCACACAAATGCAACCAGCATAAACTAACTGACCTATGAAGAAGTATAAAAATTGGAAAATTATTTTCAGGCATTGCTAGAACTAAAAATATTGAAATCAGGTTTTTTATTTATTATATTTTTAATAGTTTAGATCGGAATAACAATGTTTACTTTACCACAATTCTTTTTTTTAATAGTTAATTGTTTTTTGATCATTAATTTGATTTTCAAATGCCTCACAATTTATTTTTTTTTGTATTGTGTATGTTACATTTGTTTATATATTCATTATATTGAGTTTTAATTTATGCTTATAAAAAAAAACAAGATGTTAATGGATGCATAAATTGAGAAAGACATTGAATGACAAAATTCAACAAACACTTGGAAAGTGGTGGAAATCTCAAAGGTTGGAATAAACGGCGGGCGTGCATGTGAAGATGTGTGAATATGGAGGAAGCGATAAATGTGTACAAAGACAGAGATTTGGGATTCTTTCATCTCTGTTTACCTTTAAGGTGTGATGGTTTGTTTTTGTTTGTTTGAGCATAATTAAATGAAAAAATACATGTGACAATAGGGTCCTTCCGGAACACAAGAAATTTCTTGCTAGTCGGGACATGAAACAATGAACCTATGTATTTAAATAGGTAAAAGTATGAAAACTAAAAAAAAAAAAAATTAGATATTTCTTTTTTTTTTTCTTTTTTACAATTTCTGTTTCTCTTTTCATTCACTCATATCAAACACAAACACACACATCCTCCCTCTCTCACTTTTACACACAAATACATACCCTCTCGTACACACACTTTCCTAAACTTGCCCTCACACCCTCATACACGTAATTACTTTTAGCTTTTTGGTGCCTTTTTTTTTACGTAACTTTATTGGATTTTGAAAATTGTATTTTGATGGATTAAAAAAGATTTACCTAACCTGATATTAAATAGGTACCTTGTAAAAATGCTTTTGTCGAGAAATCAGATAATTGAATTTTATTAACAGACAAGTACCGCAAATTGAAAAATGTTTTAATTTTAAAAATATACAACTAATTATTTTACTTTTTATTGCAGGTAAGCAAATTCAACTTGAACTTTAATCAACACAGGCTGATATTAATTTAAAAAATCAAATGTCTTCCAACTCGCTTAAAACTGTAAGTAAATATTTTTTGTACACTTTTTTTATATTTCAATTAGAGTAATATATTGTAGAGATAATAGTTTCGGCTCTTTATGCGGTGCAGTAACAGTTACTGTTTCACAAATAAAACTGTTTTATAGCGTAGACAAAAAATCTAGTACCAGCAACTGCTGGATTAGTTTCACAAATATTAATGTGTGTAATTAGTGTTATTTTTAAAAAACCACGTGAAACTGTAACGCGATTTTAATTTTTTATGGGTAAGTAGCCGCTTACGATTTTTCTTACGCCCCGTAAAATAAGTATTTAAACAGTTCAATTTGATACTTTGACTAGTTTCGCTTCACAGTAACAGTTTTATTTTTTTATGCAACTGTTACACTCGTTTCTAAAAAAAAATTGATTGATTTTTACATCCCAGATCAGTTCATTTTCTTGTGAAACTGTCTCAGCTGTTTTAGAAGAATAACCGTCTTAAAACAACAGTTTCAAGTATGAAATTCAATTGACTGTTATAATTTTTGTAATTTCGCTTTTCTTGTAGTGCATTTTAAAGGAAAAACGAGGCAAAGGTAAACTGAACGTAGTTATGTAAGAAACAGCCAGCCATAAAAAAGTGAAACTGAGATAAAAGCGCTTGTGAAAAGAGTGAATAATCAAATCTATACAACAGATAAAATGTTATTGACTTTAACAAATCATAAACAATGAATACAGTTTTTTTTTTTAATTACAAACAGGAATATTATTACATATTTGACCAATTTAAATAATTTTTAAAGTACCGTTAGATGTTTTTAGTGCTGTGGGTGTTTTTAGTAAATATAAAAATGCCGTTTTTGTGATCGACACCATTTTTAAAAGATGATTAATACAGTTTTTTGCATGAAAGCGGTTTGAATGTTTCTAGCAGAACATAGAATAGACCTTACTACACCGATAACATTAATTTCTTATTCAAAATTGTGGACTGGCTGCTTTCTGCATAACAACGTTCAACTGATCCAGTTTTTTGCACGAAAGTTGTGTGCTCTTCAACCTTTATTTGTCAATAATATATATATATATTTTTTTACAAAGTAAATAAATCTTTGCCTTCGTTGAAAATTAATCCTTCAATGTTGTGATAATTAGTTTTTTTTTTTAATAAAAATGTTTCTGGCTCGTATTCTTTCTCTTTTAAATGTTTTGTGGTCTAATATAAGAGGGTTGCTTCTTAAGTTTTGAGATAACACCACTCTGTCAGATTTAAAATTTACAATAAAAATTCTTTATGTAACCTAGTTGACATTATTATTATTTTTTTTTATTATTAGTTATATAAACCATGAGTATTTAAAAAACATTAAATTTAAAAATACAATATAAAGCAACAAAAAATAGAATAGTGTTTAGAAGTAAAGTTGATATAAAAAAAGAACATGAGTATATAAACAACATAAATTTTAAAAAAAATACAATATAAAAAAATAAAAGATAGGAACAGTGTTAAGAAGTAAAGTTGGTATAAAAATAAAAATAAAAAGATGAGTGTATTAACAACATAAATTTAAAAAAATACAATATAAAGTAATAAAATTTAGAACTGTGTTTAGAAGTTAAGTTCGGTTTAAAATATAAAAAAAATAAAAAAATAATATATATATATATATTTAAATATTTATATATATATATATTTATATGTATATAAAAAAATGCAGTTAAAGGTTTAAAGCAGCTAGGTACATAATGTTTTAAAAATACAATATGAACAGAATATTAAGTTCTATAATTATAATGATAAATATGTACATCTCCATTCCCCTCCTTATCCGCTCTTCAAGCATTCTTGTCTTAATTCCGCCCAATTTACAATAACTTACTGTTCTTAAAAAAACAAAAAAAATCTTTGATTATTGAAAAATATTTACGAGTACATAAAAAATAATATTTTTATATGTATAAACTTATATGTATTTATTTGATATATAGTATATTTTCTTTACTAACTTTGTGGAAATCTGTTATTAGTTCTGAGTTTATACACTATATCTGTTTGTTTACTATAAATATGAATGTAGAACTGTTGATTTCCCAAATAAAATAAAAACAAATATTTGTAGTCGAAAATGGCCTTATTGTTTTTCAGAATATTCTCCTTAAAGATCATTACACTTTTGCATGCGTTTGAACCAATTTTTAAAGCGCTTTTTGCAGTCCAATTAAGGAACCTCCTAAACGTAACAACTGCTTCTTCAGGCATCGAAAAACTCGCAATTTATTTTTGATATGCGGGAATAACAAAAAATCATTGGGTGACAACGCAGGACTGTACGGCAGATGACCCATCAATTCGATGCAGTGAATGCTCAAAAATTTAATTGTTTGAGCTGATGTGTGACAGCTTGCATCGCCGTGGTGGAGAATTGATTCGCCTTCTGCAATACGTTTCCCTTATTTTTCTGAAGACCTCTGGCAAACAAATGGTGGTGTGCCATTCAAAATCGAGCGTTTTAGGTTGCTCTAATAAAACGGAGGTGACATGTCTAGTTATTCCAAAAAAACTGGCGACCTTTTGCTTCGAAGTGCTTCGTGCGCAAACAACTTTTGTTGGATTTGGCTTATCTTGAAAGATATCACTCGTATGACAAAACGTCCTGTGTACGCTAACCATTAAAAATGGCAAACTTTACGATGACAATGTCAGATTTAACATATTCACACCGGTGTTGCTGTATCTCAAAACTTTAGTAGCAACCTACGTACAAGAAATAATATTTCTTAAAACAAAGTTTACCGGTTGTAGCATAGCGGATGCAATTGCAGCTCCTACCCGGTATGAAACCTTGAAAACATCACTAATCTGAGAGAGTTTATCAGTATTGATAAGGTTTTGATTTTGGGTTTGATTTTTACCATATGCATGACTGCAAGTTGACAAAACGTTATCTTCATTTATAAGCAATAGTTTCCCCTTGTCATCTGAAGAGTTATCAGAAAGATGCAAAACTGGGGCCTTATGCTTGATTAATTTGTTTTGAAAACCGTATGCTACTTCCGTAATTCGACGAATGACAGCATTCTTGAACCACTTATACAAATGCAGTCGATTGAAAACCAATCGATTTTATCTCGAGTGCCCTAAAGCACTCGACATTGACAATCGAATGCGATATCGCAACTTCAGCTGTCAAACTTTCTTCTCGTGAAATGCTCGGCATTCATGTTCGAATGACATATATGTATTTTCGTTGTATTTCAACTTAAAATTTACAACACTGATCAATGTTATGATGATGGCGTTTCAACAAATGTGCAACAAATACAACTGTCCTTTTTTTAAATCCATTATTAAATGAAGTTTCACTAAAAACATGAAATTAAATTTATTTTTTGCTCGTCAGTGTAAAAATACGTATTTGAGATATGTATTATAATACAATGTGTTTTTAAAATCCGTTAAATGAATATGAAATATTTCTAATAATATGAAGGTGTGTGTTATGTCGAAGGCAAAAAATAATTATCAATGTTGCAGTGTCTCAGTAAAATATTTACATTTATTTCTTTTTTTTATATTCCATATACAATATATTCAACAAAAAATGTCAGACAAGAAACAATAAAAGTTTACGTGTAGCAGAAAAGCCATAAATAATTACGGATTTGTTAGTGACGCCACTTTTTAATTCTTCCTTGTAATCAAATTGTGAGAGGGTTTCCAATAATAGCATAATAACAAAGTAATCGAGACGCCTGATTGACTATTGTCGAGTGGGTGACAAAATGTCACATCTTTCCAGCGTAAGGCTCCTGGAGAGTTTGACAAATTATTTGTTTTTTTTTCCTCTCACTTCTTTTGCGGATAACACCACCAATTATCATTTTTTGGAAAGTTTATTTATTTATTTAACACTTTATATACATATACAATATGTAAACATAAACATATAAGGGCGAGCAAATTGCCTTAAGGCAATTTGTTCCTACCTACCCAAACCGTTCAGTTTGGGAAAATTACAAATACATGAACCTATTGAATCTTCTTTTGAACAAAATTTAAAAACAAAGGTCAAGAAAATAAAAATATACAATCTCGTTGGTCTTCGAAAATATACCGTTCCACTAGTGACACAAATCTATCCTTACTGCATCTATAAATAACAAAATTTGTGCATTTACATAGGGGAAATTCAAAGATCTTTGGATTTTTTGAAGTAAAACGCTTTACTTTGTTATAAAAGTACTCAACGCTTTTACTCAATGTTTTCTGATTTTTCCATAAATTTGACTAAATCAAAATAAAAATAACTTTTAAATAAGCTCTTTTATAACTATGCAACAATAGGATCTTAAAATATAAGACTGGAAAAGAAATCAAAAGAAATGTCTCAGAGCTACCTTATGTACAAGATAATACATATTTGAAGAAATGCCAGAAAACGCAAACAATGAAAACAGTGTATATATATTTAAATTCAAATGTTAAGAGTGTATTTGTAAAATAAAACTAGGTTATAAATGGTGAATGTACAAGTAAATATCAGTGTTGAAATAAAAGAACAGTGTGAATATTATAAATTTAGAAAGTAAGTAGATAAGTGTACAATAGTAAAAAAAAATGTTAAAATAAGTATATATATGTAATTTTTTTTCTGCAATTATTATATGAGACTATGTTTATCATTAAATCCAATAATATAAATAAAACAACCAAAGTGAAAAATGTTTTTGACATTTTATTTAATTTTATTTTATTTGCCATTTTTACAGCTAAGTAAAAAAATAAGTAGAAAAATATTATCAATACTAGAGCCAATTAAAAAAATTCACTGTTAATCTAATGACACATAATATATAAGAAAAGAGTTTACGTAATTCTATGAGTGTGACGTTTGTATTCATGTGTATTTGAATGTGTGTATGCGTGAATGAATGATGGAGAGGGTACATGTTCGTGTGGAAATGAATGAGGGAGAAGGTGCGTGTGTGTGGGTGCATTCGTATAAAAAATAATCGTTTAAAACTTGTGATTATATTAAAAATGGTACAAGAAAGAGCTTGGTGAAAAGTTTGAAACCTTTTTGTTAAAATTTAAATCAAGAAATTTTAAAAATTGTATTTTATATTTATATATTAAGAGAAACCTTGATTTTTTAGTCGAAATGTAATTTTATTTGTTTAACTTTTTGTCCATAATGTTATTTGTACATTGGCGGGCTTATTGCCAAATGGCAATTTCTCCCAACCAACCAACCAATAAAATAAAAGTTTAACTTTTATAATTCAAGTTACAGAACACATTCAATAGAAAAATAATAATAAATAGCTAAAGATATATAAGAATAGAATTAAACGTGTTTGTTTATAAATCAAAACTATAACTCAATCGAAAAAAGGAAAAAAGAGGAAAAAATAAAGGAGGAGCGATTAAGGAAGAAAAAGGAGATGTTCCTTCAGACGTGATTTAAACAGAGATAATGTAGTAACATCTTTAATGATGGATGGGAGATGATTCCACAGTCGAACCGCATGGACACTATATGAGTTAGAGAAGAAAGGAGAATTGTGGATTGGTATTAAGAGAGTGCCTTGAGAATAAGAACAAAGAGGTAAACCATCAACTGATAAGCGTTGAAATTTTTCACGCAGGTAAATAGGGGCGTTAGGACTACGAAGTGCATGTGATCCCACACCAAGTACAACAAATTGTTTTTTTTTAGGTGAGATATTACGTTTCGTATTTTTTAAATTTGTTTTTTTCACTTCACGTGTATCACAAAAGTTGTATCTATTAATTAAACACTTTAAATGAAAATAATCTACTGTAATATTGTGTTTTTACCTCAATAATCTAATTGTTTCAATCAACGTAATCCTATTTTCAATTCTGTTTAATCGAGAAGGCAATCAATAGACTTCGAAACAAGAGCACAATCAATCAATCGGGTTTCGAATCATCGTAATGTCTAATGAATCATTGAGCAAAACAAAGGAACGGAATAGTTCAGTTCGTGGCCAATTAGATGCGACTATTCGGAGGCTTTGATCTCCTTTTACTAACTTACCCTTTCACGGAATTTATGCCTCCAAGTGGGTGCTGGCTGATAAGTTGAATATTTCGAGATACAAGAACAAAGGAAGAGACACCCGTCCAAAAAAATGTGAAAATTTCAGGTGAGTTTAGGGGAAATTGCGGGATTTAGGGGATGAAATTTGATATTAAACCTTAAGAAAACGATATCTTTAGTAAGCTTGTATATGTTATAAGAGTTTTTATCGACTCTTCCGTGCCATAAGCAAAAAAATGTGTTTTGAGCTAAGTATGACGTTTAATAGAATTCGGAATGCGTTACGCTATCCCAATTTTTTTTATATTTAAACTATCATAATATGAAATGTGACCCTTGTAACATATTTATTAGATCACAAAACGAAATTAATTTTTAAATAAACGATTTTTATTGCAGAATGCATTAGATGTTAACATAAATAGTGTATTGAAAACTTTTGAATAAAATTCCGGTTGGTCCCTTTTTCTCTTATATCACTCAAATAACAAACATTAATATTATTATTATAAATTAAATTTCTCTTTTGAAATTTTATATTACTACTAAAATCACTTTAATGAAATTTTATCGACTTCTCTTGGTTTAAAATCTTCTCCTTATATTGCTTTTTCAAATTTTAAAGATTACTTGCTATACTTGTTATTCCTTCTTTATTTATTTTTTTTTTTTCTGCTGCCATTGGCATGTTTTTATACTTTTAAACTACTTTTAATTACTTATATTATTTATGTTAATAAAATCGATATATTGCTGCTCTTACTATAATGTGTGATTAATTTTGAAGATGTTTTTTAAATTGACCTAAATTTAAATTTACTGTCTTATATTTCACTTAAAGATTCTTCTCATCGTTTCTTTGAATCCCTTAAAATAAATATGTGTTTATGTTTTTCCTTTTTTAAAAAAAATGTTATTACTATTTTATTTTATTTTTACATCTGAGCATGTTTTTCATTCTTTATTTCCATTCTTAATTCTTAATTACTCTTACAAATTTTCTTCATTTTTAATATTATTTCCATTTGTAAATACTCACTACAAACTACAAACCTTAAAATATATTTTTTTCACTTAAATTTTAATTTTTAAACAACTTTCATTTATGTTTTCTTTTTCATTCTCTTTTTTATACTTTCATAATTAACCTTACATTTAATTGCTTTTTAATATGGAAACTTTACTGGTCCATTAGAATTAAGTCCAATTGTGTAAAATATTAAACTTTGTAACTGTACTGTATGTTTCCTGAATAAAAGAAAATAAAAATAAAAATAAAAAAAACAAAAAAATTGTGTTCGTTTTTTCAAAAATTTTCAAATGAGGATCAAATAATTGAAAAAAAGGTAAATATCATACGTCATTCGAAATATTTTCTTCTGTTCTACAAGATTTTGTATTTGCTTTTACGTTACAAATATTATTTTATTTGATGACAAGCCTTCAATAAGAATGTCGAATTGATCAAAGAAGGCATTTTCGACAAATTGTTCTGTTCGTGTTCAATCGAGGAAACAAAGTTGACAGAGCTGCTCGCAATATTTTCGCAGTGTACTATAAACATGGTATGAATAATTAGCTTCTTTGTTGTAAAACAATGAAGGAAAATACATTTGTGACCTATTTGTAGTAAAAAAAAATTGTGTCCTTTTTAAATCTTCAATTGGGTAAAACGAATCCAATTTATGCTAACACAAACAAATAATAATTATTATTATAAAAATAATATTATTAATATTTTCATTTTCATTTTTATTTCATATCAATATAATAATTTTTTTCTTTTGGGGGGGGCTTAGGGTAAAAATTCATTTTTACGAACATTAAATTCGATAAATATATAATTGCCTTTTATCTGAAATCTCGAATTTCTTAAACAATTTTCCGCTAGGATACCTAACAGTCTTCTTAAAAGTGTTTTTTTTTTAAATTATTTATTAATACTTTTATGATTTTGTATTCTTTTTTTCTTATACGGAATAATGTGACCTCACTGGGGTGTCCCGTGCCGAGGGAAAAAAAATACAATAAGTACAATGAAACATGCCTTAAATTAGTTATTTAACATAGTTAACGTTATAACCAAATAAAAACGTAATTAATATATTTAACTTCGTTATCACCGTAAACATAATAATCAAAATACACCAAAATAATAATAAAAAAAGAATAAATTTATGACAAAATTTCATAATCAGGAAACAATTTTTTACTTATTTGGCTTGATCCACTCATTGATCCGTGCGCAACCCACCTCCAATATCCATTTCTAACTAGCAATTTTATGCTGAAAGTACTTAAACTAAAATATATTTTTTTAAATAATGTATCCAAAAACATTTATTTAAATACAAATTTTTAATAATTTTTTTTTTATTTTTTTTTATTATATTGAAAACATATTATACATAATTATATACAATATTCCCAAGGAGTTTTTTAAAAAAAAACTCATTTAGGGACATACAGATAATAATTTTTTTAGAGACGTTTTTAAATTTTAAACTATAATATTATTTAACAAAAGCAGAAAAATTAAAATTATGATATACTACAAATTAAAAAGGGTATGAAAAATACTTGAAAATAACAGAATAAACAGAATACTAGGCATGGAAATAAATTCAAAATAATGTTTACACTATGCAATCTGGGAAAGAAAATTGAAAAAGTTTAAAAATTACATGGATGTATATATACATACTGAACTAGTACAAAATAAAATCATTTTTTTTTAATTAACAAAATATGCGCACACCCAATACAGGTTAATTTTTTTTATCAAAAACGTTGAAAAAATTGAAATTATGTATACAAGCCAAAAAAAGTATATAAAAAGAAAAAAACACAAATAACATTTAAATAGTATTAAAAATTACATATACAAGCAAAAACGGTGAAATATTAAAAGGTATATGTTCAAGATGCGCATTCTCTATAAACTAACATTATTTATTCAAAGTACTTCTGGAAAAAATAATTCTTCAATTCGCACGTCCTGTTTCTATATTTTGAAATAGGTACTTTAAATTTTTGTGGCAATTTATTAAATTCCTTGAAACCTATGTATTGTAAAGATCTAGTACCAAACTTCGTAGACTTCACAGATCCAATATATATATTGTTTTTAAATAATAGTTGGTACGCTTCCACTTATTTATTTCACCAATTAGCGCTTTCACCCTCTAATAGGCAACTTCAGACTGGTAAATATTATATATTTACAGCTTGTTTTTAAATATAAGTGTTTGGGTAAATGATAAAAATGAAATTCCATCAAGAATCGTAAAAAATCATATAGTATTATTTAATGTTAAATACAAATAACAGGTTTTTTTTGACGTTCGATTGGTAATACTGCATTTGATTGTAGTGCTCTTAATAGCATTCGATTATTAACACTGTCTCTTGTCAAACTAATGATGGTAGATAGTCTGTAACAGTACTCAAATTAATAATGAAATGCGCTACACTCGAACAACGCTTGCAAATTGTGAAAATTTACCTCAAAAATCAGCGTTCATTTCGCCAAACGTAAAGGGCTCTTAGTGAAATAATAAATTTACTCGTGACAAGTTTGGCGACAAACTTTGTTTCTGAAATATTTTTTTATTGGCCTCCGCGATCCTGTGATTTGACGGCATAGTTCTATTCCCTATTGGGTTTCATTAAGTCCAAGATAAAGGAAAACAAATCGACCATTTTCAAAACATTTCACCTTATATTATAACAAAAACCGTTTGAAGGGGACATGACAAAAACGGGATAAATATATATTTTTTTTTTAAGTATAAATGTCTATTCAATCAAATAAATTTTGTCTGTTTCTAAATCTTTAACATTTGGTTTGTTTATTTTACAAAAAAAAAATGGGATCAGAGTTGCTAAAAATCAGAAATTAATGTGTCGATTGATGTAATGAGCTGATTTTTGTCTATTATCCCTTTCCTTTCTGAGAGTACAAATTTGTCCTGGTGTTAAATAACTCACACCTCTATCTCTTTTATGAAAATTCATTTGATCCAACTTATCACTGTCGGTACATATTTGGACATTTTTAAGTCGTTATAATTATTTCCAAAAAACGACTTCTGTGGTGCTAATCTGAATCGTCTCTTTAAAGAGTAATTTAATAAAGTCTACACGTTGCTTCGTATATGACCACACTGATTATTAAACGTAAAATAAATATGAAGATATTAAAGTAAACGTGATGATTTTTATTCACAACATTATTGCGAACTTAGGTATTACCCAAAACAGTTATTATTTTGAATTTATTAAACCGTATTTTTTTAAAAATCATTTAACGTTTAATCATCAGTGTGGCCATATATGGAGCAAAGCGTTGTCATATACAAAAAATTAAACTCCCAAATTAATCACTCCCTAGAAAGTAGAGATGATTTTGAGTTGCACCCCTAAACATCTATCCCCCGTTTGAAAAAATTACTACTAATATTTTAATTATGACAGCAAGTTACTTTTTTTTTCAAATAATTTCGTGGATTGATTGTAACGCGGGTTTTTCATTAATTTTCGTAAACATATCGTATTGTAAGAACCATTTTTTATATTGTAATTCGCTGACATTAAAAATTTGTACCAATGTACTATTTTTTACAAAAAGTTTTAAAAAATACAATAAAAATGTACAATCGTTATCAAGCGATAAATAACATATTTCAAAAAGAAACATTTCGAAAATTCTACCAAATCTATGTTCAGATACAGCTGCGGTTTATTTTTAGTTTAAATAAGATGCTTTGGTTAATTTTTTTGGTAAACGTTTGCGTAGATATTTTTATATTAAATACTAACTTGTTTCACTGAACATATGAACCTAATATCCCACATTTATGGTTTTTATTCTTCTTTTTATAATATCGCAAAATTATTTTTACCTCCCTTTATTTTGTAAATAAAGCCGAATTTGTTTAAAAATGTAGCTAAAAATTAGGCCGACAAAATGAGCTCGTAAAAAACGTATTTCGTCCTTTCAAACACAATAAAAACAAACTCATTCCGGTAAATATGTACTTTTAATTAAGTTATGTGACGTAAAAAACCTAAAACTTTCATAACTAACATTTCATTTCATGAAACAAGTTTCACAATCCGGCGCTGTTTGCACTTGAGACATTTACCCTTATATACGTTATTAAGTACCGGGTGTTCCACATTAAACGCTCGCTTGGTATTCAGATGGCGCTCGGTGCGCCATTACTTATGTGCAGCGAGTTTACGACCAGCCTGTACCTGCATTTCCTGTGACGTGGCTCGCAAAAACAATTCGTGAAAATAAACGGGGTCACCCTGTCTCGTGAATTTATCAAAATGTATTAGATGTTAGTAAATAATTATATTTTACCAAATACCGAATGTTCCGTGTCTACAAGTTTCGAGACATTTGACCAAAATAGTGCACGTTAGTTTTATTTAACTTTTCCGAAACTTCTAGATGTAGGTTTTGCAGTGCAGATAAAAAAACACCTAAAAACGTTAATAATTTATTTGCACTCGGTGATGTAACATCGTGTTACCACAAGCAAAAGACTGAATATTTAAAAGTTCAGATATTTGAAAAAAAATAAACACGAAGAATCTTTTCCAAATCCGGTGTGAAATATCTTTTTGAAGATTGAAAAAAATTCAACTTCATCGTTTAAAAAAATAAATGAGATGTATTATAATCAGTCATGAATTTTTTTATTACGATTTTTTACTAAAAACATTAAATTTGTTAAAACTTACGATAGAAGAAAACTTGTAGCCCTTTTAAATTTATTCAAAATTGTAAATTCAATATGGGATTGCCCTGAACTGTTATCTCTCATCAACTTCAGGGTGCCTGGAAGAATGACTAGACAAGTGCCACCGTTTTATAGCAACAATTCACGGACAGTGTATACTTGTAATGCCGTATTTAACAGACTTTATGAACTCGGCAATAGCTATTCCCGTGTATCGGATATATTCAGTGTAGGGTATTCTTCCTATACCTTGTGAACTTTTTCAAAGATGGTGAATGTTAGTTATATTAATTTATATATACATTTCATAAAATATACAATTTTTTGTTTACTTTGCCCAGCTGTATGAAACAGTACTTATGATTTTCGTGTTATATTATTTTTAAATATTTTATTGCTCAATTTGTTTTTTTACATTTATTCTTAAGTTGTTAAAACTTTCTACTGAATGTGTTGTATAATTTTTAGGTTTATTTTTTTTATTAATTTTGGGTAAAAGGAAATTTATGTTTTTTTAAAAAAAGATTAAGCCAAATATATAAGTATTATATTTTTTTGTAAAAGACAGATTTGCCGTTTATGTTAATAAAATAAATAAATTTCTATTTTAATGTTTTTTTATTTTGTTTTTTTGTATGTTATTTGGTATATTATTAATAACTCTCATTTATTACTACAGTATTCAGCGATTTTCTAGAAACCATATCTCAATTATCATTTGAATTTTGTTTTTGTATTTTTTTTCTAGTGATTTTAATAAAATTATGACTATGTATATTGATAATGTATGAATCAAAATTTGTAAAATTTATATTTTAATATTTAAATCGGATTTTTTTACATTGTCTTCTTTGGAATTTTACTATTTATTATTTATACTTTGTTTTGTTAAATATTTATTCTTGCATCACATGTCATTATAATTTCATCCTATTTAGTTCGCCCGCACCAAGATTATTTCTCTGTTATCTGGTCTCCATATTATGATGTTCACATCAAAAGTATTAACTCAGTTTAACATCGATTTTTAAGAAAGATAGGCTGAAGGTTGGGCTTATCCAGAAACCAATATACTTATAATGAGTTAGAAACTAGCTTTAATATATCTTCTCTTCAAAACCGTCGAAATAAATCCAACTTTTTAGTTCTATTTAAAATTTTCAACTCACTTTTCGATGCGCCTAAACTACTGAGTACAATAAAATTAAATATCCCATCTAGAAAGCTCAGACAAAACTTACACTTCCATACCGATAACCATAGAACTAACTGTATTTTTCATTCCTCTATGCCCAGAAATCTTAGGTCTGCAAACAAACATACCAGTCTTGATTTTTTTGATAACAAGTTGTCTTCTTTCAAACAATCGCTGAATCAAATTCAATTATAAACACCTCTCTCCCGCTTCCACTTCAAGTCACAAAATACTATTGTGTCTTTCTATTTTCCTTTGTAATAATTTTATTTGTATAAATATTTCATTAAAAATGCCCATTGGGTGTTTATTTAAATAAATTAATGAATAAATATAATTTATTTAATTTTGATTGTTTTTTATTATGGCTTAACATGGGCACAGCCAAAAAAAGATTAATAAATTTATTAATATTGAAACGAGTGTAATTTTCAAAAAATAAAAATAAAAAATGTCAAGTGCTGTTACTTTACGGATCTTAACTTAGAAGGGGAAATTTAGTTGATTGAGAACTCTAGCTTTCCACACAGTAGCCAGGCTCTTTAAAGACCTGGGCTTGGAATACGAGAACTATTCACTGGGACCCATCATAATTGATCTTCACAGGTTGCTGTGACGTCAAGAGCTTGTATAGCTCTCCCCCCACCCCTAAAAATAAGAATAATAGCGTTAGCTACTACAAGTGCTATGAGTCGGCTGGTGGAGATCTGGAAGAATCACAGTATAACCATTAACACCAAAAAGAGACTGGTGAAGGCCTTGGTTTTCTCTGTGTTCATGTACGGTGTGGAGTATTGGACACTGGGGGAATCTGAAAAAAAAATCGAAGCTTTCAAAATGTGGTGTTGGCGGCGAATGCTGCGGATTCCGTGGATGGCCAGACGTAAGAATGCATCTATTCTCCAGGAACTGGACATAGGAAAAAGACTAACATCCATGTGTGAGAAAATAATCCTGCAGTTTTTGGGCATATTTCCAGGGTAAACTCTGATAGTTTGGAAAACTATTTTCCTGGGAAGTGTCGAAAAGACAAGGTCGCGTGAACGTCAACCGACAATATGGAGCGGCACAATCACTGAATTATAAGAATCATCACTGATGCATGCCTATAGAAGAGCACAAGACCGTTCCAGATGGAGGAAGACTGTCCACAGACGAGCCAGGCCTGGAGTCGGGCGTAATCACCATCCTCAGACATGAGGCACGGATTGAAGGGTTAGCTACTAAAAACATGTTACCTATCAGTGCCTTGGATTTTTATTTTTGCGTAACTACTATTATGATGGTGTATAGTGAACGCGTACGTCACGAAAAGTGGTGGTATAAAATTATTTAGTAACATTCAATAAAACGTTTTACCACTAAGTTAGTGGTTAAAATATTAGGTTATAAAATTTTATCTAAATTTATTCAAAATATATTTACATTAAGATTTTTGAATTTGTTTATTTAAGATTTCCCAACGACATCTTTACAGAGACCGCAAAAATACTTTGTGAAAATAAAATAAATATGACAAGGCCAAGAAATAATATCGCTGTCAATATTTCTCCCTTTAACGCAACATTTTGACGTTTTTTTTTATACGATATGCTTCCAAATAAAATAAAATTAACTGATGACAAACAATACTTTAAAAATAAAAACAAAATTAATATATAAACCAATATTAAAATGACATATGAAATACTTGTATGTAAAAGAAAAAACATTTAGAACACTGTATACAGTTCTCCTTAAAACAAATAACCCTAAAGAGGACTCTCAATTAATTTTGCATAAAAATATTCCATGTGGTAACCATAATAAAAAAAAATATGGTTTTACACTCTAATATTACACGGTTCATAGACTGGCACCGGAAGCGTAAGACTGGTCTTATAACAGATGATCAAGATACGCTGCAATTACTCTTCTGATATAGTGCCCTATTCACTTTTTATTATAAATTTGTTTAAATCTTAAACACTTTAAACATTGCGTCAATGCACCGGAACTATCTGTTAAGGTTTATCTGATCTAGAGTGGTACTGTGTTACATTTAAGTAATTTTGTATGGACTGCAGCGCAGTGTAGCGCAGTTCTAGTACAGTTTTTAAAATCCAAAGCTGTAAAATATTTCGTGTTGCTATGACGCTCTTGTGCAGTTTTTGTAAATTTGACTTAACTTTATCATTTCTTATTAAGTTTATTTAATCAATAGTAACAGGTTTTTTTGACTCGATGGCTACTCTCAGGTAAAAATCTTGGATATGGAATTAGAGTGGAGGTAAGTCCGCCTCGTTTAATAGTAGTTTGAGCATTTGCCTACCATTCTTGAGGTCCTGGGTTCAAATCTTAGCTAGCCAGATGTGAAGTATTGATTTTAAAGGTTGTTCAAAGTACAATATTTTATTGCTCCTTGACTGGCACCTGAAGAGTTACTCAGATCTTACCTTTATATAAAAAATGATTAAAATACCCTGCATTTAGATTATTGCAAAAAAGGGTAAATTGATGATGATAAATGAGCCTATAGAAATAATATATAAGTATTTTTATTTTTTTTTAAAGATTTGTTTATATCACGTCTTATAAAAAATTCCCTTTCTCCTCTTCAAATTCTCTTATTTTCCTCTTTTATTCCCTTTTTTCTTTTGATTCAATCATTTTTTTTTTGCTTATACTTTTTGATATTTCTTTCTGCAGTTATGATACATGCATTTTTTTTTTATATTAGTATCGAAATTTAAAAAAAATGGAAATTCCTTCGTTGGAAAGAATTGCCGTTCGGCAATAAATCCGCTAGTCTGCATATTATTAGTACTCCAAAAGTTTAATAAATAAATAAAAAAGATGATAGTTTTGAGAAAATGAAAATTATGTTTTTTAATGTTATCCGTTGTTATTTTTTAATTTTCCTGAGACCCACGAAGAATGAACGAATTCAAAGTGTTGCGCAAATAAACATAATGACAGAAACGTTTATACAACCCAAAACCTGTTAAAATATTTCTTTTCGGTTACATTGCTTTGCGTAAAATTTCCTGAAATTTCTGAAAACGGGGCACGTGTTTGTGTAGCAAAGGTTGTGTTTACTCAAGCCCAGATACCTTCAGAGCATAAGGCTTCTGAAAACTGAAAGCCTTTTCATACTCAAAATGTTTCAGGATTTTGTGAAAGCTTCCGACGTGGCAATGGCTATTGAAACAATGTGTCAGCCAAGTACTGCGATGAAAAAGTAATTAATGTTAAAAGTAAAAGCTATTTTATCTTTCCTTAAAAACGGACATTTATTTTTAACCTTTTAATACGATTACGTTTTAAACTTTGTCTCTTTATTTTAATGGCTTAAGCCTAAGAGTATTTTTGTTATTTAATTACAGTTTTTGAGAGGGTGCAAATTGTATATCTTTCAAAAACATAAATCCTTCTTTTCTATGAAGCTTTTTGTTTAACTCATAAACCTACATTGTTTTGTTGTTAAAAAACTTACTCATAAAATAAGATTATAATGGTTGAAAAATTTATATAGCAAATTGCCCGGTTTCTAAGATTAAGGCTTATTTTAATAATAAAAGTTAGCTTTTATAATTTTTGAGTTAATTTTTTTTCGATTTTTTTTTTTCATTTTTTGATTTTGATTCAGTAACAGTTTATTTTTTCTTAAACATCGATAAAATAAAATGCAAAATAAATTAATAGGTCAAATATACCTTGATAAAGAACCTTATCTATCTTTGTAACCGGTCGGTAGAAAAAATAAAAAAACAAGTTGTTAAAAACAAAGTTTTTTGTTTTGGAGCAAATTTTTGTCACCCTTATACGGGTAAATGATGTTAAAAATAATATTTTATAACAAAACTTAACTAATTTGATTGAATGCACATATATTGTAAGATTACGATACTTGTTTTATAAACGATGTCGAATAATAATCTGTTTAAGATACAGTTTTCATTAAATTATACACAAAATAATTTCAAGGGTCTTAAAGACTTTAAAAAAAAATAAATATATATATTTTTTAAAAATTAGGGGATGTGGAAATGTAGACATTGTTTTTGTCTGGTTTAAGTGATCACTTCACATAATGTTTAAATTCACAAATTTGATCAATGTTTGTGATTTTCAGAAAAAGATATCCATCAAAAAAAAAGTTTTTTCTTGTCTGTTTAGATGTTGATCAATAGATAAAATCCAAACTCCACTGTTGGTAAATAAATACATACACATTTTTAAAATATAGATTACACAAACATCACTCTTTCAGATTTAAAATTTACACAAAAAATGCATTATGTAACTTAACAGACATTATAATAATAAATATGTATATCTCCCTTCCCCTCCTCATCCTCACTTCAAGCATTCTTGTCCTAATCCCGCCCAATTTACAGTAACTTTATGTTCTTAAAATAAATATTTTTAAAATCTTTGATTATTGAGTACATGAAAATAACATTTTTATGTGTATAAATTATATGTATTTATTTGAAATGTAATATATTTTCTTTACTCACTTTGTATACTATGTGGAAATCTGTTATTAGTTTTGAGTTTATACACTATATCTGTTTGTTTACTATAAATATGTATTTAGAACTGTTGATTTACCAAATAAAATAAAATAAAATGAAATAAAATAAAATAATTAAAATATTTAGAAAGTATGGTAAAGACTCTGGGAGATATTTCAGTAGTAGAAACGTATCCAACAGAATCGCTTTCCCTTAACCATTAACATACTGTGAAAAAAACTCCCTCGAGTCACTGTATGATAATCTGAGGTTAGGAAATGATCGTCTTATAATCACTAACTCCATTCTGTTTGTTAAAATTAGTAGTTTGTCTTGATAAGTAATCTAATGAGTTTACATCTTTCTCTCAAATAATTGTTTTGTACAATATATTTGCCTCCGAATAATTGTTATTTTTGTCATTTTTGAAGATCCTTTTCCTGCCAAAAAAATTCATTTAAAATTTTCCAATATACCTAAATATGTGATATTAAAAAAAAACTATTTCAATGTGTTATTGAAAAGTACAAAATTAAAAAAATCATGGTAATATTCGTAAAAATTGCAGAAATATTAATTATTTAAGTGCAATCTACAACGCCGCACCACACCATCGCAAGAACGGGCGGGAAACACAATGGAGAAACATCACTTACTACGAATACGTTGAAAATATATCAAATGAATTTAGAATAAAAAACTGGAATCTCAAAATCAATACGTATATTGTAGAATAAAAAATTTATACATGTATTTAGAATTTGTTTTTTAAATACGTCACTAGAAAAACGCGACAAGTTTGGCCTTGATAATTGTGACGTCAAGATTTATCCTTATTGGTCGGAATTTGAATAATCGGGATCAAATAAATATGAATCGTGAAGTATTAGGGGCGTAGCCAATGGAATCGCTGTTTTTGCGGGAATTCAAAATTACAGATTAAAAAAAAAAATATGCTACTAATAAGTAACAATTTTTTTTTTACTCGACAGTATTTCAAAGACTTTTATTACTTTTAAAATGTTTTAAAAAAATATGTTCCCCCATTGTTATCAGTTTTCTACGGTATAAAACTACACACCAAAGATTCTTAGACCATGTTTATATTTATTCTGATAAACCATCAGTATTGAAAAAAAGAATAACAATTTGGTTGACAGACATTAGAAGTAAGGAACTTGAGAATGTATTGAGGATGGTAATCTTAATGTTATGCTATCCCATTGAATCATTTATAATTTTATTGTATTTTTATATGTGCATATATATTATGTATGTATGTTTGTATGTAGTATGTATGTGTGTATGTATATATATTTGAATATTTTATTTTATTTTTACATTCAATATTTGGTACCTAGAATTTTTAATTTATTACCAAAAGAACTTAAATTTAACTCACATTGTAACAAGAGCAAAATAAGAGAGTGGCTACTCGATTAATAATTTATACATGAATAGTAGCTTAGGAGTAAATATTTTAATTTTTCATATATTTTTTTGTATTTAAAAAATAAATTTATATATTATTATTTGTATTAACATGTTTATTTTGATCTTTCCGGCTGTTAATTGTTAATTTTTATCTGTTATTCATTGTTTTTATAAATGTAAATAATATTATTAAGTCAGTTTAAATATAATCTTCACCAACAAGCTACAAAAAGTGGCTTGGTGGGATTTTAGTTTTAGTAAAAATATAACAAGTGAAATTTTTTTTAAATTGTAAAAATGTATAATTATGCTATAAAATAAATAAACTGTACTTTTTTTTCTTCTATTTTAGGCTAAAACTGTTGTATAACTGTTTATATTTCTTCAATATTATTTTTATTAATAGGAAACATATTCGGTAACCATATTTGCCGCAACACATCGGTTTCTTAGAACAGGCATTTGCCCATATAGGAACCGATCGCAACATTTGGCATACTAATATTTCTGGCTTTCCACCCCTCCATATACTGAGCCTACTCCTAGTACAAGCAGAATTTGCCAGATTGATTTTTGTGCCATTTTTGTAAAAATGTATGTAAAAACTAAAAAGTAAAAAAAAAAATTTTCTTGATAAGTCTATTAAGAACCATTTTATACGTATGAACATTAAAACATTACATTTGTAGCAAGTATCAGCGTTACGTTATATGAGATTTACGAGAGTAAATATAAGCTCTCATTAGTAATGTCGTGCTCCATCTAACAAGAAAACGAAGTACTTTGTCCTTTGTTCCTTTAGATGCTTTGACTGAAAACAAACAGTATTCTACTGTTTAGATTGAACAGATTTATTTTGAGATTAATTATTAAAAAATCACATAATTGGCCAAAAAAGAAGTCAGTGTTTTGTTATTGAGATAAAATATAAGAAGACGATACTCCATACAAATTCGAGCAAAATAGGCATCACGAAATGAATAGGAATGACTAGCGGAGGGAACAAGTATCGTTTTTTCATATCACGACGACTTTGACAAGCAAAACAAGTATTAACTTACTCATAAAATAAGATTATAATGGTTGAAAAATTTATATAGCAAATTGCCCGGTTTCTAAGATTAAGGCTTATTTTAATAATAAAAGTTAGCTTTTATAATTTTTGAGTTAATTTTTTTTCGATTTTTTTTTTTCATTTTTTGATTTTGATTCAGTAACAGTTTATTTTTTCTTAAACATCGATAAAATAAAATGCAAAATAAATTAATAGGTCAAATATACCTTGATAAAGAACCTTATCTATCTTTGTAACCGGTCGGTAGAAAAAATAAAAAAACAAGTTGTTAAAAACAAAGTTTTTTGTTTTGGAGCAAATTTTTGTCACCCTTATACGGGTAAATGATGTTAAAAATAATATTTTATAACAAAACTTAACTAATTTGATTGAATGCACATATATTGTAAGATTACGATACTTGTTTTATAAACGATGTCGAATAATAATCTGTTTAAGATACAGTTTTCATTAAATTATACACAAAATAATTTCAAGGGTCTTAAAGACTTTAAAAAAAAATAAATATATATATTTTTTAAAAATTAGGGGATGTGGAAATGTAGACATTGTTTTTGTCTGGTTTAAGTGATCACTTCACATAATGTTTAAATTCACAAATTTGATCAATGTTTGTGATTTTCAGAAAAAGATATCCATCAAAAAAAAAGTTTTTTCTTGTCTGTTTAGATGTTGATCAATAGATAAAATCCAAACTCCACTGTTGGTAAATAAATACATACACATTTTTAAAATATAGATTACACAAACATCACTCTTTCAGATTTAAAATTTACACAAAAAATGCATTATGTAACTTAACAGACATTATAATAATAAATATGTATATCTCCCTTCCCCTCCTCATCCTCACTTCAAGCATTCTTGTCCTAATCCCGCCCAATTTACAGTAACTTTATGTTCTTAAAATAAATATTTTTAAAATCTTTGATTATTGAGTACATGAAAATAACATTTTTATGTGTATAAATTATATGTATTTATTTGAAATGTAATATATTTTCTTTACTCACTTTGTATACTATGTGGAAATCTGTTATTAGTTTTGAGTTTATACACTATATCTGTTTGTTTACTATAAATATGTATTTAGAACTGTTGATTTACCAAATAAAATAAAATAAAATGAAATAAAATAAAATAATTAAAATATTTAGAAAGTATGGTAAAGACTCTGGGAGATATTTCAGTAGTAGAAACGTATCCAACAGAATCGCTTTCCCTTAACCATTAACATACTGTGAAAAAAACTCCCTCGAGTCACTGTATGATAATCTGAGGTTAGGAAATGATCGTCTTATAATCACTAACTCCATTCTGTTTGTTAAAATTAGTAGTTTGTCTTGATAAGTAATCTAATGAGTTTACATCTTTCTCTCAAATAATTGTTTTGTACAATATATTTGCCTCCGAATAATTGTTATTTTTGTCATTTTTGAAGATCCTTTTCCTGCCAAAAAAATTCATTTAAAATTTTCCAATATACCTAAATATGTGATATTAAAAAAAAACTATTTCAATGTGTTATTGAAAAGTACAAAATTAAAAAAATCATGGTAATATTCGTAAAAATTGCAGAAATATTAATTATTTAAGTGCAATCTACAACGCCGCACCACACCATCGCAAGAACGGGCGGGAAACACAATGGAGAAACATCACTTACTACGAATACGTTGAAAATATATCAAATGAATTTAGAATAAAAAACTGGAATCTCAAAATCAATACGTATATTGTAGAATAAAAAATTTATACATGTATTTAGAATTTGTTTTTTAAATACGTCACTAGAAAAACGCGACAAGTTTGGCCTTGATAATTGTGACGTCAAGATTTATCCTTATTGGTCGGAATTTGAATAATCGGGATCAAATAAATATGAATCGTGAAGTATTAGGGGCGTAGCCAATGGAATCGCTGTTTTTGCGGGAATTCAAAATTACAGATTAAAAAAAAAAATATGCTACTAATAAGTAACAATTTTTTTTTTACTCGACAGTATTTCAAAGACTTTTATTACTTTTAAAATGTTTTAAAAAAATATGTTCCCCCATTGTTATCAGTTTTCTACGGTATAAAACTACACACCAAAGATTCTTAGACCATGTTTATATTTATTCTGATAAACCATCAGTATTGAAAAAAAGAATAACAATTTGGTTGACAGACATTAGAAGTAAGGAACTTGAGAATGTATTGAGGATGGTAATCTTAATGTTATGCTATCCCATTGAATCATTTATAATTTTATTGTATTTTTATATGTGCATATATATTATGTATGTATGTTTGTATGTAGTATGTATGTGTGTATGTATATATATTTGAATATTTTATTTTATTTTTACATTCAATATTTGGTACCTAGAATTTTTAATTTATTACCAAAAGAACTTAAATTTAACTCACATTGTAACAAGAGCAAAATAAGAGAGTGGCTACTCGATTAATAATTTATACATGAATAGTAGCTTAGGAGTAAATATTTTAATTTTTCATATATTTTTTTGTATTTAAAAAATAAATTTATATATTATTATTTGTATTAACATGTTTATTTTGATCTTTCCGGCTGTTAATTGTTAATTTTTATCTGTTATTCATTGTTTTTATAAATGTAAATAATATTATTAAGTCAGTTTAAATATAATCTTCACCAACAAGCTACAAAAAGTGGCTTGGTGGGATTTTAGTTTTAGTAAAAATATAACAAGTGAAATTTTTTTTAAATTGTAAAAATGTATAATTATGCTATAAAATAAATAAACTGTACTTTTTTTTCTTCTATTTTAGGCTAAAACTGTTGTATAACTGTTTATATTTCTTCAATATTATTTTTATTAATAGGAAACATATTCGGTAACCATATTTGCCGCAACACATCGGTTTCTTAGAACAGGCATTTGCCCATATAGGAACCGATCGCAACATTTGGCATACTAATATTTCTGGCTTTCCACCCCTCCATATACTGAGCCTACTCCTAGTACAAGCAGAATTTGCCAGATTGATTTTTGTGCCATTTTTGTAAAAATGTATGTAAAAACTAAAAAGTAAAAAAAAAAATTTTCTTGATAAGTCTATTAAGAACCATTTTATACGTATGAACATTAAAACATTACATTTGTAGCAAGTATCAGCGTTACGTTATATGAGATTTACGAGAGTAAATATAAGCTCTCATTAGTAATGTCGTGCTCCATCTAACAAGAAAACGAAGTACTTTGTCCTTTGTTCCTTTAGATGCTTTGACTGAAAACAAACAGTATTCTACTGTTTAGATTGAACAGATTTATTTTGAGATTAATTATTAAAAAATCACATAATTGGCCAAAAAAGAAGTCAGTGTTTTGTTATTGAGATAAAATATAAGAAGACGATACTCCATACAAATTCGAGCAAAATAGGCATCACGAAATGAATAGGAATGACTAGCGGAGGGAACAAGTATCGTTTTTTCATATCACGACGACTTTGACAAGCAAAACAAGTATTAGAGTAAAAAGCATGGACTGCTTACGTTGGTCTACTGTTTATTCGGTATGTCACTCCCTTCCGCATACGCGTCACTTTTTTATCGTTTCCTTACAACTAATAAATGCTGGTAACATATTAATAAAACGTTTTTTAACATTAAAATAGCTATTTAAACTTATTGCAATAGAGAGGGAAAAACATTTTCGAGAAGGGAATATGGAAGCCTAGGCATTTACAGGGCTTATGACCTGTCAATGGCTGGTTTAAGTGACCACTTTACACACTGTGTAACATTCACCATTCTGCCCATGTTTGAACATCTACATTTCCTCAACTCTTCCATCTGTTGACTTTTGTGAAGTAATCTCTGTTAAAATAAATTTAAATATGAATAACTCCCTAGGAAGAAAATTCAGCTAGTCTGCAAGCATTTGGACATTGTAATTAATTTTGCTTTAACAATGCTAAATTATATTATGTTTATTTACATAAATTATGAAAAACGAAGTAAAAAATAGCATGTCTCCGTGTTTTTTTTTTCAAATGCTGAACTTTGGAATATTCCTTCTTTTACTAGTGGGAACACAATGTTATATCACCGCGCGCAAAGGAATTATTTACCACAGTCCTTTAAGAGTGAATGTCTTTAACAGTCTTTTGTTAAGTTTTGTCTGGTAGTTTATTGTATATTTTCAGACCTCGGTTTATTAGTCTCTACTGTTCTTGTCTCGTTATAGAATGTAAATAATATTATTTTACTAAATTCTCGTATTATATCAATGTAACTAAATTGTTCTTTAAATTTTCGTCTACAATTACTTCATTTCCTAATTTGTGAATAAATTTAAACAATTTTAATTGAAAGAGTTCAGTCATGTTTATTGTTTAGTTTGTTTAAATAATGTTTTAGTGCTGTTAGATAGGGGAGATTATATATTTAGTTTAATATTTTATTTTGCTGCCTTTGTAGTCTGTTTATGACATTTTGATTTTCTATTTTCCATAGTAGTTGCACATTAAAAAACACAATTTTTATTAGGCTTTAAACATACATTATATTCTATTTCCAATTTTATTTGTATTTTTTTAAACCAATTTTCTACCTGGTGCATTAAAAACTCTATTGCCTGAAAAATTATAAATTATTAATCTGATAAACAAGACAAATTGGAAAAAAAAATTAGACCTACAGTAATACGAGCACCTCTGTACAATATTAACAGATTTCTTAATATTTGTCAATAAAACCACATTTGATGGAGCCCAACAATAATACTTGCTCTGATAATTTTAATTACTTGTTCAAATTTAAATACGAATAACTGGTTAATTATCTACCAATACGACATGCATACATGTTAACGAGGTTGATTTGAGGTTGTTTATTTAAGAGTTATTAAAGGATATCTCCGTGCTATATTTTGCTGGCTTCAAAGTATCTTGCGCGAGGGGTTGATGGAGGAATTCATTTATTTATTGAAATATACATTTCATATTCTAAAATGACAGAAAAACACTCTGATAAACTTTGCTTGTACTAGGAGTGAGCTCAGTATAATAAACTCAATTCTTAATCTTTAAATCAATTTAAAAAACACTTAAATACTTTGCTCTTATATCAATACCAATAAAGGTACCCAAGTTTAGACAAAACTTCTAGAACCGTAATCCGCCGATCGGAAAGCGATAATTTTAAGACGGTCTTCTTAGTGTAATGGCTAAGACACAATTGACCCACGCTCGAAAGTTTCTAGGTTTTCCGATGAGAACACAGAAAAGAGGTATTTTTTCTCAAGCCTTGGTGTTCTGTGATTTAATTCAGAATCGTAATTGGGTTTCTGGCTAGTTGTGAAAAAAAAGTTAAATAAAACTAATGAAAGAGTATATTTTCAATAGAAAATATGATTGTTTTCATCTTAGTTTTTTTTTAATGGATACAAATAACAGCCTAAATGGACAACGTGACAAAGAAAATAAGATATTTAAAAAAAAATATATTTCCTGCACTAACTGTTTGAAAATAATGGTTTTCCGTCTCTATTGGGACGTCATTTTCAATGTTGACTTTTGCGCCTCACGTTTGACTAATTACCTTGGTTTAATTTAGTTACTACTAATTATGTGCTTAGAATAGTAATATAGAACGGTTTCAGCACAAACATTGCTATACAAATATTGGAGAACAGACTAATCGTAACGTTGTATACTTCCTGCTTCCTTCTATCGTTCAATCGTTTAATCTTGATTAAAAATCGTTTTAACATTTAGATAATTATATATTATAAATATGCACAAAACTCCCCGATGCCGCGTTTACATTCCTAAGCTAACAAATTGGCTTGTGATATAGATATTTTTAATACAACAATTATTCATTTTAAAACGTTATTAAATGCACAGTTTAAAACAAATTATTAAAGTCGGGATAAAACTTTTATTTTCATGCAATTTTTTTCTCTATTTTTGATGTGTATTATTATTGTCTTATATTTTTCTGAAATGAATTTTTCAAACATTTTTGTGAACCATGTATTATAATATTATTTTATATCTAACACTTTTCTTTTATCCATATTTTTTTTCTTTTTTACTATGCAAAGTTTTACTTTTTATATTGCACTGCAGTATGCTTTTAATTGTTTCTACATGTAAACAAAAAATCGTTGTTTATTTTTTAAATTATTACTTTCTATTTGTACTTTCCTGTATAATTTTTGTAAATGCCCCTTGGGCATATTGTAAAATTAAATAAATTTAAAAAAATAACTCGCTTCGATTAAACACGCACATATTTATTTATAAAAATAATAACTTCAGATTTAAAAAAAAAGATATCGTAAAGACAGGATTACATTGCTACGGTGTGTCATTCAAAAAATAAATATAATCCCGAATTAATCATTAAAACATACATTTACGAGCACCCACTATTTATGCATGTATATTTTTTTTCTCATGTTTAAACTTTATTCAAGTAAATGGCTATGTTTTTTTTTCTAATATTTTTTTTTCTACTTTCCTACTTTTATCTAGTTTTATTTTTTTTTCTTTTCTATCTTCTTAATTATATGTTTTATTTTTCACACTATCAAAAACAAAATAATATATGTTAATTATTTTACATGTGTTTAATATTATGTCTGTACTTTTTTTATTTGATTATTAATTGAAACTAATGTCTGAGCATCCGAGGACAAACTATTATTTAATACTTATTTGTTTATAAATTTGTACACTTTAATTTTTTTTTTTTTTTTATTACACTTCGACCGGTTTCGAGGTAACAACCTCATCGTCAGGAATTAAACTAACTTATAATTACACGCATTGCTATAAATATAATAAAATATTGTATGAAAGAGACAGAAAATTGAAAGAAAGAGAAAAAAAATTAAAGTGGTTTATACAAATTTATAAACAAATAAGTGTAAAATGTCATACCACAAAGCGAAAAATGTTTTTGATAACAATAATAGATTATTCAATAGTTTAAATAGACAAAATATTATTTTAAAAAAATATATATTCAAATAATTAATATAAAAAAAACAACTCAGCTTGAAGTTGCCAAAAAAAAATTAAGGCTTTTGTGTTTAGAAACTGTACAAAATAATCTATAATAGAAACTGAAATAAATAAAAACTAAAATGAATAAACGATTAAAAATTGAAAAAATATAACACTTTTTTAACGAACAAAATTCATTTATATACACAGGTATTTATATATTTACAAAAATATGCATATCTTATCCCATACATATTTAATAATAATAATCATAGTTTATTAACAAAATAACAATTACAATATTTGAGTTTGTCTAAATGTTCGTTGACAAAAGACTGGATTTTACCTCCTCAGAAGTCATTAAGATTAACAAATTACAACAGGGGTGGAGAATACCTTAAATAAGGGAATATGTAAGTCTAGGCATTTACAGGGCTTGTGACCTGTCATTGGATGGTTTAAGTGGCCACTTTACACACTGTGCAACATTCACCATTTTGCCCATGTTTGAACATCCATATTTCTTCAATTCTTCCATTTGTTGATTTTAGTAAAGTTGAAGAGCTGAAACTTTTATTGTGGTGAAAAGATTCATCTGAATGAATTATTTCACATACTTAGCAACAAAATGTATTTTGTGTTCAAGGTAAATGTACTCGTCAACAGCACCAATAGTTTTACTTCCGGTACATATGTATTAGACTCAAAATCTTGGTTTTGTCGACGATCGCGTATCATTTAATAATACAAACGTTTCATTAAAAAATCATAACCTGCCTAATTCTAAAGAACTGCAATAATAAATGAATATTAATTCCGAATAATCGAACACCTGCTCATATCATGACAATGCAATATTTAATGGTTTCTGGACTGGAACTTGAAGCTTAAGACGGATCACCATTTATTCATGTTACAGATGATCAAAATACGCTAGACTAAGTTTACAAATATAGTGCTCTTTGCACTACCGGGGGCTGAAAGTGGAATGATAATGATGAACCGCACCTACCTTGCCTAACGGTGACCGTATTTGAACCATTAACAATATATTTATTAATGTTTACACTTTATAAACATAAAAATCTATAAACATATAAGGGCGGGCATATTGCTTTTGCCATATGGGCATATTGGTTCAGTTCGAGAAAATTACAAGCACATAGACATATTGAATCTTACAATTTTACACAAAAATTAAAAACAAAGATAAATAAAATAAAAATACATAAAAAATAAACACTACACTATGAACATAAAAAAATAGCACTTAACTATGAAGAGAGTAGAGGGAATGGAAAGGAATTAAGAAGGATAAAGGAACAATTTAAATATTTAGATAGTGATTTTTCAATATTGACTTAAATGTAAATAAATAAGCGGCGTTTCTAACATTATTTGGTAGATTATTTCACAATCGAGTAGCTACTACTGTGAAAGAAGAGGGAAGAAAATTTGAGCGATGAGAGGGTATTAAAAGAGTTCTCTCGTGACTAGAACAAAAAGATAGTCAGATAAAGGTTGGAAGAGCTCTCTCTGAAAAACAGGCGAAAAGGGATTATTAAAAATATTATGAAGAAGTGATAGAATGTGAATATTTCTTCTATGCCGTATATTGAGCCAGTGTAGTTGCGTGCGATATTCGGTTATGAGGTCAAATTTGAGAATATCAAAGATATAACAGATACAAACATTCTGAAATTAATTGCAGAAAAATCCACTTTTTGAAATATAAACCTTGTATATTATAAGCAAGGTATATAATAAAGCAACTCCTATATAAAAAATATATATATGTATAAAAAAAACATTCTGCAATCGTTTTAACTTATCAAGTAATTCGGAGTTAGTATCTAGATACAATACATCCGCATAGTCAAGGAGTGGAAAAAGTAAGCTCTGGACTAATGTTTGTTTAACATTAATTGGCATGAAGTTCTGTAATCAATTGACCATACCTGCTGAACGATATGATGAAAGTGGATAAATAATCTCATTTGATGTATTAATTATTGAAATAAACTGCAAATTACTCGTTGAATATAAATTTTTATAATTGTCTATGTTTAACCGAATTGATCGCCACATTAAACACCATCGCAAATTCACCCTTTTTAATATTCGTGATTCAAAATGAATAATATATTAATTTAATAAATGGAATTTATCGGTGAATATAATTTATGCCAAAATCATCGAAAAGCTACCAATTTATTACTCATCGCATTAAATACCGTATTATTGTCTAATTAACTTGAACGAAATATTAGTAATTGCTGAAAAGTAACACAGGCGCTTATTTTGAACACTGAAATAGTGATAATGTACATACTACATACGAGTACCATGTCGTGCCATATTGTCCTACATTGTGGCGAGGCGTGATTTAATTTATTTCAACGGAGAGGGAAAACATTATTGAGAATTGAATATGGACGTCTAGGCGTTTACAGGGCTTATTACCTTCCATTGGCTGGTTTTAGTGGCCACTTTACTACACACTGTGTAACATTCACCATTCAGCCCATGTTTTAACATTCACATTTCCTTAACTCTTCCATACGTTGAATTTTGTGAAATAAAGGACCTAAAACCTTTATTATGTGGGTGAGATTCATCCGGCTAAACCAAATCACCTACTAGGCAACGCCTGAAAACAATTTTTAATGTTTGTACTTCTTCTTTTACCAGGTAGTTAATTCAAATTTTTTTTAGGGACGAATCTCACCCACATAATAAAGGTTTCAGTTCCTTTACTTTACAAAAGTCAACAGATGGAAGAGTTGAGGAAATGTGGATGTTCAAATATGGGCAGAATGGTGAATGTTACACAGTGTGTAAAGTGGCCACTTAAACCAGTCAATGACAGGTCATAAGCCCTGTAAATGCCTAGACCTGTATTGTATTATATTAAACCTTGAAACCCAACGTGTAGTCAGTAAACGTGATGCAATATAAAACGCTCGACACACAACTTTGAATTCAGTAAACTGGCATACACAGTCAGTTTTACTTTTTTACTCCGCGACGCGTTTTGCACTGTAATGTTCCCGTGACCAAGCTCATTTTTCGGAACGTAATTTCAAAATATCGTTCAATGAAGCATCATTTCTATTTAATTATACCTCAGTAACTACTTTTTAAATAAATATATAAAATATCTAAAATAAAAAGAATATGCAAATATATTTTTTCTCTTACAATAATGAATCAAAATGGATCTATGAAATTCTATGAAGTAAAAAAAAATATTTTTTTATTTATAATTTTAAATACCGCGAAAACGCTTCATTGCATTGGCCACGCCTCTTATACATCACGATTTGGTTAAATTTTGACCATCGTTTGTGACCATTTAAATAAACCATCGTTTATTACTCTTCATTTCACAAATCTTGACGTCATGATTGTCAAGGCCGATTCATAGCGTTTACATGGAGGCGCATTTTTTAACAATTTTATTTTTAATATTTTGAATGAAATTTTGCAATATCTGTTTGATTTCGAAAAGACAATTCATTTTTATAAACCCAGATAGGCGTCGTGGCGCAGTTGGTTAGACGGACAACTGTGAAACTGGCGTCGTGGGTTCGATTCCCGCCAGTTGCTAGAAAAAAATCAAAAAAAGATTTTTTTCTCAATTGTTCTGGGTGTTGTGGTGTCCTTTTTATTACCTTTTTCTCAGATGTCTTAAAATAGAGGCCTAGCGGGTTATTTTTTTTTTTTTAAATACACTTCACAATTATTTATCGATATTCGTAGTATGTGATATTTCCCAATCGTTATCACTGTTTTAGATTTTTTAGAATGAAAAATGGTTTCAAAAATATTTTAATATAAATGTTTCAAGGGTTTTGGCGCATTGCAAAGAACTAAAAGTATTACTGTTCATGTATAAATCATGAATACTGATGCTAAGTGAAACACGTAACTAAAGAAATAACAAATAATGAAGTACTGTTTTCGAGATACACGACGTGTGATTTATCAAGTCGGCATACAGGAGGTTTTACTATCGTAATCCAAAGTAAAATTTCTTTTAAATTTCAAATGAAGTTCTGCAAGAAACAAAAAGGTGCTCGTTATATAAGTAAAGAATAAATTTATAACAGGAACATAATATACAGTGGTGTGTCATTCACCAAATCGAGACCTTAATTTTTATTGGATATCTTCAAAAATTAGTATCGAGAAATAAAATTAAACAAAGGAAAAAAAAAATTGGATCATCAAAAAGAAAATAAAAATAATGAATCAAATAATAATATGCGAAGTAAATGACACTAAATATCGTTTTGTGATGAGAGTGATTGACAATATCATACCTTAAAAAAAAAAAGTTCAATTAAACTAACCAATAACAATATACAACGACCCTTGCGTAAACTTTAAAAACAGGGAGATGACGCATTCAAAGCTACTTAAAGAAGTCAATCATATGAAGAATGGAAAATACAACAAAATATTTATTACTAGTTTAGTTGTTTATGTTTTTTTTTACCACAATCCAAATAAAAATTACAAACTCATCTTCATGCTTACCGTGTCCCCTCCAGACCGACTAGACTGTCTGATATTTTCTATATTCGTAATATTAAAACTAACCATGGTAAACATTTTACCATCCCTCGTATATGTGAAGCATATAACAAGAATTTTGATATAATATATTTTAAATTCCATACAATAGGTACCGAAGAGAACTAATTGGTTTGATTCAAAACAACAGAGAATAGACGTTTTGTTTCTTCTCTTGCTCTTAATCATTAAATCAAATGCAATTCTCCACTCCTACTTTCCTTTAACCATCCCATACCACTCCCTATTGATTTCCTTCTTTTTCTTTCCGCTATTGCCTTATTTTGTCCAAAATGTTTTTATTTCAATATAAAGTATATTCATTCTTTATACGATTTAAACTATCGGCGTTGTTGCTTTTTTGTAGTAAAATGTAGTAAATACATATTATTGGATGGCAGGCCCTACTATGTTTATATTTTTTCATTCAACGTTATAAAATAAAAAAATTACATTACATTTGTAATTTCAGTACCTAAATATTTGAAGGAGATGACACTGTCTATGTAGCATGACTCAACGTCGGTTGCCTTATGTGCATGGTTTACTTGTGACTTTCTTGCCAACATATATTTAGTCTTAAGGTCTCGTAATGGGGGAAGCGTATTTAAAAAAGTTGAAAGGCACTGTAAGATGTCTAGTTTTTAAGAAATAAAAACGATCTCACAGAATTCGGCTGAGCGAATTGGTTGATTTATCCATGAATACGTCCCGCGCAGAAATTCGACACACTTCACTTGTAATTCGGCTCACTATAAATATTATGCTAATTCTTAGCAATATGTATTCATCAACTCGTACCGAGTCAATTTGAATTTTAAGAAGGTTTTTCGTCTTTTCCGTATTGAAAATTTATTTATAGCATTAAGGTTGGAATTCATTCAATATTCAAGTCTAATGCTTTGTATGCAGACTTATTTTTCAATTACAGCATACAAAATAAACAAACAACCCATCAGGCGGCTTGTTTTTGTTTTTTGATGGGAGTTGCATGATTATTTACCTTGCTTTTAATGAACGTGGTTTATATTTCTTAAAGTGGATTATTTCTGCATTGAAAAATAATTTATTTTCTCTTTTAGTGATGAGATCAGGACGATTATTCTCAAGTTTGAATATGAAATTATTACATGAAATTTTATACTCACATAGGCACTGTCTGTGACAGTGCGCGCAAAATCTTGGGATTTGTTCTCCAAACAGCTAAGGTGTTCTTGAATACTTGATTTCTTAGGCTTCTTTATAACTCCCCACGAATTAAAGTACTCAGTTGTGCCGGAGATGGTTCGGAAGAAATTTCTGAGTATCCTCACTTAAGGGAGTGCGGATACTATCCGTGGTTGTACCCGTCTGACTTCATACTGGGAATGCTTGGCCACAATAGTTTTGAGAAAAGAAAAATGCATACTTGCTCGTGTATTTTTTCCAATAATCCGTAGGATTACGATTAGCATAGGTGTAATGGAAAGTATTTTTATTTATGTTCCTAATAACTAACTTAGACACAGGCAGCTTAAGCTGTTTTATCTTCCTGCTTGCAGAACCAACCTGCCGATGGTAATGCCAGTGGGAAGAACAATTTTTTTTCTTAATCGTATTTTTTAGAATATTGACATATTTCAACAACAACAACAACAACAAACCATCACGCCGTTTCCCCGTAGGGGAAGGCAGAGAGGATAGAACGCCATAACACTCTATCTTGGCATACAGACCTCGCTTCCTCTACATTCATACATCTTCTTATGCACGCACGCCGATTATTCCTACTTTTGACATGTCCATCTTCAAGTATTTGATGGACTTGATCGTGCCATGTCTTTCTCGGTCTTCGTCGTTTCCTGCATCCATCAACATTTGCATCGTAGATCCTTCTAGTCGTTCTTTCGCTGTCCATTCTCTCTACATGTCCAAACCAACGCAGCACCCCTTTCTTAATTCTGTCAATAATGCATGTCTCAGCCTTACACACTTCACGGATCTCGACATTTGTGCACCTATCATACATCGTTTTACCACACATTCGCCTGAGGGATCGCATTTCGACAGCATTCAACCTACTTTCATCATTATTTTTCCAATTTCATACTTCGCTCCCATACATTAGAGTTGGAACTAGAACTCCGTTGTGAACTGCACATATTTCATATTAGTGAAAAAAGGTTCAGATAGAATAGCATCTTTTTTCTTTTATGGCCAAATATTTTTATTTTACCATCTTTGTATATTTAAATTTTAGTATTAATGTTTTCGTGTTATGTACGCATTGAAATATTTTTGTTATGTACATAAACTTATGCAAAACAAATAAATTGAAATAGAAATAGTGGACGAATCAGAACTTCTCAGCATTTGCTCCAACGAAGAGGAAACCACTTAAAACTCTTCAGGAGAAGCCGGACTGTTGCCAGTTCTCGACAGGCCTTCCGATCCACTAAAAAGGTGTTTGGTATTTTTTGCCTTACTTACGCTTATTTTACCAATGCCCTGCAATAACCAGACCAAGTAAGATACTACCTCTCGTGTTAGTTATATATAAAGTATCATAGACCCGATGTCTCATAAGTCTTCACCCAAACTTTTGAATCGCTCCTCAAGCTGTTGTCTCTGAAAGCTGAATTGATTGATAGAAAAGAAAAAGCAGACAGACTTAGCTTCATCTATATTTATGCATCTTATTGATCTATTAAATACTTGTTTGTAAAAACATTACTGTTCGTCTGCAGACTTATTACAAAATGACCAATTATTCTATCAAACCAACACAATAAAAGGGTTTTTTTATTTTTGCTTTATTTATTTATAAACCCGTGTGAATTACATTCATTAAAAAAAATTGTTTGTCATTTTTAAATTCAAATTCAAAGGGAAAATAAATATTTGTTTTTAAAATAGTTTAACTCTGCAATATTTCACTGTCCCTGCACTGTTACCTGAAGCGTAAAATTGATCCCTTTACCTGTATGTAAAAGATGATTAAGATACGCGGTATTTAATGATCTTTTGTAGTGCCCCATGCCCATTTGATGTAGAAAAGGGATGAGAATACTAATTTTTTTTTACAATTCGTTTAGATTTAAACATTTTTTGCATTTTATCCGTTTTTATCAGATCAAGTATTTTTTTATCTTCATAATTATCATTATCATTCCCTTTCCGCACCTAATGTCATATAAATTACTACATTGGTATCCCAATTGCAGTGTATCTTGATAATTTTTAGTAACATGTTTTTATATGAAATGTCAAATGGATTTTGAACTCAAATCATGCATTTTGATCAATTAAATACAGTTTGGTAATTTACCATCACCAGAAAATGCTTATTAAAATAAGGATTTTTGAAAGTGTTTTGAGGAAAAAGGCTTTATTGTATCAGATTATTAGTAAACAAAGTTTTTGGGGTGTTATGAAGCTTATTATTGTAGTTACAATGGTATTTTAACTTATAAATTTATGCAATTCGACTTAAAACTATTTGAAAAATATTTTTTCTTATGATTCCATCTTCCTGAGTGCACGTTTGCTAAAAAAGCCAGCATTTTAATCTCTCTGTAAATAAATTCATACGAAAGTTAAGCATACCGTCTAGGCAATTGTCAAAAGTCATACAAAAATCTTGTTCAAGCGAGCATTTTTTGCTTGAATCGGGATTAATTGGAGTTGAAACTTGCTTTAAAGTCACTACTTTTTATCACAGAAGCCTTTTTAAAATATCAATGAGAACTATTTCAAATATTAATTAAGTAAGGAACGCGGACTAAATTTTTGGGGTCCTTCATTGGTTGGATTCGATAATATGACGTGGAGGTGACAAGTCAGCAGAAAAAACCGAAGTAGATAGAGATAATAGATAGTAGTTAAGCATACAGTCTCGGTATGTACCGATGAAGTAAACCTTTATAATCGCGGCGCAGGTCAAGTTTTTTTCTGGGCACTCGTACTATTTCTCTTTGTAAATTATAATCACATTTCTTTTGAAAATACATTATTTATCTCAAGTCTTGAATCAAATAAACGAACCCCTTTAGAAAAATTCTTCTGCTTAATTGAATATCCTGCCTAAATATCGAGACTTGCAAGGTTTCGGCTTTTATTTTATTTTCCAAATCTCCGAACTGGAAGCCTTCAAATAAGGCTTTTCTTCAAACAATGAACGTTTAATTAACCATCTCCAGAATTAAAATACCATCAGAATTATTTCAGAAACATTGTTTTATTTTAATTAAAACCAAATTATAGGAAATCAATCAATAAAATCCTTAATTTTGATTATGATTATTTACCATTTGATTGAATAAATTCTTTCGACATTGAGAAAAATTTGTTAATGATCATCATCGTCATTCCTTTTCCGCACCGGATGGCACATATGGCACTGCATCGGTACATCAATTTCAGCGTATATTAATTATTTTTGTTACATGAAGGTTATATGATCAGTCTTACGTTTCAGGTTTCAGTCCAGTGACTATGAAATATTTTTGTGTAAAAACGCTTTTTGTATGAATGTTTCACATCAACCATGTCGGGAATCGAACGCGAAACCTCTTGCATGGTAGGCAAATGCGCTAAAAATCATGCCACGAGGCTGAGATTCATCACAAGTATTTTAATTGTTTTGTGAATAACACGTCAACGAATACCCATCCATATTAACTGAAAAGTAATTCTACAGGGCGTCTCAATCTGAATTCCACCCTTAGATAGGGGTAAAAGAGGAACTGTTAGGCGCGGGAGAGGGGTCTGATTTAATATCTGAAAATCCTGAATCCTGAATCCACTTCGACCATCCCGACAATGACTACCTTTGATCACGTATTTCATAATAAATTTGACGATAATCTTTAAGACCTTTGCGTTAATAATCTGATAAGATTAACAGGGGATAACTTGGTTTACCAAGGGTCACTTATCTACCATAGGCCAAAAATAAATTGTGGTTTGAGTGCAATTTTTAGTGAAATTCCGCTTGGGAGTTACGTTTTATATGAAATACTCTAGAAAAATAATTCAGACTTAGTTGGTACCGTCAATAATAAAATAATTATAATTTTTCTTTGTGTGTATAATCACTTCATAAATAAAATTTCCCCACCGATTTCGGAACATGCCATTCATATAGAGATAAAAAAATGTAAGATGATCGATGAAAGGAAAAAACCAAAAAAAACTCATTGTTCAAGGGTTTAAAACTTTACAATGAGTTACCCAAAGAAAAAAAAGAAATTAAATTCCTTGAAATAATTAAAATCAGTATGAAAAAATATCTCGAGTTTATTTAAAATAAAACACTTTGTAAATTTTTGATTTCGCTTAGTATATACTTTAACCAAAAATGCTTAAAAAACCTCCCTTCCGCCCGACCCTATCAAAACCTAAGTATTAATCTGTGTATGTATTTTAACATATTACAATATGGACGAAGAACATTTAAGAGAAGGTAATGTAGAAGTCTAGGCATCTAGTCTAGGCTTATGACCTGTCAACGGCTGGTTTAAGTGGCCACTTTACACACTGTGTAACGTTCACCATTCTGCCCATATTTGAATATCTATATTCCCTCAACTCTTTCATCTATTGATGTTTGTGAAATTAAAGAGTGTGAATCTCACCCGCATAAATAAAGATTTCAGCTCTTTAACTTCACAAACATCAATAGATGAAAGAATTGAGGGAATATAGATGTTCAAATATGGGCAGAATGGTGAACACAGTGAACACAGTGTGTAAAGTGACCACTTAAACCAGCCATTGACAGGTCATAAGCCCTGTAGATGCCTAGACTTCTACATTACCTTCTCTTAAATGTTCTTCATCCATGTTGTAATATGTTGATATAAACAGCTCCCCAGGGAGTTGAATCCAGTTCTTGTGTACAAAAATTTGGACAAACTCAAAATATTGTATGCATTTTAGTTTAGTTTATATTTACACCTGAGGATGGGTAATACTGATTACCTGAAACTTGTCGTGTTTTAATGTATTAAACTCTTGTGTGGTAAATTAACAAAGTGTTTTATTTTAAATAAATTCAAAATGTTTTTCCACAAAGTAAATTCTGAAACAATAAATAATTTAAAAAGTATTTCTTTTGTAATTTTGATATTAATATTTTTTTTTAACTATCGTATATTTCATACACAAAATTACAATTTAAACAAAGTTTCTTCGACTGTCCAAATTGGGTTTTTACCCCGTTCTAAGACAGTCAAAAAAATATATAAAAAAATAATCATTATATATAAACAAAGTAAAAAGTAAAAAAGATAGAAAAAAATGGAATAAAAATTTAGTAAAAAATGTAGAACAAACAAAGTAATACATGTAGTAAAAACATACTAAAAACAAAGTAAAAAAAATATTTTAGAGCCCAGTAAAATGCGTAGTAAAAACAGAATAAGAGGAGATGCCCGTATGTATGAAGAATGAATGAAATTCGAATGAAATTCGAATGAAATTCGAATGAATTTAAAAAGAAATGTTATGTGTACTGTAATGTAATGTAAATATATATGTACTGTCAGTTCTAGGATGCAGAACTAAGTTCGCACAGAGACAATCCTTACATGTTGGTCCAAGATCCTTCAATCTTCTAACTAAGGAATTACAAAACATAAAATCACTAGTACAGTTTAAAGTAGGTTTGAGGTCTCGGACTAGCATGGAAGGAACAGATAGACACTTTTTTTCAAATAATAATTAAAATTAAAAATAAAATGCATACTGCAAATAAATCATGTTTTCATAATATCAGCAGATGTTAATTATCTTGTCTTTTCATGATCATGACATACCATATTAATATGCTTTAAACTTATTAATAATTAAACAAGGAATGGCCTACGCTCAGACGCTGAAGTCTTTGTGGGCATTTTTTTCCAATTTATGTTTTAACTTAATTTTAAGATATATTTTTTAAAATTAAGTTATAACATGGATTTATATGTGTGGAAAAATAAACAAATAAATAATAATAAAAAAATAAAAAAATTGCAAATATTAGTTTACATACTATGTATTGTAATATAAGCTCACTTAAGAAATAAAAAATAAAAAAAAATTAAGAAACATTTAAAGTCATTGGTAAAAAATAAATATATGTGTATAGCAAAAAGCATATCAAAAAAAAATAGCAAAATATCGAGTAAAAAGAGAAAAAATAAAGTCAAAAACAAAGTAAAATATGAAAGAAAAAAAAAGTAATTGTAAATAGTAAACAAAACATATTAAAAAAAACAAAGTAGGTAAAAACAGACAAAAAGGACACGAGAATCTTAAAAAAATAAATTAATTAAAAACTAAAAACATGTATTAACGATTCAAATTAAAACATGTGGTGGCTATCTACCAGCCTCTAATATTTAATGTTATGTTATTACTCTAAAAAAGCTAGGCTACCAAACTCCTTTACAAATGGTAATGTGACATCTAGTTACCTTAAGCAAGACAAAATATTCTGAAGTTCAGACATTTGACAAAAAAACATAGGACATACCGTAAAATAATTATTTTTCCATAATTTATAAAAATCGTTATAAAATTAAGGCTTATTATAGCAAAACAAATCTAAAATCATTAATACGCCAGCGGTTTATTTTAACTAGCGTTCACTAGGTACTGTTCAATGCCAAAAACCTTCTGGTTAAATTTGTATCTTCATTGTTTTTGTCTCTTTCACACAAACACCGTCCACAGAATACCGCCTCTGTCTTTCTTGTTATAAGTTCTATTCTCGTGCCATTTTTTAAACATATTTATTATGGTATTGGCATCAATTTTCGTATAATATTGTTTTATCGGCGCCATTATTTTTTAAGGTTTTGTAATTTTGATATTATTCCGCCCGTGACGTCACGAGTTTTCGTCGGTGAGTTCTGCTAATCGGTATGTTGGCATCCCGGAAACCGGAAATATCACCCTCTGTCATTGATTGATTCGGAAGAACTTCTAACGTAGATCATTTTTATAACTTTTTTCATACGATTTCCAGAAATGTCGCACTACTATTAAACCCCTTAATTTTTACCGCCAGCAAGAAAACTTTTTTGTAAACAATTTTCCGTAACACTGAACTTTTACATCACAGTATTATGGATTTGGTCTCAGAGCTTCAAATATTAAATAATAATATGAGTACGTTTCTATTAAAAAATATTTTGCCTAAAAAACAATGATTTTATGTTGAAAGCTCTAAGCGTACCATTTTGTGGAAACAGTTTTTATGTATTATTCGGAAAAATGAAATCACTGGGAAAGCTTTTCAAAAACATGAAATTTTGTACTCTCAATTTCCCGCGTGGTGAAATTCCGCTGCAAAATGCAATTTGCAAAAACGAATTAAAACGCTTTTTAACTAATGTTTTATTTTGTTTCGTACCGTCAACGTTCAAAACACATTTTTAATAAATCGATTCTCAAGCAGAATTTTGTTTTCACAAACTCTGTTTCGTTTAATAAAATACAATCATTTTATCTTTCTCGTCCGCGGTTTATGCGGTCAACCACTATCGGCCCGATTAATATAATTAAATTTACGAAAGCATCGTTCTTTTTGTGAAATTCGGAAATGAAATATTTTGTTTCCGTAATATTTGGTAATGGTTGTCAAATGTTATTTATGTTGAAAAATTATTTTACAAACAAAAACCCGAGTTAAAAACAAAGCCTTCGCTTATGATTGATAAGAGGCCTTTTAATTTCTTTATAGTGTGAATATTGTGGTGAGATGAATTTTTGATGAGATTCAATGTATTATTAAATCCTGGGTCCTTTATTCCACCGAATATCATCATTGACGGCTTTCTAGAATACGTAAGTGTGAAAAATAGGCAATTTGAGTTAAGGCTCTCCTGAGGCATCCGTAGCACGTGTCCAAGCCAGATCCACCGTTGCACCCTGAAAACCTCTTATAAGAGGCTTCAGCGCCCATTTTCGGACTCGAAATAAACTTAATTTAAAAAAAATTAATCTTTTTAGAACAGACATTTGGGGGAAAAATCTTTTGTATGCAATAGAGCTTTGCTGTTGCTTAATTTGTGTTAGAATGGCGCCCAACGCGGACATGCTTTTGTACTGCAAATCTGAATCCTTTTTTGGCTCCTCAGTTTGCCGCTAGGCGCGATCTCGTTATATCTTTTGTAATCGTGGCAGACAAATGAAGTACTTGATTGACATATTTTAATATTGTTTACAGTTTTTCTCGAAAAGAGTATTGGTAATCTTTGGGAAATTATTAACAAACTGCGGGAAAACTCCGCTCTTCTGTCAAACAAATCTGTTCAATAAATCCTGTCGTGATCCTGATTATCTTCTCTATAGTAATGGGCAGATGATTGAGAAAGTTGGTAGCTGTAAATACTTGGACGGGTCACATAACTAAGGATTGTGATATGCACGAAGAGATCGACACCCGCCTTAAATTTGTTAGAGCAATTTTCAACACGATGCGTGCTGTCTGGAACTCTAGTATAGACTCGGTCAAAACGAAATGCTGATTACTTATTTCTTGTATATGGCCAGTACACTCCTATATGCATGCAAATCTGGACATTTTATCAAAAACTCAAAATTTCAATCAAAGTTTATCAATAATCATTAAATTAATTTTGTAAGAGAAAGGTTTTTTTCCCTGCGAGAAGAATTATATGCTAAAAACTAATGGATTATTTTTTTTAAAAATTGAATAGGTTATTTAATGTATATCAAAAGTTTGTCTTTGTTTTTTTGAAAAGTCTGCAAGTATGTGTTTTGTGTTTTTATTTTGTGATTTTTCGGTTTTACAATAAAACAAATTATAGTTTTACTGTATTGACACTGGATTGGTGACACTGGACTTTAATCTCATTGAATTGGGACTTGTATCTAAATAAATATACTCGTATATCGATTAATGTTAGTAAACACTAGTATTTAACCACTTACCTTCTTTATAACGTCTACCGGTTTAGATATGAATTCATCTTTTTGTCAGGACACTCACACCAACATCCAAATACTAAAGTGCACCTTCACCTTTTTCGTCACCGTAATATACATATTATATTCTTAAAAATACAAAAATTACATGCAGAGTAAAAGGGGACGTAAATACCGCCATGTTCAAACATACACTTTAATTAGTTTAATTTATTAGGTGAAGCAATATGTCACAAAATGTGGTGGGAAAGGGTTAGGAAGGGGAGGGGCTAAGAGGTTTTTTTTCCACCGACTGGTTTCAAAGCAAACAAGTTTCTCTGTCAAGGTTTACGTAACTTATGAATTGTTTTCTATTTTATTTTTATCACGTTTACTAAATACTACACGTGGAGCCAATAAATTAAGTCTAATTTTTCCATAAAAGGGTGGAAATTTGATATGATTATTTTCGGAGCTAGACAGGCGTGGACTTAAAAAAATATTGTTTAATTGGTTTTTAATGAATTTTATCTTATTATGAATTTCTTTTTTAATTTCTTAGATATCTAAGTTGTCTAATTTTTATATTTTATTTTCAAAATCAAGTTCTTTTAATCTAGTGTCTTTATTGAAGTTATGATTATTTTCTATCAAATAGTTTGTGAATTCAGAAAAATTATTATTATTTAGCATCTTAAGTGTTCTTTTACTCTAATATTAAGGTTTCGTTTAGTTTTTCTAATGTAGATTGAATCGCAATCATTACAATTTAATTGGATGACGAAACTGGTTTTTTTCTAAACCGGTCGGTGGAAAAAATATAAATTAGTGGTTAAAAACAAAAACAAAAGTGGTTTTATTTATTTTATTGTATGAAAAAATATTTTTTTATTCGATTGAGCAATATTATTTTTCAAAGCTTCTTAATGTGAAACACCTCCATGTTGTTCAATTATAGTCTCGAAACCAGTAGAAATACAAAGTCAGTAAGGTGTTAAATACTAATATTTACATACATTTATAAAAACATTTGGCCACAAAATTTCAAACGAGTTCAAATTTGATTAATTTAAGTAGGCATTTGTGTTTATTGTATATCCTTCATATTAATTTATTTAATTTTCCATTCTGATTATGTACGAATCATACTTACATATTATGTTTCATGAAAATGTTCATGGGGCGTAAATAATCTTAGCAAATAGTTTAATTAACTCTTAAAAGGCTGTGCGAAAAAAATCCTTTAGGAACGGTACTGTTACGTGGTGTAAGCAAAATACGGAATATTCTAAAGATCAGACACTTGATAAAAAATTGTAGAGACGTGTTGTTTAATAATTCTTTTTCCATAATTTAAGAAACAAAAAATAATAATTAATGAATGAAATAACAAAATAAATAAAAAAACATGACTCACTTACTGCCAATAAACGACTGATTGTACGAATGAGAAAAACAAACACGACTGATTTTTTTCTTGTCTTACACATGGTGCATGTGCTGCACATATCGTGCTATCTGGATGCTGTGGTCTCTTTAACACAAATTCTGGCCACAGAACAGCGTCTCTGTTTTCCTTGTTATAAGTTTGTATTCGTGCTCTTTTTTATACTTATTTATTTTATTTATTTTATTTATTTTATTTATTTTATTTATTTTATTTATTTTATTTATTTTATTTGGATAACCAACAGCTATAATTATCACATATTTATATAACAAAACAAATAACAAATAAGCCAATTACAGGTTTTCACAAGTAGCATCACAGTAAGTTAAAAAAGATTCTCGAACATAAAATGAATAGTAATTAAATGTAAATTTAAAAGAAAAGAAAAAAATACTACGAGTTATTTCGAAAGCAAACGCCGCACGTTAATAAGATTATTTTCAAATAAATCTATGTTAAATGATTTATTAATTACATTAAAATTATTAAAAGTTCGCCATAAATATGAATTTTGCCTATAATTAGATGAAACAAGAGGTATGTGAAGATGAGGGTTATTTCTTAAAACTTTGGAAGGAACATTGATAGAAAGTTTGCAAAGTAGTTCAGGACAGTCAATTGAACCAGAGGCAATTTTAAGTAAATAAATTATGTCCGCTATTTCGCGACGTTTTTGCAGAGGCAGTAGGTGATGTTTTTTACATATATGAATATACTGGTCAGATTTAAACTCAAGTTTCAACCGGAAACACATGAACTTTACGATACAGTTAAACATTTTTTTTTTGTTGTATTGGTATAACTCTCATTCATTTGATTGTTCTTCGTATTGTAACGATAAATATTTTTATGTTAAAATCCTCCATATTCTTACAAATTTTACTTAATAAATCTGGTGAGAAAATTTATATAGACATATATTTTTTTTATTGAATTTTTTTTTACATAAGTGTTCCCTTGAATAATTATTGAATTCCCGCAGAAATGCAAAAGCAGTTATTTTACAGGGATTTCTCTCTCTACATATTTATACCTCTACGTAAACAGCGCACTAAATTTAGTGAACGCGCATTTGCGGTCGCTGGCCCTATGGCATGGAATACTCTCCCAGCAGAGGTGCGAGGCTGTGTAAGTGAAGTGATGTTTCGGAAAAAACTTAAAACCCACTTTTTCTCTAAATCATTTGAATAAATCCGTAGCACGTGACAACAAACTAAATTGTTTTAATTAAATTACAAATTTAAAAGCTTCAATTAAATTAATTTAACAATAGAATCACTATGTAAAGCACCCTTGAAGTATTTTATTACGAAAATGGCGCTATATAAGTTATCCATAATAGTAATAATATTTTGGTAACACAGTATAATAATTTTTACATAAAAATTTAATAAATCTTAAAAAAACAATAAAACAAACATTTAAAAAAATTAAATACAAGTAAATCAAGTATTTTTTTATACCGACATACATAAAAAATTATGAAAAAATGGTTTTTTAAATTGTTTGATTCCCCCTTTTTTTTTCACTAAACTTAGAATTTGAGAAAAAGATTTATAAAACAAAATTTGCTTTAATTTTATTTCATCACTATTCTTTATTTCGTCCGGGAGTCTATTTCCTTATGCGTGGGAGTATTTACGCCCTGGTGATCTCTCCATACGCATTTAGAGCTCTTTTTTCTATGAAATTTCCTTTCACTTTTTGGCGCGTTTTATGCTTATATGATATCGGCGTTTTGTAGAAATCCATGAAGTCTTCTGTTACTAGGCAAAAGTATATCATGATCTGTACCATCAACACTTCGGGAAAAGATTTTTGAAGTCATTTACAAGACGGGTTATCGGATTGTGGTCCTGTGGCTAGTGTCTCGGACTCACGGACTAAAGATCTGTGGTTGGAATCCCACTCTACCCCAACTTGATTCCATTTTGTAATAGGAAGTTATTTACAACTCGTTGAAAATGGCTCTCAAAATTAAACATTTGGGTAAATCATAAGAACGCAAATATTTCTTTAAAAAAAAAAAAAGACAAGTCATCATGTTGGTTTTACTTGCTAACATTTTTGGTAGTCTGATATGTAATTTTTTTTTATACGTTTTGAATGCTAGCCCGTAACAACTCACTACATATATGATTAACTCAATCAGCGCATGGTTTAAACAGTACATGGTAGCCCGTGGAACACAGAATTTTAAGTTTTTATATTTAAAAGTACCGCTTTAGTTTTTGGCAAACACTTGCAAAATATAATTTCCATTTGATGATTCTGAAAACACAACTTCATCATTTAAAAAAATAAACAAGATATATTAAGTCTTGTACCATATGTGGAGTCATATTATATCATACCCACATAAGAATGAAATATAATATTGTTTATAGAATATAAGTATTTTTTCAAAGAATTGCCTTATTTTTCCAACAAAAATTGAATCAGTCAAATCATAATAGAAATTTAAATATTTTTGTTTTTCGTTAAATATTTCAAAAAAATAAAACCTCATACTTTTGTTTACGTTTTGTTACATCAATCATCTTAAGTGATGCGAAAACCCTGCCCTCTTCAGATTCGACCCTTCCGCTGAATATATTCTTAAATTATCATGAAACCTACCCTCATGTATAATATTTTGTACATAATATCAAATCTGAAATGAAACGTACCGACTTAAAAACCCCTATTTCGAGATGAATTTGGTTTTTGAAATCATAGGATCAGTCTAAAATCGCTTGAGTTAAAAAGTAGCGTGGATGCTTGGACAGAAGAGATTTAACTATTCAAACTCATATTCTGATAAAGAGTCATTGTCAAATATTTCTGGTCTAAAAAAACGTAGAAATAATACTGACTCCATATATATATATTCGGAATACTAAGTGGCATAATCGATATGCCATCATCACTGGGACAGGTAAAACTTTATATTTTTACTCGTAGGTTGAGAAATAAAGAAGCACTATCAATCAGCCTAAAACAAATTATGCCTTAATTCTCTAATGACCCATCCTTTTCGTATTGTTAACTAAAGACAAGATCAATTTTTTTTTGCTTTAAGTTTACAAAGAGTTCAACGAGCACTAAATAAATAGTCCAGGTTTTGTCTTTATGTCCCATATGTTTATCAAAGCTTCTTTTATTATTTTTAAAGGTTTTTAACTATTGTTATTTTCTTATATTCATCCCTTTAAATTGTTTTAACTCTTACTATAACTATAAAAGGACATTCAATCCATCTAATCCTCACACTCGTTAGAAAATGTCCTAACAAGGCGAAACAATTGTCACGAAATTTTTGTTTTTATATTTATTTTATTTTTACTAATAAAATAAAGTGTTCAGAAGACTTAAATCAGTGTTTGATTTCTTATATTATATAAATGTATTGTTTACTGTTAATCCTTTATTATGTGAGTGTAGGGTCTGATGTCCTGCAGGGTATCCGCTGACCCAGCGCGGATTTAAACTTTGCAACTCTGTTATAAGCTTCGACTTTACCCTGTCTGCGTAATCTTTAAGTGTGAAAGCACTACAATCAATCATAAAAGTATGTAAGATTTTCAAACTTGTATCTTTATTGAAATTCACAAAATTCAATTTTATTTAAAGCAATTAAAAAGTATTACAACATGGAAAAAAATATTTATGAAGAAAAAAACGTATCAAAATTTAAAAAAATGGTCAAGACATATGTGATAAACAATTTATAAATTAAATATACTTGCAATGTTATTATTAGAACACACATGACAATATGTATGATATGTGTGCCCTACTTTAAGATTAAAATAAATAAATAAAAATTAGATTAAAATTAATTAAGTGATTTGCGAATTCAGAGAAATTGATTTTGTATCTTGAAAGAGAGACAAGTACGTCTCGAAAACGGTAGACAAAGAAAAAAGGTTATATAAAATATCTCATACCATTCAGTAAAATGTTTGACTTCAAAATTAAAGACTTAAATATTTCCTTTTTTATTGTTTAGTTTTGATTTCATACGACTTTTTAAAAAAACGTCATGGTAAAAGCAAGGCCGCAAAATTAAATTATTTGTTTACAGTTTTGCCAGCGTTACAAATTGTTTTCCTAAGAGATAAAGTTTTCACATTTACCACTGTTATTGTTAAAGTTTAGCCATTAACAATATATAGAGGTGTCTTAAGGGTGCATTTTACAGATTCTAAATTCTTAGATTGAATTGAGTTACTGAATGAGTGACGGTCGGTGGAAAATTTTTCAGGGGGTGCAAAAGAAAACTTAACTGACGGCCTCCGCAGTGCAACGAAACCAATGGTTGTGGGTTCAATCCTGGCCTTGGACAAAAAAAAGCGTTTCCCGTCTTCGTCCGTGTGGTTAACTGCTTATTAAGAAAAAACAAATAAAACACCAAATTGAAAATGATTATTATTATTATTATTTTGTTTATTAAGAAAAACAACAGCAATACAAAGAAAAAAGAAATATACACAACATTATAAAAAAAACATAAAATAAAGCCAAATCAGTTTTCCACATAAATACAATTATAAAAATCCAGTTCAGTTAAATATAATTTATAGAAGTGCATGTGTGCGAGTTTTTTTTTGTGTGTGAGGATGCGTGTGTAAAAAAGTGGAGTGTGGTTTTGGTAGGTATGTGAATATGTGTGTGATTGTATATGGGTGTGAGGGTAGGTTTAAGGACAGGGTAAGTGTGTATTTGATATATGAGTGAATAGAAACAATTTAAAATTATAATGTAAAAAAATATATATATATTTTTTTTATAACGAAACATAATTTTTTTCAAATAATAGTTTTTTAATTTTGGTTTTAAAAGTGAGTTTACTGCAATTAAATATGTCTATGTTATTGAAAAATAAATTATAATTACGCGTCAAGCAAATCAGAGGAGAGTTCTGAGCATAGTTGGTGCGAACTGTGGGTACATGGAAAAGAGATAGATTCATGTGACGGGTGCGGTAGCCAGGTACGTTAAGGGCCAACTCAGAAACCAGAACAGGACTATCAAGACGTCCATTAAGAATGTCATGTAAAATACCCATATCTAATAACAAACGACGATCCTCAAGACTAAGTATATTATGTTTATATATTCAAATGTATGTGTAGGGTTCATAGTCCATAATCGATGACACATACTTGCTAAAACGCTTTTCTTGAAATAGTGTGATTATTGAAGAAAGCATTGTCATCATTGTCAGCCCAACAAGTTGAGTTCAGTCAATTAGTCCAACTCGACGACGTGACTCAGTTCCAGCATGTAGTTCGACTCCAGTTTTCTCAACTCCTCACCTCATTATCCTCGCGCTCCACAGCACGGCGTCATATATTTATTCAACATACAATGAGTACACGCATTCAATCCGCCACAACGTCTCCTCGGTTAATCACTAACTAGGGTAGGAGCTCCAACCGACAACAACTTTATTCCTACAAATATATTAAAAATACATAATTAATAATTGTATAAAAATTCCCATTTACGACCTTTTGATCTAAAATAAATAATTAAAGTTACTTTTTACTGAATTTATTCTTGTATACATAATTAACAGCTATTTTTAAATATTTTTTTATTAACTATTTAAAACATTTTATTAAAAAAGCATTTAATAGTCCTTCTCACTAGAAAAATTTTAAAAACAGCATTTTAAAAATATTGAGTAAGAGCATCAGTGCCTTTAGGCAATAATTGTTTTCAATATGTTTATTCTTCATAAGTATTCCTTGTTTATTTAATTGTTCATCATTGGTATTTATAATTTGATTAATAATTGCATAAAATAACTTAATCAAAAATGTGAGAATTCAATATTTGATATTACATGCTACTCGTACTTTACGGAACTTAACTATCTAAGTTTTGATTACTGTTCGCGTCTTGATCCAAAATAATAGTCATAGAAACTTGAGCAGTAGATATGAAGGGACTTAAAATCGAATCGTTCAGATCGAGGATCGTATCATCGAGTCATCGTCTAATCGGATTTCATGATTTTAACCTTTTTTAAAATAAAATATTTTAGTTGCTTATTCCGGATATGGGCAAACGAAGAATAAAGTTTTTTTCATTATGTTTTTTAATGAATTTATACAGTTACTAAAGTAATACATTTTTCTAGTACTCGTACAATCTACTTTTATAATTTTTAATGTTATGATTGTAGCTTTCCGGAAAAGAGATTACATCTTTTGAGTTATATAATTTATTTGGAAAAACTGGCAGTTTTTACATAAACTGCATACAGAAAACAATACGTAGAAACTTAAATTGTAAAAACTAGTTAAATATTTTTTTCACAGTGATGTAAGTTATCAATAAAGTACATTAAAGGTATTTAAATAAAGGTTATTTTAAACTGTTTTGAATTTAGAAATTGCAAATTAAGAATAAAATAAAAATATGTATACCAAAACTAAAGTCAGCACAAGTCAAAAACATAATAAAACATAAATTATAATAAATGAAAAAATTCTAAAAATACAGTAAATAAATAAATATATAGATATATATAAGAGATTGTAGAAAGTACAAATCATGATAAGGAACAAACATACTGACATTTACTGACACAGTCGTATAATTTAACAGGCGTTTTATCTAAAAAGAATCTTCTATATTTCGTAAAACAGAGATGGAAAATGTCTGCGTGACCGGAGAGAACGGTATTAAATTAATGTCATTCTCTAAAGTAATATTTTTTTTTTCTTCTTGAGTTTGTCATAGGTATAGACAAATTAAATGTAGTGTGGAGTCTTGTTTTGTTGGCTACAAGATACTTTACACAATTTTTAAGTAAAGGGCAGTCTATGACGTTTTTCACAAGTTATGTGTGTGAAATATAACCAGAACCATGGACGAGCGCTCTCTACTCGATGGATTTTTTAGCTAAAATTCCTAAAAAAGAAAATCAAGTGAAAATAAGTCTGACTCGTAATGTGGCAGTATTCGCATTCACTTACCATGCTTCAAATCTTGGGATCGATCCCTGGATTTTTAAAAGTTTTTAAGGTAGTCGTAGTGAAATACCAACACACTGTCCCATTCACCACGGTTTGGTTAAGAGAATGGCGGTGAAAGGGTTATAATCTTAGTAATCTATAATATTAATACTCTAAACTAATTGATAGAAATATTATAGATAACTAAAATTTTACAGCAAACAATTCATTAGATACAAGTATAAGGTATACGTAAAAGTTAAGCAGAAGATAAATTTAAAATGCCTTTATCAGACCTGATAAAAATTTTGGTATTTACAGTGTAATATGTCAATGTCACTAAAACTGTCATAGGTAGTCTGTATTTATTAAAAGGTGCTTTTTTTATATAATTAGTCTGTTAGCGCAGAATGTCGAAGAATACAGAATGTCGAGTTATACAGACAGGGACTCCATATGAATTTTTTTAAAACAATTTGTAGGCTTATTAGGTATTTAAAAATTTTATAAAGAAAGCTCATCCCCAACACGATACCCCCAAGTTTTGAATTTCGTGGAAATTAGCGAACTCAGTACTGCTTGAAAACGTAATATTATTTTAAAAATCTAACGGTCTAAGAAAACAGTTTTGAACATGTTCAAAATGTTTTTTTATAAATATTTCATTTATAATTCTAAATTGGATAACTGATTTTATGCACAAAGTTATTACGTTGGAAATCAAACCGTTAAAAATCACTGTTAAAGAAAAGCCGACGGTATAATGTAAAAACTAATATTTTTCAATTTTGTACCAAGTGAGAGTATTTGAATAAAGTAACGGAGCACAAGAATGGACCTACCATACTACTATTAATGCCATGAGGATATTTTGAATATTGGCGCACTGGATGTTGATAGTTCACTATAAATTAATGAACGTTTTTACTACACACGACGCTTCAAAGAATTCTTACGCAATGTGACGTAATGTCAAATTTTTGTTTATTTTTTTCCAAATCCATTTTTTTTATTTTGATAAATATTATATCTTGATATAAGGTAGGATGAGTCAATGAAAGGATGGGAAACGAAGGTAATCGGCTAGGAATAATAAAGATAAATGCAGTTTTATACTGAACAATCACTTCGTATAAAATATGTTAGAAGGTATTTTTATATGTTTTTATATATTTATTTACTTTTTATGATACTAATGTTTAATAAACACTCTTCATCAACATGCAGTGCAAAGGGCAAAAATGCCATTTATAAATAAATATGTACTAGGGCGTGATGCGATGTTAGGACCAGTTGCCATGGTGTTATTATACAAGTTATATTTTACGACGTAGACATTGCGGTTTCTCCCACCAAACTACGTTCTAAGTCAATAAAGCCGCAACGATAATTAATAATATAATAATTAATTAATTCGCATAACTTATGTCGTTAGAAACAAGTTCCCTGTCATTTTGATTCATTATAAAATGTCGGAAAATGATTATATATTCACAATTTGTTGTGTCCATATGGACGAAGAATACGGTATAATTTGTGAAAAAGAACCAGAATACCAGAATCCTGAAAAATGAAATCAAGTGGAAAAAAGTTTCAATTCTGGCAGGGTGGACGTGAAAACGGATACCAAGAAGTTGATGGGGAAGTTTTTTTTTTAGAGCCTTTATTAAGAGGCTTGTCAGCAGGTGGGAATAATGAAATATGGAAGGAGGTTATACAAAACACACCACAACACCTAGACCAATTAAGAAAAATATATTTCTTGAATTTTTTTCTTGCAAATGGCTGAAATCGAACCCGCGACTCTAGTTTCACGGTTAGACATCTAACTAACTGCACCACGGCGCCTGTAAATTTTAATATGGTATTCAACGTTTTTTGGAAGAAAAGTTTCCTTTCGAGCCGATAATTTTGAGGAGACCAAAGTCAACAAACTCGATTGGTAAAAGAGACAAACACAGTTTTTAAACATTCCAACAGTATAAACAGAAATTTAGGTAGAACGCGAGTGATTCTTTTTTGTGGATAGCGCTTACAAAAAAAGACTGCAATATCTTTGTCTAGAGTTAAGGTTGAAAAGCTACAAATCGAGAATGTATGACTGAAGTATAAACGGGATTTAAACAAAAGTTTCAAAAAGGATGATATAGGAGTAAATGTTAACTAAATGTAGTAACGATTTAAATCTCATGTCTGTGTGAGTGCATGCGGGATAGCCTTTTGAAGAGGAAAAAAATGGCGATGCACGGTGATATAAAAGGAAAAAACGGTGCACGGATGAAGCTTAAAGCAATTAGTGATACCAATAGTAGTGAGTTTGAAAGAGCAAAAAGTAGTTTAAAGTATACAAAGGGTTGGTTAACTTCTGTGTGGCTATGATGTAAAACGAACTTACATAAGACAAGAGTTTTTTGTTATTTAAATAAAACACGAGTGGTACTTTAATCCACAAATTTGGAATATCCAGTGACCGGTTTCATCGCTTTCGCGACATCTTCGAGACTGGTATCTTTATTAAAAAGTTAAATGTATTTATACAGAACAGAGGTAAGGATACATAATTCAAAGTTATATGTAAGTAAATTAAATAAAGTTATTTTTATCTTAAGGATCATTATCAACAAATTTTCTATGGGTTAACTAATGAATTGATATAATGCTATTTTAATGAGTTTAAGTATTTTATTGTATTTTTTAAACAAAGGGTAAAAAGTCATTAGTAAAATTATATTACAATGGGTAAAGTAATGGAGAATGCACATATGTTATCTGTTCATTAAGTAATTCTGAATTACTTAATGAACAGTGGATTAAAGTATCACTCGTGTTTTATTTATATAATAAATTACAATGAACTTCCATCAAGAATTTTCACTTACAAACTTTAATGTTTAAGACAAGAATTATTATTTAGTTATTCATATTTTTTTCCATTGTAAACTGTAATTAATAATAAAAATTATGTAATCTTATTAGAGTTACCCGTGCCAAGGACACTTTACAATAACCACTTTTTTAAAATATTTTTACATTTGAGAATAAACAAAAGAGACTGACTTAATAAACTAAGATAATCCACAAAATGTTAAGACAGTTTTAAACACTACGTATTTATGTTTATAATTAATTTATGTCCATACATATTATTTATATTACAAAACGCACAATGAAAGAAGAAACAAATAAGCTTTACACTTGTAGAGCAGTTTATTCAATATTACTTTTGGCGAATGAGACAATCCATTTTACTTCTACCTAGCTTCACTATCCATTTTTCTATAGCCTTTTTGAACATTTTCTCACAATTAATTGTTTTAATAGATAGTGAAAGTTGTAGTAACTAAATCCTCTTGTCTGAAAGTGGTATTAGTTTGTATTTGTTGAAGTTGTCTTTGAGTTAAGGATCTAGTAATTATATTATTTGTATGTGATGTATTGTAGGGGTCGTGTCTTTCATTTGAGTAAGAATACTTTTTGAAACTGCAAGTGAGTATTGTTTTTGCGTATAATTGCTTTGGTTTCATAAGTTGTGATTTGTGGAATATTTCTTCAGTTGATGTCTGTATCGGGACTCTGAGTATTATTTTCATTATGGATTTTGTGCAACAAATACACTATTTAAAACTGTGTCACTTGCGCCACACCGTCCGATTATACCGTACTCAAAAATGCAAAATATTTTTTTAAAAGTTCCTTCACAATTAATATATTTCGAATATGTTTAAATATATACGTTAGTCTTTTTAGTTTATTTGTAATATTTTTTTAATCTGTTGTTTCCAGTTTAAATTTATATCAATAGTTACTTCTTAGTATTCAACATTATCTGCCCTATCCAATATTGGGCAATTATAATGAGCACTCTGAAGACAATTATTATTATGTAGTTTGATGTTTAGATAAGCATTTTGGGAATAGTTTCTAGAACTGATTTGAAATGGATTGAAGAATAAAAATAGTCTTACTTTATGTATGTCTTTTATTTATTTAAATGATGTTGTTGTATTTTTTGTGATCTTGAATGAAATGGACATTTTTACATCGGATTTGGAAAGTAAAATTTGTAAAAAAATTGTGTAAAAAATATTTCTCCTTAATATGCGAAGAATGATGCCAAAACCATAATAAATCTGTTTAACTGTGTAATTAAAAGCAAGGGAATAAAACTAATAGCAAGAAAGACAGAGACGCTATTATGCGGCCGGTTTTTGTGTGAAAGAGACAAAACAAAATAAGAAATTCGAGAGATGACGAGATGCGTTTTACATCACCTTGGTACCCAGGTAATAAGAAATCACATGTAGACTGTGAAGCGTCACCAATTTCAAAAGTTGTAAGCATCGACGACTGCGGCACGGTACAAATCATAAGTAGTTAACGGTACACAGTTGTATACACAAATAACATCAACCCTGTTGATGGACGCTGTAATCCGAAACGTCATAATAACCAAAAAAAAAATATTTTACATCTGAACGTCCGTGAAAATCTAAAAAGTTTAGATACAATCTGTTTAAATATAACTAAATGTACATTTATTTTTCGTTCTTAACGTGACAATTTATTTTTATTATTCATCATTAACTGATATAATAATTATTATATTTTTCAAATTAAGCTTTTCTTTTAACTATCTACACGAGAACCATACGTATTGGGAATATATCTAAGCATTAGTTTTTTTAGTACAAACCTGAAAGCTTTGTAAAGTTTTTTTTTCACATCGTAAAAGATTCTACGTGATTTCGTAGTTTTTTTTATAACACCTGCAAAGCTTTTAACCAAACTTCATTGTGAACTTTCATTCACTAATGGATCTTCTTCCGGTGACCGAAGTAAGAAAACTTCAATCAAATCAATAGTTGCAAATAACTGATTACCCATTTAAAAAGTTGATAATTAATCTTTTTTTTTTAAATCACAAATACCTTTTTTTAAAACACAAAAATATAAGCACCTGTACCAATGATTTCAATTATTTGTAATTCATTAGTTAGAATATTAAAGGATCTTGGAACAACATGTAAGGAGTACCATGTGTTGGATGGGAGATGATTTCACAGTCGAGCCGCATGGACACTTTATGAGTAAGAGATGAAAGATAAATAGTAGATGGGTGTTATAAGAGGATACATTACAAAAGAGATGAAAGAAACTTCAGGAAAAAAAAATAAGTTTGAGCATTTACCGGGCTTATAATCTGTCGTTAGTTGGTTTTTGTCATTCTGCTTTTATTTAAACATCGTTATTCCTTAAATCATTATTTTTATTTTTCAGCTGAAACGTTTATTGCTGAGGGTAAGATTCATTTGATTGAATTATTTCACCGACATACTAGGCAACACCTGAAAACATTTTTCAGTTTTCATACTTGTTCTTGGACCAGTTGGATTTATCAACAGTACTTTCAGTTTGTCTAAATTTTTGCAGATAAAAATTTAATTTAACTTCTTAGGAAGTGGTTAATATTTACGTGCTACAACACAGATAGAGAACATTTCTCTAAAAACTATACTTGTCAGCAAACATTTAGACAAACTCAAAGTCTTGTTGATAATTTATTTTGAATAAAATCTTTGTAAAGCCCATATTATATTTGTCAGTAAATAATACAAAATCTTATGCCGAATTTGGTCCAGTAAATATTGTGTCAAAAATACACAAATGCGGTTAAATATGTTGTCGAATTCCAAAAACATAAAACGCGTCCTTTTTTTCAACCAATATTTGAAACAAGATCTGCGCGCAAATCCCACTGTTTTATTTTTAACTTTCAACATAAATTTTCAAGGAACATAAAGTTATTCGTTTTTACTTGTGTGATTTTATTTATTTAGTTTGAGTGAAAACTTACGAATACCATAATTAAATCAACAATTTATTTATTGAAAAAACAAAATAAATTCGTTGAAATTTAAAAGTGCCAACATACGGATATTTTATGTTTTTTTTATTTTATTTTTTCTAGATATGAATATAAATCAAAGCTAGTGAGAAAACAATTAATTACTGAAAATTGTAAAAAGGGGATTGATACCGCATCATTCTTTTTGATTTTTTTTAACCGTTATCTAAAAACACTGTGCCAAATAAGGTTATTCATCATTATTCCGTATCCGCTCCCTAGTTGGATCATATGGGGTACATAAAAAGCCTCCGGAAATGACTGTCAGCTCCCAAATTAGGTTCGCGTCCCGCAGTTCACACTTGAACTGCCAAACTGAATTGATGTTATTTATTCAGATAAAAATACATTCATTATAGTACAAATAAAAAAACACGTCAATTATGTTTGAATGTAGTTTATTTCGAAGGCAGTTAAAGAGATCATAAGCCAAAAATGTGGTTTTGTTTTAATTAGTTTACACGTTAAAAATAATTATAGAAACTACTGCAATAAAATTTAACATGTAAAGACATTTTATAAAAAAATGTATACATCTAAATTAGACATTTATTACAAAAGCAATGGAAAACACTTTAGTGAATGTAGGTGTATCGTCGAATATCGACAAATTGTATGTTTTTAAAGCATGTATGTAAAAAACAATAAATCTGCTGTCAAATTCTAGATAAAATAGAACACGTATTATTTTTTAACCAATTTGTGAAGCACGATCTGCGCGCGCACTCTGTAAATATGTTACGGCTGCAGTCTGATTAAAAGTAAGAAAGTCGTACGATATTGGTATTTAAAAACGCTGATCTTATAAAATCTCGCAATTAAAAAAAATTCTAAAGTAAAACAAGATTATTACAATATTTTTTTTAGATGTTTCTGAAAAACAAAATCAGATAGAATTTTATATAGCTAAAATATAATTTAGCATTTACCGGCAGATTACGCCTATTGAAATTAAGATTTAATAATATATTGGTACTTGTATAAAGACAAAACATCTAAATAGAAAATGTTTTTTTTTTAGATAATGAATTGAAGAAGAAAGTTATTCAAATAAAACTTTAATTTTTGTTTTTAAAAAAAAATGCAAGCATCATAAATAAACAAAAAATAATAATTTCCTTTGATTCTAGGTTGAATGATGCTTTCAAATAATAATTGTTACGAAAACAGTTAAAATATTTTGGAACAAATTTTTTTGGCCTTGTGTTTTTTGTCTTTTTTTGGAAGAAAATTTTGGTTAAAAATATTTCATTTCGACAATACTTTTTTTTATTTCAATATTGATACCTATAAGCCATTTGATGGCAGTAAAATTTTGCTAAGAGCGGACCAAAAATAAATGACTTACCACGGTAAAAACATTTTTCTTAAAACAGGGACATAAAACATAATTGCATAATAAAGGGTTTTTGTAAATATATCTTACCTATTTTTTGAAAAAAAGCTTTTACAAATGTTTAATTTAAAAGTAATAGAAAATTTCTGTCATTCAAAATGATTATTTAAAAAAAAAAACAATATTAACATGTTTTGTTAAATAACTTTTGAGTTTTATAAATTTCAAGAGACGTTATCTGCCGGATAAAAAGTCATTTTATTTATTTTTTATAAAACTTTATAGTTTTTGATAAGTACATTAAATTTACTTAATTTTAATATTTTTTTGATTTTGAAGAAAAAAAACTGCGTTTTAAAATTGTACAACAGTACGATTTTCTTACCTTTTATCAGACTAAATACAGAGGCAATTTCCACAAAAATGGCGCTATATAAATTGTCCAACTATAATAGTTTGGCCTTTAATGTCAACTTTAACTTTAAACACGTACGTTTTGTTGTTGTTTGTGTCATTTAATTTATCCTTGGTCTTATTTGTTTCACTTTCTTTTTTTTGGTGTCTCTTTATCGAGCACGTAAGATAAACGAATAATGATGATTGAAGGGCCCCGAATACAAAAGGGAGTTAACAGAGTTATCTTCAACTGTCTATAAAGAAAAACCGGTATGTGTACGAAAATGAGTATATTTGCATAAACATTTAAAGTTGCTTCATCGGTAACCTATAATTGAACATGTTTAGAAGAAAAAAAATATTCATATTCTGCTTTTTATACGGAAATCTTAATTTTACTTTGTAGATAAATAATAACTTCCCGTTGTAATCGGGGCCCTAATACTGCAAAAGCTGCCTGTAGCAAATGTTCACGTTCCATGTTGATTTAAAAGCTTTATGTTTATCGTAAAAATAATAATATACCTATTGTTAGTTGCAGCAGCGTTGTCACTAGACATATTTGTTTTTGAACTATCAAATGTAAAACTGCCCGCAATCTGTAAATGTGTTAAAAACATTCACGTACTGCGCATGCTTACGTGCAAAAAACTGTCTAATGAAATACAGCTAATAAAATGACCCGAGATTTCTCATAATAATTATTGTTGAAAAAACTGAGCAAAAACTTGCACATGAACTCGTACCATTTTATTTCCAATGTAAAACGGCCTTATAATATTTGAAATGAAACACTGATTTGAGTCTACTGAACACTTTATTTTATTTCCACAAATATGAAAAATATTTTTTTTTTAAATTCGTGACAATTTTTTCGCCTTGTTAGGGCATTTTCAAACGAATGTGAAGATTAGACGGATTGAATGTTCTTATATAGTTATATTATTCAAGGTACCTAAGTAGAAAATAATTTTATGAACTATAGTGGGAACATTAATCATAATTGATCGAAAAACCAATAGTTAAGGGCAAGGCTATGTGTTTAATAGGTAATGGGGAATTTAGGTATTTATATTTGAATTTCGGAAAAAATATAACAAAGTTAGTATTTATTGACATACATGTATGTATTGTGAGATAACTATTTGTCAGAAAACTTATTTTTTTATATTTATAAAAAAAATTAAGTGTACATCAGACTCAAATAAGTGTTTGATTTCTAATATTATGAGTAAAAATATAAATTTCTACAAAATAAACACCAAATCAATCAATAAAACGGCCGCTATGAATTTTTTCATAAATTTTCAAGAAACTTCGCCGTACAATCAAAGGCTCTAATTTTTACTACGCCCAAGAAAATATTTTTTTTTCTCATTTATCTTGCTACTAAAATTCATCATTGTCAATTGATAACATAAATCGAACCATTGAAAGCATTAATATAATTTTTCTGTAACAAAACATAATCTCTAATACAACATCGAATTAGTATTATGCCTTTATCGAATCCGAATTTCACCATAAATCTGATCGAAATAAAAGTAACGGCCCGTGAAAGAATAATAGTGACGTCATTTCCGGCCGGAAGGTTGTCTTACGTCCGCTGGACCGGAAGGGTGGCCACAAAGCCCGGGAAGCGAAATGATCAGGTACATCTATCACCACACGTGTGAGGTAAACTGTCACCTGTCGGACACGTGGATTAAATTCGTGCTATTTTAAAAGAGTCCAGAGATATTTTTTCTTCGTAGATAAATTTTGTTGATAGAATGAATGTAAACGTTTAATAAATCAATGATTTTACTTCAATTTTGACAAACTTATTGCTAAAATCAATATTTTCTTGTCAACCTAAAATACAGACTGCTGATAATGACTTTGATACATATTTATTTTCTGTGGATGTTGCGACTCATGAAATAGACATTTTATCAAATTACAGATTAACTAACACTTTAATTCACGTAGTTTGATAGACCGATAACCGATTTTGTTGTCCTCGTGACTTCATCAAACTGATATGGGTTGTAAGACGTTTTTAAGAAATATTTCAGCTAGTCAAATACTACTTTTTGTAATAAACGGTACTTTGAATATGTTAAATGTTTGTAGACGAGACTGTTTTTCATTCCTATAGAAGTTGTGTTTTCCTTCTTCATTGTTAGGAATTTCAATATTAATTATTTTTACGGTTTTAATAAATATCAATAAAATTTCTTTTGATTTGCTGTTTTTTTTTTTTTTGCCGACGCCGACGCCACCATTTTTAGGCTTTTAGTTATGCTATAGGTAATTATCTGCATGATCGCTCCCTAATTGCAGCATGTGGTATCCACAAAGAGCCTTTTTGTATTTCTATCGGCTGCCAGCTCCTGTGCGTCCTCTTAAGTTAGGTTCGCGTCTCGTAGTTCTAACAATAACTGCCGACAAACAGTCAGTTAAGAAAGCACCTACTCGTTCACCGAAACTGTTTGTAAGGACTTTTGCCTTTCTTTAGTATGCAAATTCACTATCACTTTTTTTAAACTAAGCGAAAATTTAATATTTCGTTACAATCAAACCGCGAAAATAACAAAACATAGAAACTTAAAAAGCTTTCATTGTACCCCTCCCTGCGGAATTGTCAATTTATGATCAATCAAATTTATATGGTTAGTACAATGACTTTTTTTTTATTTTCTAGCATGATTAGACATGAGAGGAATACAATGTTAGTTCCAAATTGAGACCATGGCCGTTCGCTCCAGATTCCGTTTCGGAAAGAAAGAAGATTGTTGTGATGCAGACAAAGCAAACAACGACACAACACCCAAATACATACAGGAATAGTCAGTAGTGGACGACCACGACGATAAAAACCTGATGCTTTAGGCAATTGAAGTTTTTTTTTTTTTTATATGGTCAATATAATCAGACTTTAATAATACAAGGGTTTGCATAATTGAAACATGCTTTCAGTTTTCAAAAAAACATTTTTCATTTAAATATATACTTCGATCCGAACGCTTTGTAAATTCAAACAGAGTATACATTTTAAATGCTCGAAATATCAAAAACCTGCTTTAGTGCGGACGGACGAGCGCTTTCGCCCAAGAAAGCATCTTCATGACCTTAATCGAAAGCGCTCGGAGTAAAACTTAACCGTTGAATTTTGTTGGTGTTTTTCAAAATCATTAACTATGGAGGTTTATTAGGCAATATCTAAAAAAAACATCAATACCGTTTTTATGAACTTTAACGAAAAACTCTTTCACTGAAATTTTTAAACTATATTTTCACACCCATTTCATATTCTTACGACGCAGTATGCTAATCTTCCAAGCCGTCCATTCTAAGCACCATCTCAATGATTGATGCGACTTCGAATTTTGGCGAGGGATTTCAGACACTTAGCATGTAACCCTTTGGCAAAAAATTAAGGTTTTTCGCTGTTTTTCTTGATATATAGGATTCCAAAATGTAAATAGTTGAGACGGTGAAAAATATTTATTAAAAAAAATAAACCCCGTTTGCATCAACAATCGTTTTTTTTTCTATTATGTTCAGACGGAATAATAAAAACAATTCACATACACATGTGATAACAGAGATAAAGAACATTTTAATAAAGGTAATATGTAAGTCTAGGCATTTACAGGGCTTACAACCTGTCGTTGCCTGGTTTGAGTGGCCACTTTGCACACTGTACATCATTCACTGTCTGCCAATTTTTGACTATACATATTTCTTAACTTCTTCCAAGTGTTGATTTATTATGAAATAAATTTATCGTTTGATGACTTTTATGAGGGGTGTCGAAGTTATTTTAAAAAAAAAAATGATAAGTTAAAATGATAGTTAAGATCCAAAGCCTTTCACATACCGTATTAAGGCAAAGGCTTTTGAAACTGAATTTAATACAAATAAATACAGTTTTTGCTACCATTCGTGTTTACAATATGGTCGTGTGAAAGTATGACAATGTCTGACAAAGGGCTTCCATTTAATTTGCCAAACTCACAATGCAAGGGGTATTAAAAATATAAGTTACGTTCCTTGAATAAAATAAATGCGAAATTTAATCGACAAATAAAAATCTTCAGAAACAGTTGTAAAAAGTCGTTGCCAAAGCCAAGCTTCCTCGGTTTCGTGTGCGTCTGATGAAAATGTCTAGCGTGGAAGTGATTTGGTTTATACAAATCCACAAATGTAGACCGCCGATGGCAAAAGCGAGTCGCTCTTTCATCCAAAGATTAATAATTATTTGGAAATCTGCAATTTTTATTACTTTATCGCCATACTCCAAATGTTTCTCGTGGCTTGTGCTCTAAAGTTATAACAGTTTGATTTTTGTAATTTACCATCAAACACCTTTTTTGTACCAAATTGATCATAACTTAGTCAACCAGTTACTAAAACAGTTAATTAAGCGTAAAAAAACAATAATGAACATAAAAAACCGAAACATTTATTATTTTGTGAACATAACCAGACAGTCATTTAAATTGGTCAACTATAAATGAAGATTTATGGGTTTCAATTCCAACTTATTCCAAACATAATATATTCATATGTTTTACATACTTACCCCACTGTCGTTATCATCTTGAAGATATAAAACGCCACTTTGAGAATGTTTCTAGTATTATGTACAAATATCCTGATGATTTATTCATTCTACTAGGAGACTATAATGTACCTAATATAAATTGGAAATCTAATTCTGAGGTTAATTACCTTTCTCCGTGTGAATTTAACGATTCACTTAGCACTAATTTAATTGATAAAATAAACTTTTTGAATCTCAAGCAATTTAATTCCCAAAATAATAGTAATAATCGCATACTTGATCTCATTTTAAGTAACAGTGACCTGTGCAATGTAATAACCTGCGACGATCCTCTCGTTACAGAAGATGTTCATCACAAATCACTTTGTATTGATATCACTGCAAGAATAGAATCAAATGACGCAAAAAGTGGTTCTAGACTTAAATTTTCATATCATTCGGCAAATTATATAGCAATAAATGAACTACTCTCGGAAGTAAATTGGAACGATAAATTTGAGGGACTAGATATAGAAAAAGCGACATCAGTATTTTACTCCATACTTAATGATGCAGTGACTTTATTTGTACCAACTAAGACGGTGAAATCTTGTGAAAAATTTCCAAATTGGTATTCCGCATCACTAATAAAAATAATAAATGAAAAACTTAAATACCATAAAAAATGGAAAACTTATAAAAACCTTGCAGACTATAAAACATTTTCTCTTCTCCGTTCACGCCAGAAACAAGAAGCCAAAAATTGTTATGACCAATACATTGATCAAACTGAATTAGCTATTCAGAAAAATCCTAAACAATTTTGGTCATTCGTTAAATCGAAAAAATCTCTAAGTTATTATCCAACTGAAATGTTTCTTCATGATACAAAGAGTGATAACGTGCAAAGCAGTTGCGAGTTATTTTCTACCTTCTTTCAGTCTGTTTTTATTAATAACGACATTGATTTACCTATTGTGGACTCTAGAAATGTCATTGACATTCAAACTGTAACATTTAATTCTAAATTAGTTCTTAAATATTTAAATGATCTAGATCCTTCAAAAGGAGCAGGACCTGACGGATTTCCTACGTTTTTCATAAAAAGATGTGCAACGCAATTGGCATGTCCGTTGTCATATCTTTATAACCTATCATTAAAAGAAGGTAAATTTTCAATGTGCTGGAAGAAATCTCACGTTACTCCTGTCCATAAAACTGGTGATCTACACAATATTGAAAATTATAGACCCATATCTAAAATTTCAATTTTTAGCAAATTAATGGAAAAAATCATCACTGAACAAATTTCTCCAGCGGTGAAGCACTTCATTGATCCAAACCAACACGGTTTCTTTAAAATGCGAAATGTTTCTACTAATCTTGCTGAATTTACAGATAGGGTTCTAAACGTAATGGGCAGCCGACATCAGGTCGACGCTCAGTATACAGATTTTAGCAAGGCTTTTGATAAAATCAGTCACAAAATCCTTCTTCACAAATTAAAATGTTATGGCTTTCACGGTAATCTACTACGTTGGATTGAATCTTATTTAAAGTATCGCCTTCAATCAGTTGCACTATTAAACTATCAGTCTTCATTTAAACAATGCTATTCCGGTGTACCCCAGGGATCCCACTTGGGTCCATTATTGTTTATTCTTTATATTAATGATATGGGTAACGTCTTTAAATTTTCCGAATACAAAATATTTGCCGATGACACAAAAATATACAAGAAAGTTACTTCCCTACAAGATTGTCTTGATATGCAAGAAGATCTTGAAAACTTCTCTACTTACTGTGTAAATAATCAGCTCATATTAAATCCGCTTAAATGCAAAACAATTACCTTTACGAGAATAAAAAATCCGATAGATTATTCGTATTCTCTATCGGGTACAGTCTTGCACCGTGTCCAAGAAATACGAGATCTAGGTGTAGTTCTGGACTCAAAAATGACATTTCAATCACATATTGATAAAATTATTGAAAAAGCATATAAAATGTTAGGTTTTATTATACGAGTATCTAAGCCTTTTAAAAATGATCTAACAATAAAAAATCTTTATTATAGTTATGTAAGAACCCATCTTGAATTTGCGTCTATCGTTTGGAATCCACAATACATTACTTATATTGACAGGCTGGAGAAAGTACAAAACAAATTTTTAAAACATTTGAATTTCCGATGCTCTCTTATATTTCCAAATCATGACTTATCTGGACGTTTTCACAAACTGATTAACCTCGAAAAAAGGAGAACATTAATGGACCTCACATTCCTCTATAAAATTATTAACAGTCTAGCTGATTCGTCCCAGCTCCTAAATAAAATTCAAATTAACTGTCCATCACGTGCCCTACGAAATCACCCAACCTTTAGAATACCTAGTGTCAATACGAACTATTGCCAGAATTCGTTTTTACACAGATCGTGTTCCACTTTTAACAGCTTTTTTAACCATATAGATATATATCATACAGGATTACAATTATTTAAAAATAGTGTATTGAAAACTTTTGAATAAAACTCCGGTTGGTCCCTTTTTCTCTTATATCACTCAAATTACATACATTCATATTATTATTATAAATTAAATTTCTCTTTTGAAATTTTGTATTACTTCTAAAATCGCTTTAATGAAATTTTATCGACTTCTCTTGGTTTAAAATCTTCTCCTTATATTGCTTTTTCAAATTTTAAATGATTACTTGCCATACTTGTTATTCCTTCTTTATTTTTATTTTTTTCTCTGCTGCCATTGGCATGTTTTAATACTTGTTATACTTTTAAACTACTTTTAATTACTTATATTATATATGTTAATAAAATCAATATATTGCTGCTCTTACTATAATGTGTCATTAATTTTGAAGATGTTTTTTAAATTGACCTAAATTTAAATTTACTGTCTTATATTTCACTTAAAGATTCTTCTCATCGTTTCTTTGAATCCCTTAAAATAAATATGTGTTTATGTTTTTCCTTTTTAAAAAAAAAATGTTATTACTATTTTATTTTATTTTTACATCTGAGTATGTTTTTCATTTTTTATTTCCATTCTTAATTCTTAATTACTTTTACAAGTTTTCTTCATTTTTAATATTATTTCATTTTGTAAATACTCACTACAAACTACAAACCTTAAAATATATTTTTTTTTCACTTAAATTTAAATTTTTAAACAACTTTCATTTATGTTTTCTTTTTCCTTCTCTTTTTTATACTTTCATAATTAACATTAGATTTAATTGCTTTTTAATATGGAAACTTCACTGGTCCATTAGAATTAAGTCCAATTGTGTAAAATATTAAACTTTGTAACTGTACTGTATGTTTCCTGAATAAAAGAAAATAAAAATAAAAAAATTACAAAGTTTCATAATCGTATATTATCATAGTTTACAATTCTTGCGTAGAAGTGAATCCACAACAATTTTATAGGATAATGTGCGTCATGATAGCAAAGATTGACAAAAGGAGGCTTTCAAGTACCAACTCGTACCAAAACACTCGTTTGCTTGATGATCTTTCATTTCAGAAGACAAACAAGTTTGAACTTATTATATGTTCTTTCTTCTCCTATTCATTAACATTTTACTCGGATACATCTTGTGTTCGTGAAGGTAAATACCTCATGCATGCAGGAAATTGGCCCCAACGTCATACAACTTATGAGAAAGTGTGTTATTTGTATGCACTATTTGTGAAATAAAAATAAAGAACAACTTGCATCACAATTTTTTGGTTAAAGGGGAGCAAAAAGTACAGAAATTGAGGAACAAAAACGCCGATTTGCAGGTAAATAACAGACAAATTTAAAAGTGAAAAAACATTTACAAACTATGACTAGAAGGTATGAACTTTTTGGTAACTCGTTAAACGAGTTTATTGACATACGTCATGGGACAACAAAATAGTCCTTCACCGATTTGAAAGTGATGCAAACACATTCGTTGCTAAGACAGCAATTAAGTTGTCTTTAAATAGCTCTCCTGTTACGATTGTCACTATTTGTTTAATTGTGACACAATATCTGTATTCTTTAGAAAAATAAAAGTAAAAACTTTTCAATAACAAAGCCGTGGAGAGTTGCCAAAGACAGTTGCCGTATTCAAAAATCTACGAGCTAAACGAGACAAAATTGCACGGGCCAGAGAAGCATCTGTATGCATTTCTATAATAAATGCAAGTCTGAATATGGATTTGGATGAGCTGATATATTATTTTTACAATCATACAGTTATCAAGCAAATAATTAAAATAATTTTCTTCTTTCATCTCTTCTAATTTCTTAGGACACAGCTTGGATAAATTAAATTAAATCAATCAGCGCGCTTGCTTACCATCCAAGGGGTCTCGGGTTCGATTTTCGACATGGTTGATATGAAATGTACATATTAAAAAGGGTGTTTTCACCCTATAATATTTCATAGTCCCTGGACTGGTACTGATTCATCTTGCCTTCATTTAACAAAAATGATCAACATACTCTGTGATTGCTCTATCAATGCAATGCCCTATGCAACATTAGGTGTGGAAAGGGAAAAATGAAATGAATTAAAATGAAATAAAATTAAATAAAATTGAACCAAATCAAATTTATTTAATTATAATTGACTTTTATCAAATTTAGTTTTGTTTTATAAATCTAAATTTAATTGAATACAAATATTAAAGCATGAGTAATGGAACGAAATAAGATTTTTTACAATATTAAATTATAAAACCAAATATTAATATTATATCCTGCTTTGGCTTTTTTTAAGATTTAGCCCAATGCGATGTTACATTTTTACATTTTTATAAAATACTTACCCTAATGAAACACGATACATCCTGTACACTTTGTACAAGGCTTTGCTGGAAATGAGAAAAGAGAATATGTATAGACATTATGTATGTACAGGGTGAGGATACTCGGCCATATAACAATGCGAACAAAACGTCTAGAATCTTCAGTGATATTCCCGCACTTTTAAGTAAGTTTTTTAATGAGATGCATTCTATAATGAATAAAGCAAAAATGGAATAGCACAACTTCAATATTTACCATAGTTTCATTATTTACAAATGTTTATAAACTTATTGCATTGCAATATCTTAATATTGCAGACCAATATTTTAAGAGACAAAATGAATATATTTAATTGATTTTATTATTATCTTTGGATAATTTATACTACCGGGGAATGGTGATGATGAATTTATAAAGCGTCATTTTTGTGAAAATTTTCTCATGGGCGCTGTACAATAAATAAATATCCTACGTCTTGCAGCTACGGAGAAAACAGTCTTGGTTTTGTTACCAGTTCAGAAATAATTAAATATTGCAGTTTAAACATCAATATATCACGCCCACCTTGCCGGGAATCGACCACAGGTCATCAAAAATGGTGGGCGAACGCGCCAAGCACTTTGCAACGAGGCAAAATAATCATCACTCGATTTATTTAGGAATTTTACCTGAGAGCAGCCATCGAGTCGAACACACTTGTCTAGGGTTGTGGTCGTATTTCACACACTAAACTGTATTTTTCATCCGCCTGAACACTGAAAAATACAAGGAAAAATTACATGTTATATCCTTTTCTTTTTTTGTTTGCATCCCTACTCCTTTTTTCATAGTTAAGTGTAAATTTATAGTTAATTTTTGTCAAAAAAAGTGTTAATACATATTTATTGTTTTTACTTTTTAAAAATTACATTGTTTTTATAAATATATTTTTCCTATTCACATACATTTCTTTATTACATTATGTTGGTCTCGTGGTTAAGTGGTTAGCGCGTTTATCTACCATGTAAGGGGTATCGGGTTCGATTCTCAGCATGGTTGACATAATTTTATTTTTTTTAAAGTTGTTTTTACGCTTAAAGATTTCATGGTCCCTGGACTTAAGACTGATTATCTTACCTTCATATAACAAAAATGATCAAGTTACGCTGTGATTGGTGTACCGATAGAGTGTCCTGTGCACCATTAGATGCGGAAAGGAAATTATGATGTACCTATTTTCTCGTTATGTTTTTTAAAGTTTTTTTTGTTTTTACTATACATGTTTTTTGCCACGCATTTACTTATTTTTTACATAGTCTCACAATGTTTTCGACTTTTTTAAATTTTTTAAATGTGTTTTTTACTTTGTAGATTTTGTATTAATAAACCAAGAATATGCTGATATATCTATTTATTTTCTCAAACTGAACGGTTTTGGTAGGTCAGAAAAAATTGCCTTAAACAACATTTTATTTTATTTTGTTTTTTTTTTATTGTGGTTCACAAACAATAAACAATTCATATGACATTGATGCAATAATAATATATGTGAACACAGCATGCAAAAATAAAGAAAAAAAAATACAATTGTTTTTTATTTCAAATTGGCAAGCTTAATTGAATTCTATGATAGTTATAAAAGTTTTTAAAATAAATCATTACTTACAGATTATAACAAATTATTTTACATAACTAACGTATGTGATTTTTTGATTTAATAAACAGTTTTAATACAGTTTTCCTTTAATTATTAAATGTACCGTTAAAGATATCAATATCAGTATTACTTTCTACATTATTATTCATTATACGATCTAAACAAACGTGATAATGCATTAAAGTGCGCCATATTACTATTGAAGGTTAGAAGATCAAATGTTGTGTACGATCTCAATTGCTGACTAGGGACATTCAAGGTTATATTCTCTTAACAAAATGTAAATAGAATCAACATTACAATTTATTATTTTGTAAAGATATATCAAGTTTAAAATCTGTCTCCTAAATTCCAACTTATCTAGACCAAAATTTATAGGCGCTGACCATAACACTGAAGGGTCCTGCCCATATGCTCTTCATTATATGTATAAAAAACAAATATGTTTATCAAGTGTATATTATGTAAATAAGTAAAATATTTAAATTAATTATGAAAACAGGCCATAGAATTAAGAATAGTCCAGAAGGAGCGTAGAATCATACTTGAATACATCGGATTTTGTCCAAAAAATCCCCCACTATGCCCCACTTTTGCCGCGCGTATTCTTGATGTCGCCGCGTAATGTTGCACGAGGGGAAAAAATATAATCATAACACAACTGTAAGGTTAAAAAAAAAAGCAATCTATTAATTTCTCTAAAATTTTATTGTGCACGCGAAAATATTGATTGACACAATAGAGTAGATAAGTAAATGGTCATTTAATAAGAGTAATTGAATTAATGAACTTTGAACTTGAAATATAGAACAAATTTTATTTTACATAAAACTGATATTTTTAAATCATGTTTAATAATATTTTATGTTTTAAAGATAATGTCGGTCAAATGTCCACCACAGAGTTGTTTAATCCAAAGTCTAATTTTCATTAGTTTTCTCATTAGATGAGCAAACGGGGGTAAAAAAATTTACTACCCTGGCAACACTAACGAAATGTCCATTTTGATTTTTTCGACAATCTGTCAGATGGAAAAATAATTCAATTTTTAATTCTTGTATTTGCTACTTACACATTTATTTGCTAATTACACATAAAATGTGATCCCATCCTGTTTCTTCAAGATCCTAGCAGTATTTCTGCACATTAAAAGAACACAACACGGCATAGTTGAATTCGAATCAGGATTTTCGTACTGAGCGACGTCTACAAAGAAACTAATGGCTCAAAACTTAAAACTATTCATTTATTTGTAGTATAGTAACCTTCTGTTTGATGCCAGTATTTGGTTTCTGAATTATTCCTAATTTTATGAATCAGCCTTTACAATTATCATTAAAAATTCAATTAAAGCGATCGCCGTCTCTGTTGAAATGTCTACAAATTTATACTTTCGAAGTTTTGAAAGATTGTATAAAAATTGGCATATTGTTTTGTTACCGTAGGAATTTTCAATGTAAAATGTCATAAAATTATGTTCCAACCTCTTCTTAAAGGCGTATGGTAAAACTTTATTTGGGAGAGTTTGTTTTTTTAGCGAAAATTCGAAGTTTTTAAAGCTGCGATGTATTTTATTTATACGAGGAACTTGCAAAGTAAGAAGAGTTCTCGTTTTATCCCGTGTCAAATAATTTTTCAAGCCTTACTACCCGACCTGCTTTCCCGAAGGTTCGAAATAAATTTACTTGACACCAAAAAATGTAGTTGGAAAATTGAGAAGAAAAAGGAAAAAATAAAAAATTCGACGCGCATTACAGTTACGTTTTTTTTAAAACATTGATTAGCTTTTGAGAATACTATTAACTAAAATAATCCAAGATATAAAGGATCATTTATTTAATTCTTAAAACAGTTTTGAGATTAAATAATTCAAACTGTACTCATTTAAAAAAAAAAAATTCAACAGAAAGAGAAAACATTTTTGAAAAGGAAATATTTAAGTCTAGGCATTTATAGGGCTTATGACCTGGCATTGGCTGGTTTAAGTGGCCACTTTACACACTGTGTAACATTCACCATTCTGCCCATGTTCGAACATACACATTTCCTCAACTCTTCCATCTGTTGACTTTTGTGAAGTAAAAGAGCTGAAACCTTGATCACGTGGATGAAATTCATCCGGCTTTTTTTTCGTATATGCATTCTTGTCGAATGAAACCCTTGGAGGTCAATGAAAAAGAGATTTAGACTTCTAACTTTTTTTAACAGATTCAATTGACAACTTTAATATTTACGAACACGCGCAGCGCAAAGATCTGCATTTCGCTGAAAACTGCAAGTAAATCGGTTTAGCCGTTTAGGAGGAGTTCAGCGACATCACACGTACAGAAAAATTATGTATATAAAGATGATGTTATTCCACACAGTTAGATACACCCAGAAAATACTTTTGAAATTCCAAATGAAACAGCGCTTTTTAAGCTTAGTTACGTGTAAAGCCAGTTTAAAAATCGTGTTTCGATGTTTGAATTATTATTTAACAATAAAAATCCATTTATCTTTAATCTGCAGTACAGGCACCATACATTTGGCCTTTCGAATTGACAGTATCCTCTTCTTCTTCCTTCTTGGTTGACTTTAAAGATTGTCGAGCGGCTTAAAATTCTGGAGTGACTTTACCCCTTGGGTGGAAAATAATTATTCACTAACCAAACCCTCGGAACAAAATTAGTTTGAAGTGTCAGCTTATATCTCAGTAGTCAATTATCCGGTAAATGAATAGTAAGCATGAGAATGTGAATTAAACTGAATTAGTGTGACAAATTACTTTCAGCACATTTCGTCTCCGTATTAAGGAACGAATCCACTTTACTCATAAGCGCGTGAAAATTCACAAATTAAGTTTTTGTGGGTTATTGCGCCGCGTATCGTTTGCTCACTTTGCTGAAACTTGACGACTTATATCGTATTCCAAAGTTATTTTAACTGGTCATTTTTTTAAATTTCAGCCAAGGGTATTTCCTTTTTTTTTAAAACTTTTATGAAATACGTAGCTTTAATGTTTTAGATTAACCTCTGACATGGTCTTTATAAAACGTATATTTAAAAATGCGTTTTTACACTTCTTTACTAAATTACATAGTCCTGTAAATGACATCTTAAACACAAGTCTGATTATCTTACCTTTACTCATGTGGAAAGGGAAATATTTAAATAAAGTCATGTGAAAATATTTTTAAAACCCTCACAGATTATGATTTTAATTTAGCAAAATGATGTTCCAGTTTTAATTCAAAAGTTAATGATAATGTCTTTAATAATGTTTCGAGTATGTCTCAATGTTTGCAAAGTGTTGTATGTTGAATTAACTAACTGGTAAAAGAAGAAGATTGAAATTGAAAAACTGTTATCAGGCGTTGCCTAGTAAGTAAATTGGTTCAGCCAGATACTTCACAAAAGTAAATAGATGAAAGAATTGAAGAAATTTTACTGTTTAAAAATAGGCAGAATAGTGAATGTTTCACAGTGTGTAAGTGCCCACTTAAACCAGCCAATAACAGGTCATTAGCCTTGCAAATGCCAAGACTTCCAAATCCCTTCTTAAAAGTGTTTTCCCTCTCTATTGCAACAAATTTAGATAATGTTTTTAATTTATTTTTAAAATGTTGTCTAGGTCTTGTTTAGTTTGGTCTGGTAGTTTAATGTATTATTTCACATTTGAAGAATTTACTCGATACAACACGCATCTAAAAAACAAAAGAAAAACAATTTGAATTCAAAATAATATTTTTGTTTTTCATTCATTGCGATTAACAATTCTTGTGTATCCGCAATTATCAGTATAAACACTCGTAAAAAATCCTAAATTTGTGACATTTCGGGTTTTTTAATTCAGTTTAGTGCCGGAATACGGCGTTTATTAGATAGAAAAAAACAAAGTACCTGCTTGCAATATAAAAAATAAATACTTGACATGTAAAATCGCATGAAAGTATTCCTTGCAACTTCACTAGATTCGAAATAACCTGTTCTCAAGCTAAATATGAATGGATATAATAATTTGAGGAATATTACTACATATTACTGCGAAAATCGCTTTACTGAAATTTTATCAACTACCTTTGGTTTAAAATCTTCCCCTTATATTGTTTTTTCAAATTTTAAATATTACTCGGTATACCTTATTAGTTTTTCCTTTTTTTTTGCTGCATTGACATGTTTTTATACTTTTAAACTACTTTTAATTACTTTTATTCTACATTTTTTTATGAAATCAATATATTGCTGCTCTTACTATGTGTCATTAATTTTGAAGATGTTTTTAAATTGACCTTAATTTATTTTCTTATTTAAAGATTATTATCTTCGTTTCTCTTAATCCCTTAAAATATGTATGTGTATATTTGTGTTTTTCCTTTTTAAAAAATGTTATTATTTTATTTTATTTTTACATCTGAGCTTATTTTTTATTCCTTATTTTAATTCTTAACTTTTAATTACTTTAACAAATTTTCTTCATTTTTTTACTTTAATTTGAATTTTTAAACAACTTCTATTTATGTTTATTTTCTTTCTCTTTTTTGTACTTTAATTAATAAACATACATATAATTACTTTAAAATATGGAAACTTCACTGGTCCATTAGAGTAAAGTCTAACTGTGTAAAATATAAAACTATGTAACTGTACTGCATGTTTCCTAAATAAAAGAAAATAAAAATAAGTCATTAAAAAAAACAATAAAAACTACCAGAATAAAAATATGTAATATAGTTTAAAAAATTTGAAACACATTTTAAAAATATCAAACTCAAAAATTGAAATAAAATAAATGAATAAAATAAAAAATTGGCAGAACAATCTGAATTCCAAAACTTAAAACTAAGTTAAAAGAAAAATTCCTCTGTATAAAAATAGAAAAAAATATAATTAATGAAAGATAAACATTGGTTTTTGAAGGCGGCGTTCAATTCTTATTCTTAGAACTTCATATCTTTATCCTCTTATCTCTTCTAGCTGAATTCTTCCTATTATGAGAAGCCACTCTTTTAATTCATATAGGAATTTATTTTTGAATGAGTTAGCAATCTTTTGAAGTAGTTTATTATAAAGTTCTGAAATTATTTTCAGGTTTACTGTTCATTTATTTCTTGTAAAAATTACCTAAGGCGTTAGATTGATTACCATACAATTATTGCTTATAAACGAATAATAATCACGTTACTTAGCAACCAATTTTATACATTACAAGATATGAGAAATGAAAAGAAAGAGGAATCTATATTTCCTTTTATGGCTTTTATGTAGGTCGCAACATCAGCATCATAAATCTTTTTTACTTGCCTTTCAAATCCATTTGCTCCATATAAGCGAATCTTCGGGGTATCATTTTATGTCTTCAAGATGTTTTATTCTGAGTGTTCATATTTCTTCAAACTTATCCGATATTTAACAAAAGTAAGATCAAATAAGTTGAATCTTTGTGTCCGGGCTGGTGTAAAATACAGTTTCATGAGAAACCGAACCAGAAACATTTTAATTTTTTTTATTAAATGAAAAAAAAATATGACAAAACAAATATAAAATTACAAATGATTTGCAAAAAAATAAAAATTAATGACGTTTCTACCTCTCTAATAGAGCTCATACTCGTGTTTAAAGAGAGCGACGAGAGAGACTTGGACGAGTGTTTCTGACTCGACTGCTTTCAGCTGAACAATTCCGAACTGAAATAGGTATTAACATATTAAAACAGAGATGAAGAACATTTAAGAAAAGGTAATAAAGAAGTCTAGGCATCTACATGGCTTATGACCTGTCATTGGCTGATTAAGTGGCCACTTTACACACTGTGTAACATTCACAATTCTGCCCATATTTGATTGTAGATTAGAATGTAGGTAAAATAAATCAATTAGATAAATCTCACCCGCATAAATAAAAGTTTCAGCTCTTTAACTTTCAAACATCAACAGATGAAAGAATTAAAGGAATATAGATGTTCAAATATGGGCAGAATGGTGAGTGTTACATAGTGTGTAAAGTGGCCACTTAACCAGCCAATGACAGGTCATAAGTCATGTGAATGCCTAGACTTCTATATTACCTTCTCAAAAATTTTCTTAATCTCTGTTGTAATACGTTCATATTAACAGTTCCCCATGGAGTTGAATCCAGTCCTTGTCTACAAAAATTTGGACAAACTCAAAATATTGTTGAGAAAAAGGTGTGTCTTGTTGTGTAGTAGTTCTCGTATATCAGTACGTTTTGAGGTCATGGGTTCAATTCCGAGCAGAAAGGATGTACAATATTGATTTTATTGATGAAAGTAAGTTAAGCTGAAGTTTTCTTGACTGGCACCTGAAGCGTAAGACTGATCACTTTACCTTCACGTAATACACTATTTAAATACGCTGCATTTGGTAAACCAAAACAGTGTCCTTTGAACCGCTGGGTGCGGAAAGGGAAATGATAAGGATTTTTATCATGGTAAAATTTACACTTCCCCATAATGAATAAAAAACATTTCTTATATCATAAATATATAACACCTTTTTTTTAAATTACTTTTTTTTCTATCGACCCGTTTCAAAGCAACACGAGCTTCATTATCAAAGTACACTTAACTAATAAATATTATTCTATTTTATTTTAACGGTGATTACTAAATATTATCGAACAAATATATGTATATTGAAACATGTAAAGCTAATAAGTCAAGTCTTTTTGTCATGTTGCTGTTGTAAAGATGGACATTGTAAGTGAAACAGACACTATCTTTAAAACTTAACAGAAGTTGACTGAACAAAACATTGTTCATTTGTTTTTTTTTCTTACAATGAATCTCTTTGTTAACTTCTAAAATTTCAAAGTTGTCTAAATTAAATATTATATTTTCAAAATTAATTTTTTTTTTTTTTTTTAACTTTTTATCCAGTGTCTTCATTGAAATTATGATTATTTTCTATCGAATGGTTTACAAATTATGTTTTTTTTGTATTATTTTGGTTATTTTTTTTCTGTGATAATGTTGAAGTTGCTTTTAGTTTTTCTAATTTTTATTGAATCACAATCATTACAATTCAATTGTTGTTTTATTGTATTTGGGGATTTAATTTATTATATTTAGGAACAATATATTTGTGGTTTTTAAAACAATGTTTCCGTATTATTAGTTTTGCAGAATGCAGGGTTAATGTTTGATGATAGGAAATAAGATAATTGTCGCGTTTTTAGAACAATTCTGCTTCTTTTATTTAAGCGGGTTAGCTTTATTTATTGTGTTGTGATTTATTAACAAGCTTGCGTTTTTGTTTTTGAAATATGATTGTAAAATATTTGACTAAATTAATGTTGTCATGTAGCCGTTTTAAATTTATGTATTATAATTGTTTTCATTTTTTTTATTTACTGGAGGATTCAATCAAGCACTTGTGTACAAATTTTAATGTAAACTAAAAAAAAAAAAGATAAAAAAAAATAAATCAGGTTAATTGATGCTGTCCTTAACCTGTCTAATACCAAAGTTTCCATTTACGAATTAGTATGAGGTATGAGAGTGTATTTAATACTGCGAGGCAGGTAAAGCGTGGGGATGATATTATATTACCTTACATTATTAACGCTTAGCGAGTGACATGTCTTTTAAACAATGACACAAAATTCGTAGACACCAATTAACCACTATAAAGAATGTCAAGTTCATAACTCAAAAAAACAAAAATGCTTAAAGAAATAAACGAAAAAAAATGTAATGTTATTTAATAATACGGACAATTTTTTTAATCAAAAAACTTTTTTTTAAAAGCATTTCTGTATTTTTATTTTAAATTTGATAGTGATGTTTATAAATTTTGACTGTTTTCAGATACTAAAATAAATATGTCCCTAGGTTTTCACGGGCACTGTTATTAATATGAATATTTTTTGGGTGATCCTTTGTAGGTTGGATTTGTTTCCACTTCCATTACAGGAGCCATCTTCATGGTAAATTGAGTAAACTTACAGAGAATCACCCAAAAATTATCCACATTACAAAAATATTTTTTTTATTTTTGGTAAAATCATGCACCAATCAACCATTACCTGTTAAAAAGCTTTACTAAAAAAATCGTTTGGACGCGGTGCTGTAACGTTGTGTTATATTAAGCAAAAGACGAAATATTCTGAAATTGAGACATTTGAAAAAAGTTAAACAATTTTGTGTAATTTTTATTTCAATATTTTTAAAAATATTCATATAATTCAGGCTTCTTATAGCAAAACAAATTAAAAATCATAAATACTATGGTTATTTAACTACCGTGTACTCCCGCTCACTGCCAATAACTGGCTGGTTGAACGAATTAGAAAAACGCACACTAATAATTTTTTGTTTGTCTTATGCGTGGTCCATGTATATATCATGTTATCTAGATGCTGTTGTCTCTTTTACAAAAACACCAACCATAAAACACAGTCTTTGTCTTCTTTGTTATAATTTATATATTCTAGCTCTTTCTTTTACGGACTTATTATTATTTTTTCTCTTTCGTATAGTTAAACAAATTTATTGTCACGTTAGCATAACTTTATTTCATCTAAATATTATTTACATAGCTAGAAAAAACATTTTTTTGGTTAATATTATGCATACTCATGCAAATTATACTTTCTAAATCCGGTGTTTAAATTTCAAGTTAATGATCACAACAGTCAACTTCATGTCAAGATTTATCAAGTCTTGCATTTTATGTCGACTCGTGATATATGTATAACAGCCATACAAAAGTTAAGAAGTGGCCATTGAAAAAGTTATTTTCTATGTTTTTCCGAATTTATGATCAGAAAATTTACAACAACAACAACAAACCATCACGCCGTTTCCTCGTAAGGGTAGGCAGAGAGGATAGAACGCCACATCACTCTATCTTTGCATACAGATCTCGCTTCTTCTACATGCATACATCTTCTCATGCACGCGCGCCGATTATTCCGACTTTTGACATGTCCATCTTCAGGTATTTGTTGGGTTTTTGTCATGCCATGTCTTTCTCGGTCTACCTCTATTTTTGCATCCATCAACATTCGAATTGTTAATATTCTTGGCCGTTCTTAAATTGGACAATTAATATATAAGAAAATCTACATTTTTCAAATCTGAAATTTCATAACGTAATTTAATCATGAATTTATAAGCAAATAAATTCATTCACACTTATTATTAATTTAATTGGCAATCACTTTGTTACTCTTCATCATAAATTATTATAAAAATAATACTTTTTTTTAGAAAAATTTAATTTATAATCACACATTCAATCACCCCTTGCCTTTGTTGACAATGTTTCCTTTGCAGTTTGATACTGGACCTCCCTCACTCCACTCGCCATCTCCGTATACATGAACCTGCGTCTGTTAACACCCTCTCAGCCAAGTGGATGTCTTTCCACAAACAAAATCTTAGGTTCAATTATTGTTACTTCCATTTATGTGCTAGATTTTAAGAACTTTATTTAACTTAACATTTTTTCCCTCATTGATCATGTTTCCATATATGTACTTTGAACAACTATCCATATATATGCTAACACCAATTACAATCCTGTTTAAGGTTCCATCACTGATTAGTTCGTTTGTTTTTTTGTATAGATTATATAATAACACCGTTAACAATATTCTGTATTTACATGTAAGTTTTATATCACCCGTCGATGGGAGGAGTCCTCTCCCAAAACTGTGGTAGTGTTTTTGTAAAAGCATAAAAATTGTAAAACACTAATAACAAAGTTTATTTTTCAAAATAATTTATAATTCATACTTAATCACAAAATCGTTAATCATTTTTAAACTGGATTGACTCGTAAAAACAGGCAAAAATGTACTTAATATATTTTTGATCAGTACGAATAACAAATGTGGCCCAAAAATAAAAAAAATCAATGTTAAACTGTATTTGTTTCCTCCAATTCAAGAAATAATAGTGGCACAATGAAAGATGATAATTTTGTACTTCAGAGGCAGACGGATGCAAATTCGGAATTTAATAAAATGAAATTTCGATTTTCGTATCCAGTTTATGATCATGTCCATTGATTTAAAAGAAATATAAGTCAATTATTATTATTTAAATAAAATTAAAATAAAAGAACCAATGTATTAAGATACTGAAAATACAAATAATGCTATGAATTTTTAGAAATCACCAAGGAAAAGAAGATTCTCTAGGTTTTGGTTGAACATTTGAAGATTGGATTTGCATCCGTCTGCCTCTGAGGTACAGAATTTATTGTGCCATTGTTATCTCTGAAAACTTAAATTTAAGTGTTCATTTTTGGTAATAAGTTTTAGTTTACTGATACTGCTCTTCTGTAAGAATGATTTTTTTTAATTGCTCCACTGTTATTTCAAGGTGCGATCTACTAAAATTACATATACCTACGTAAAATTATGAATGCATGAAAAGGTGAAACAAAATAATTTTTAACTTATTTGCACATTCTAAAATAATTCATGTTTGATTTTTATTGTTTTGAAAGCATTTTTAAACTCAAAGTTTTTTTTTCATTTCAGTCATGTGTATTAAAATACACATGACTGAAACGTTTTTTGGATGCGATATAATTATTTTAAAACATTTAATTTTTGTTTGTTCCAGGTAAGAAAATAATATGTTTTAATCTGCTTTGAGAAGAATCAACCATTTTCGCCAAACGGGAACTATTAAATGGTTTGGTAAGCTTAAGAACTTTTTTTATTTACTTTCGATTTATTGAGTTTAAACTGTCTGTGTCTGGGTGGACAACGAATACAGTTCTGTGTGTGAAATAATATAATCTCAATCCTGTTCGAGTGCTTTCAACTAGACGGCTGTTCTCGGGTAAAATTGTCTTTAATAGGTTAATAGAGCCGATATAAGTCCCCCAAGTTGTATAGTGGTTGACTCGTTCGCCTACTATGCTTGAGGAAGTCAACGTGAAAATTATGTTTTTTAGTAGGCTGAAAGGTATTGCTTAAAAGCCCGTCAATGTACATATATATATATGTGCTTAGAGAATATTTTATTTTACGTATTGTTAAAAATAACGTTCTACATCGCAATATTTCATTTTCTAGGATAGGCATCTAAAGCATAAGGCTAATCACCTTATTTTAATGTAAAATATGACTGATAAACTCTGCGTTTTGAGATATTGCACGTTTAAAGTTAAAAACTCGTCTAAAATCACAAATGACGTCTCATGGTTCGAAAATTTGTAGTTACCAACTTGTGTCAGACACCCAACCAAATTTACCTATCTTACGCCCTTTGCACCATCGACGATGCCTAGGTTGTACTTATTTTGCATTAATTACATTTTATAAGTTTTTGACAAAAAAATAGTCATGATTTTAGAGTCACCGTGTATATTTGATGTGAATGTTCTAACCAAATTACAAGCCCCTTGTTAACCTATATAATGGAATAAATTACTGTGAATCAGTTTGGGAAGAACATTTTCCATGTTCAAGAACAAACAAGAGCTACCTTAACCCTTTGCTTTTTAACGGTAAAAATTTGTCCACATGTAAAATAATTCATAAATCTCTTTTATGAAAATGAATTTGATGCAACTTAAAACCTTCGGTACATATTTGGAAATTTACACAAAACTGTATTTATGTACAAAATCTATCAAAGCATCGGTGATCTTTACATTCTAGTAACGTGAAAACCCTTTCAATACCCATTCATTGCTCTTATTATTTTTCCTCCTTTCACAGTTGTAGCTGCTCGATTCTGAAACAATCTACCCACTATTGTCAGAGACAATATTCCCTTCTTTTTCTTTCTCTTTTTTATACACGCCTCCACTTGTTATTTCCTTCTTTATTCACATTAAAATCATGATTTTTCCGTTTTACCTTTCCTCTATTTTTTTCTTCTCACTTTTAATTTCTTTCCTCTTCATAGTATTATGAACATTTTAACTTTAAATAATATATTTGAAAAATGTTTGGTTAAAAAAAAAAGAAAACAATAGTCAATTAGTAAATAGATCACAATATTATAGCCTACAATATTATTATTTTAATTTTATATCTTCTCATACAAAGAATATGTACTTTTTCGGACTATTGCTTAAGGCAACATCTTTCAGCCAACCAAAAAACGGACTTGTCATAAAAAGTGTTATAGGTCCATGTTTGTTCTCAAAAAATTAACTAATTTTTTTTAAAATAAAACAATAATAATTAAAAGAACAATTAGTACATAACCGCTTACCAATTTTTTTAGTCTACCGGTTTTGAGACGTACCCGTCTCTTCGTCAAGACACTCACCACACCAACATGCAAACACTAAATTACACTTACACCTTTACCATCATCGTAGTAAATAGTATAAAGTATTTCCAAAAATACACAAATTACATGCAGTTTTATAAAGGGTGTTCTTTAAACCCTGTCACATCCGAAACCACGATGATCAGTATGAGCAAGAAGACATAATAATCAAAAGCAATGTCCCAGAACTGCCTTATGTACAAGGGAATAAAACTTTTTGAAGAAATGCCAGAAAGCATAAAAAATTAAATTAATGTAAATATATTTAAAATTAAATGTAAAAAGTATATATGTGAAAAATATTAGGTAGTGTATACTGTAAATAGTGAATATAATTAATGAAAATGTACATATGAAACAGTTAATATTATAAATTAGGATAATAAGTGTATAATAGTGATAAATAATGTTAGAATAAGTATAGATGTAAATATTGTGTTGTTAATATATATTAGACTATGTTACATAGAACTAAATAAATAAATTTAAAAAAAAATAAAATAAAAAAATTAAAAAAAACATATTGGCCCATTGAAATAAATTTTTAGAACGATAAAAATCTTAAAAAATAAAATATAGAAAAAAACAAATGGTTGCTTACTTCTGCAGAGAAGAAACGAGGAGGGGGGAGGAGGAAGTCTGATACACCGTCAACCGCACGCCCGCGCCCCCCTCGTTTCTGCTCTGCAGAAATAAGCAACCATATGTTTTTTTTTTTTAATATATATTTTTTTTTAATTTTCTTTGTTCTAGATATTTTTTAAATTATGCTTATATGTCTTCTTGCTCGTATTGATCATCGTTGTTTTGGATGTGACAGGGTTTAAAGAACACCCTGAAGAGATAAAATAACAGTTGTTTTTTAATGGGCATATAAAGCTTAAACATATAAATGGAAAAAAAATATGCATTATACTCGTACAATGATAGATGAGAAATGTGGCATCAGGTGATGAGTTTGGAAGAAGACAAGAAGAGGATTCAAGAAAGAGAAGGAATAAAAAAAATTAAAAATCTAATTGAAATAAATAAAAGAGGTTAGGGTTTTAAGGATATTTATTAATGTTTTAGACGATTCTTAAAAGTGGCTAGGGAAGGTGCATTTTTACATGAAAAGGTCGCTTATTTCATTATTTTTTTGTTTAAATCAGACGGTTTAAAATCAGGAAGAAATTGCCTTGAGAAAATAAAACTGTTAAACAGCATATTTTTTTTCAAAAACAGTTAAAATTGGACTGTTAACACCAATAAATTAACAAACCTACACGGCGTTTTTTCATAAGAGTAGGCAGACAGGATAGAATGCCATATCACTCTATCTTTGCATTCAGATCTAGCTTCTTGTATATCCATCCTAAAGCATTTGTGTTATTTGGTAATGCCATGTCTTTTTCGGGTTTCCTCGTTTTCTGCATCCATCAACATCCGTATCATCATTTTTGCTTATGCTTATCTCAGCCTTACAACATAATGTACGGATATTGATATTTCTGCACCCATCTATCGTCAATGTATAGAAAAATTAGTCAGGATGATTAGTCTAATGAAACTCTTTTGGGAAGGCAAAACCGTGGCTACCCCTTCCCCTCCTGTGAGTAACGAAAAATCTGAAACTGTTTCTCTCATAAATAACAGTTTAATTAATTGAAAAACTATTCCAGCAGTTGCTTGTTTATCAGATATTTTAAAACCGTTTAAGTTGTGAAACGGTAACTATAACGGCTACTCCTTTTAAATAACCAACCGAAACATCCATCTCTAATATCTACCCTTTTATGAATATAACGTGTTTAAATAAATACATTGAACTTTTAGAATATTTTAATTCAGTAAGTAATGTGCTTTCTCAGAAGCTTTATCGCAATCTTATTTAAAGCCACTGTATTATCTTTATCATACCTATGTATACATAGGTAGAAAAAACCTCCGTATAGCTTAAGAACCTTCAGTAAGGAAACGCATTAATAGATTGCTTTCAGGCCAACGATTTTTTCAGCAGATTTCATGAAACTGATTGCCTGCTTTCAGCGTTCCCAAAAATATTTCGTTTACTCAATTATTTGAGAAGAAAATTTATGCTATTGAAAGGACTTTTTATTCATTCCTTACATAGAATCCGAGACATATTCAGGTACAAGTAGATCAATTAATTTATTTATACGATTTCTTTTCGAAATTAATTTATTCCATATTTTGAGTTTATTAAGCATATCGAATCATGATCACTGAAACATCTTTACCGACAATTACAATATTTATTTATTTATTTACACGCCCTACGGGCTTTTCCATATATTGAAAATTACATTCAAGTGCAGTTATGAAACATAAGTATGTAAATTTGGTTAAAATTAAAGATAACATAAGAAAAACTAAAAGATACAATAATAAATAAAAATAAGGAAATATACCAACATAGGTATATGGGTACATAAAAAATATTTAATAAATTTGTAAATGAAAACATACACACATACATACACATGCATATGCATACATACACACACACATACACATACATGCACATACATGCACATACATATACATACACATAAGTTTATACATTATTATGGAGGTACATGAGAAAAAAAAAGTAAATAAAGAACAATTTTATGAAATTTTATACAAATTAATTAATTAATATTGTACAGTTGACCACTTTTTTCTTTTAATAAACAGGTAATTCACTTTGAAAATTAAACGTGTTTCGAAAATTTATTTTATTGATATTACTTTAATATATATTCGACACGAAACTTCGTTCTTCAAGTGTATTCTCTGATAATTGGGAAGAAATATTTATCCGTAAAATATTTCTCCTGTCGGTTACGATGTTTTTACCATCGTGGCGAGATATATTATTGAGATGAAGAACAGATTTGAGAAGGAATAAGAAATTTTAGCCATTTACAGGTCCTGTAATATGTCTTTGGCTGGTTAAGGTTGTCATTTTACAGCGTCAAGGAATATCCATCTTCTCATCCCAAAAAACTCTGCAACCTAGAGTATGCCGTTGATGTGGTTATAAGTGACGATTCAGTCACGGGTCCTCAGGCCACTGTAGATAGTCTAAATAGGCAATCCACCTGAATGGGTTTAAAAATTAATATTGCAAAAACCCATGTACTTTGTAACACTTCATGCCTTGATGCCCAAAATCCCCTGACTGTCAAACCAAATCATCGAAAGGGTCAAAAGTTTCAAACACCTTCAAGTATATTTTACGGAAAATGGTAGCATTCAAAAATTTCTAGGAGCGTGGCTAGGAATAGCAGACGCGACATTCAACAGTATGAAGGCTGTCTGCAGATCGGATATTTACTCAGTGAAAACAAAATGCCACCCAAATAACGCCTGCATAACACCTATTCTCCTCTACGGATGCGAATCGTGGCACCTCACTAAAGCCCAAAATAGCAAAATATTGAGTTTTGAGAATAGGTGTTTCAGAAGAATCTTGGGTGTACCGTTGTTTGACTTTGTGCGAAATGAAGTAATAAGAGAACGGACACAGCAAGCTCCGGTAACAAGTGCCACCAAGCGGAGGCAATATGGTTGGCTTGGCCATGTACTGCGGATGTCTCCTGAGAGCCTTAACCACGCTTGCCTACTTTACAAGGCATCAGGTTCTCGACATCCTGGACGTCCTTTGCTTACTGTTTGTCGGCAGTTTATGTCAGAACTACGAGACGCAAACCTGACTTGCAGCCGGTAGGGAGGCCTGGATGATCTTCGTGGACACCATATGCTCCAACTAGGCAGTGGACATGGAATGATTGTTACAGCGTAGCATTTGTTGTATATTTACATTACTTTATTTTTTTATTAATTAATGGACCCTTACGGATAACATTAATTTAATAAATATTAAAAATATATATATATATATATTGTTACTGATATTATTTTTTACATCTTTTGTAAAGGTTGTCTAAGTCAGTTTTGTCTGACAGTTTTGTGTATAATTTTAGTCCCTGGTTTATAAGTGTCTGTCTCGTTTTTAAAATGTGATCTGTGATATTGTTCTGATATTTTCTTATTGTGTTCGTGTTTACTAGAGTTTTTTTTCAAATTTAACTTCTCTGTTTACAATTACATCAGTGGCTAATTTATGAATAAATGCTTAAGATTCTCTTTGTAAAATTTCAGTTTTATTTAATTGTTAAGTTGGTTTAAAGAATTTTTCAGTCGGTGTTAGAAAAAGGAGGTCACACCAACTTTAATATTTAATCAATATTTATTTATTTATTTTATTTATTCATATTTTTCGCTTACAAACTATAATTAATAATAAAAATAATGTGAGCTCACTGGGGTTTCCCGTGCCGAGGACACTTAACAATTGAGTTTTTTTTATTACATTTGAGAATAAACAAAGAAGACTCACTTAAAAAACAAACATAATTAACAAATATTCAGACAGTTTTAAAAACAAGGTATTTATATACATCTATATTGTCTTTGTAGTATGTTTATACCATTTTTATTCCCGATTCCCCATAGTTTTACATATGATTTATACTTTTCGTGTTTGGATCAAGGTTTTTGGTATTACAAAAGACTCAATTATTATTTTTTTTTATATTTTTTATTTATTAATAAAACATTTAAGACATGAATATCATGATATTATATTCCCAGGAGTTGTACGAGAAAACTCATTTGGGACGGTACATAAAAAAAATAGTACATTTCTTGTAACAATGTAGCCATTTTGCTATTTAAATTTTTAATTTTGATTGTCTTTGTCAATTGTCTCTCTTTTGTTTGTTTTTTACGAGTATTAATTCGAATCTATCGTTAATTATTCATAAAAGTATCTATTTGAGGGTTTTTTTTTTTATTCAAAATGTTAAATATTACGTTTTTTACGTTGTGTAAATAAATCAATATGTTTATTTTTATTTTCTACCGTGTGTGTTGAATTAGTTCCAACGTTTTGATTACCATTTCTGGAGCCATTTTCAGGTAAACTGTGTGGAACAAATCCAACACACACAGTATTACCCAAAATAAAAACATATTGATAACAGGGACCGTGAAAACCTTTGCACCTTTTAGTGTAAGTAATTTTTTGTTTGTCTATTTGGCCAACATATTAATTGTTATCGTTCCAATGCCTAATATTTGTAACTTGGAAGCAAAGAAAGTATTTTGTTTAACAGTTTTTTTTTAAGTAATGTTTATCAAATGACGAACGACGTTTGGAAAACCTCTATTATTTTTTTTAGCTTTGAAATACGAACACAACTCATGTACAGACTTCTTTTATCAGCAGGGGAGCTAAAAACCCACTCAATCAATTAAAACAAATGTTTTTATTTTAAAAGTAGGTTAAAAAATTGGAAAACCTCGGCAGCACTAACAAAATGTCCATTTTTTTTTCTTTTACAATCTAACAGATGGAACAATAGTAAAAAATAGAGTAATGCATTTGGTACTTACACATGCATTAATTTGCTATTAACACATAAAAAGTGTTCCTATCCTGTTTCTTGTTGATTCCAGCAGCATTTCAACCCTTCAAAGCGACACGAAACAGCATAGTCAAATTGAAATTGAGAGTTGCGTACTGAGCGAAGTCTACAACGAAACTAATACCTCAAAACTTAAAACTACTCCTGTAAGAGTCATTTCGTCGCTTACTGTTTGATGCGCGAATGCAGTTTCTGGACTATTTTTAATTCTATGGTAGACACCTTACATGAAAAAAGAGAATCATGTCATACTTTTGTTATAAAACGAATTTATAATATTTAAAATATAATCATTTCGAATTCACCATTGCGCACAAAGAAGAATAATTATACGTAATATGTTAGAAGTATGGGTGGAGAATTTATTTTCTTTTTCGTCTAAGCTCAATTGGCAGACTTGAAAACTGCTCATAAATATGTATGAAAATAATACGAAATAAATGGCCTTTGAAGAGTTTCAATAAAACATGAAAGATGGTTATAAGCAGACGGATATCTTTACTCCGAAATAAATATTAAATGAACATTCCAGGAAAATAACGATTTCCCCCTAAAAGGATGGTTCTTGTTTTTTCATTCCCTTTCCAGCCCCTTCATCGCCAAAGAAAGCTACTGTTTCGGGGCGTTTTGTGTTTTAATTTTCTTTTCTTAATAGACCTTATAGCTGACTTATTAATACTTTTGCCTTATTTCTCTGTAATATTTTTTCTATGTAAAATAATTTAAAAATGAATATCGAATTCAACATTAATTAGCGATTGGTAAGGTTATAGAGATAGGTGCGCGTGAGTTGATTTGAGGTTAAATTAGTAAAATGGATAACAATTAAAGTTTTTTTTTTTAAAGAAAAAAGAAGATTAACCCAAGTATTTAATTTTGTGGGCCATTTTCAACGAGTTGTAAATAACTCACTATGAGAAAATGGAATCGAGTTGGGGTAGAATGGGATTCGAACCACGGACCTTAGGTCTGTGAGTCCGAGACACTAGCCACGGGACCACAACCCGAAGTTATTTATTAAGTAGTTACACACGGGTTCTTCTTCTTCTTCAGTCTTATTCTCTCCACTGCTGGATAAAAGCCTCTTCCAAACGTCTCTATTCTTTCATATCACCCGCTTTCATCATCCACGTTTTACCGGCAATTGAGGCAATGTCGTCAACCCATCTTTTTGTGGTCTTCCAACACTTCTTTTGTTTGCCCAGAGTCTCCACTTTATTATTATGGGTGTCCACCTGCCATCACTTTGCCTCGCCGAGTGTCCTGCTCACTACCATTTCAATTTCGCTGAACGATCCATGATATCCACGACTTTGGCTTGGCGCCTTGTTTCTTCATTTCTCACTCTGCCTCTTAGACATACACCGAGCATCTGTCTTTATAAGAAACGTTGCGTGCATTTTAATTTCTGGATACTTTTTGTTGTTACAGATATGGTTTCTCGTCTGTTTGCTGTCACCGGTAATATACACGATTCATATACATGTCTTTTTAAACAATATTTTAGTTTGCCAAAAGCAGCCCACTGTAGTTCTATTTTTCTTGGTAACTGCGCTGTTTTTTATCTTTACCAAGTTTGACTTTGTGTCCTAGATATACGTAATCATCAACCACTTCGACTTTATTATTGTTAGTGAACATGTCTTTCTTTGTTAGACTCATAATTTTTGTTTTATTGATATTCATTTCCAAATCTTCATGAATAATAATCAATAATTTGGCCGAACAATTGATAAAAATCAATGCCTACACTTTATTTTAATTAGAACCTTGAATCCTCGTGGACCGTTTTCGAGTTAAACATTTATGAGTTAAATATGAAAACTGTTCCCAAAACTGACTTCCCTAAAGTTATTCATAAAAATCAAATTGGGTACGACAAAGCCAAAAGTCGAATTTCATCAAAAGATGTTTCGTATTATTCAAAAAAGACTTTTACCTACTGGAGGACTTATATTTGCATATTGAATCAGATTGGGAAGATTTAGAAAGGAAAGGGGACGAAAATAAATCCTTTTTCTTTCTGTCATCATATTTTTCTACCCTTTGATCTTTTCAAATTAGTATCCAAATCGAATAAGTAGTTACGAAAATCTTATCAACATTTTCTTCACATGTTTATGTCACTGTTTATCTTTTGAAAAAAATATTTTTCTTACAATCATTATTTTGTCTCAACAGAAACTTTTACATACTGGTATTTATAAAAATAATTAATCTGATGCTTAGTTACAATTGCCCTCGTCAGCTTTCTCGGGTCTAATTGTGAATATAGGCCTTCTCTTTTGATCTCCACATCTTCTTCTTGTGAGCAAACACATTATTATTGAATTAATATATTATATTTTATTGAATGTGTTTGGGTACCTTAGTTTTTAAACCTTGTTTTAAAAATTAACAACACTATTCTTTGTATAACTCAAACAACTTGAGCTTTACAACTTACCATTAACAACCTGATGTTAAAAAAATAGGTTATTTACCTTTCTTTTAGTTTATAACGTGTTGAAGTCTATTGCCATGCGATTGAATTGTCCATGCGATGATATTTCTTCACAGAGTATCGAACATCAGTTATTTCAGTGCCCATTTTCAAGTTAACAATGCCATAATCTTGAAGCAGAATGCAGGAAAGATGGAATATCCTTAACAGATATCCCCCTGTAGTTAAAAGTAGTTATCACATCCCATTGTTCTTGGACTTTGTGATTGGACTTGTGATTGGTGATTGGACCCACAAAGGTAATAAACGAAAATCGATGATCGAACATCCCATTTCCAAGATAAACAAAACCGATTTTTTTTCCGAGTTCCTTAGTCTTGTACATGACACGTTAGGCTACTTTTAATACAGGGGTCCATATATATATTTTTTTTTAAAATGTGTCGAAGTGTTCGTCACTTTTCAAATGTACCAAATTATACTATATTTTGTTCCTTTCTTTATATCTGTTTATCTATGTAACATACTTGTAAAAACCCTCCGGGCGTTTATGTGAATAATATAAATAAAAATTGCCAATTTTTTAGGGTTTTGATGGCTAATCATGGGTTTTTAAAAGTAAAAAAATAAACACAAATTCATATATATTTATATAAATAAACATAATATTTTATAGCTTAGCAGTACTATGAACCAAACTTTTTTATTTTTTTATTTTAGAGTTTTTTTTCTAAATTGAATTAATAAATTGATGGCGCATGCTCACCTTTGATTGGAAATTTTATCACGACCCCAATAAACAACAAACGATAGTTCTTACAAGTGAACAAGTTTAATTACCCGCATTGGAAATAACCAATACCACCCTCTTTAGATCCTTAACAGGACAATAAAGGCTAGTCCCGTAATTGAGTTTAGTTTCGTCCCTTACAAATCAGCTTTATAACTTTAGCCAAGTTTTAATGATCTCACACTTTAATTTAAATTGTCATGAGATGATCCGAATACTTAATTAAACCTAACTGGCACTAATACAACAAACGCTGAAGTATCATTATAAAGTTATATAAATACATTGTGTTTCATGTAATACTTAGAGAACTACGTTTTCCTCGAAATTTGTACTGTAATTGATAAAATAATTCTACCGTATTACAACAGCGATAGAGAATATTTACATAATGAAATATGGAAGACTTGACTTATAACCTGCCATTTTTCATATTTAATTTATTTATTTATTAATTTGTTAATATACTAGATCATTTTTAATTATTTACAAAAATGTGTTAGGAAAATAGAAAATGTTGATTATTTGGCAAATTTTATTCGATTAAATTTATGCACAGTGACGGGTATTTATTGTATGGAGCTATGTCTTATTGTTATAACAATACCTGGATATTTAAGTACAAAAGAAAAAAGTCACTTTCATAACACCGGGGATAAAAGTAAACTATGAACTTCACCGGAGAAACAATAATTTATACAAAGATTGCCCATAAGCATGGCAGTTAAAATGTTTAGTAAACTTTTCAAAAAAATTAAGGAAATAGATTGTTTAAAAAATTTGAAAGAGTGTGTTGAAAGTGTTTTTAATAAGCAAATATTTATCGAGTACAAATGAATATTTGGAAGATGCAATTAAATTAATTAAAAAATATATAATATAAATAATGTTATCAATAGATACTAAAACACTTATGAAATACAGTTTCTGTTTTTTTAAGTTTTTATTTACATTTTTTTATCATTTGTGTATTTTTTATTGGCTTTTAGTCATACTGTAAAAAATTGCTAATGGCAATAAGTTCACCATTCAACCATATATTTCTTTGTTTTCTTTTTTGCATTTATCACATTGTGTATATTGTGTTTAATAATGATTTCAATCTTTTATTTTTATTATTATTATTCATGAAGAAGTTTAATGCAATGGGAAGTTAATTGTAAAAAGTATTTTTTGCGCACGGTAAAAATTACAGAATTTAAATATGCAGCGAAGTTTCTTAAAAATGTGTGAATTTTTTTATTTTTTTTTATTAAAATGAACTACTTTGAATGACGTCGCTAGTTCTCCGAAATCAACCAATGATACAGTTTTTTATACAAATCCGGTTACTAGGAAGCCTACCCACTAACCAGGATAACTCACCGTAGAGAACATCAGACGTCACAGGCAAGGTATTTTTTTTTTGAGAGTACCTATATTAACAAATAAAAAAACCCACTGAGATTCCTCTTTGTCTTTAAATGCTCTTCCTTATTTTTGGCAATCGCGATAGGAATTTTCTCCTTCAAGGGGAGTAACTTTTTTTTCCTTCAATCTGTCAGGGCTTAATATCTTATAATCACTGGACTATCCAGTTTTCAAGCAGTTTTACTCAGTTGGTCATGGAAAATTTAATGAAAAGAAATTTGTTTTGACTGTTGCTAATTTGTTAAAATATACGTTCATGATTTTTTTTTAAATTCTGTTGTTATGTATTTTTTTTTTAAAAAGCCAAAGTAGTGCTATTTTTGAAAAACTATATGGGTGTCAAGATAATTTTATGAAACGGTTTTTATAAATCTTATTTATCAACTATTGAATATTCTAGCTGGCTTATAATTCTTGTTTTTTTATTATTTAAATATTTATTGATATTTTAATTAATTTTTCGTATTATATCGAGGCATCTCTCATTTATTTCACCGAGAGTGTTCAATATTTTGGAAGAGCGTATTAAGCTTTTAAGAACAAAAACTATTTTCAAGCCAGTAGCAAAGGGCTGGATTTTCCTTAGTGGGAGGTATTTGAGTAGGAAACTCCTTGATGATTTTCCGAATGTTTGAGTTTACTGTTTACCATATTGATGTGCCATGTGTATATCTGAATTTAAAAAATATATTTTTTTTGTGTTTCTGATCCTATATTTGTGGTAATATTCTTATGTATGTGTCAACTAATTGCTAGTCCCATTTGAACACAGGACTTTAAGTCCCATGGAGTTGGGACTTATGTCTCAAATAATATACAATAAACTTATGTATGTAAATATATAAAACGTTAAATTGTTCAAATTGATCATTGTTCTTCGATGAAATTGCTTTCTTGATTATTTTTATTCATGGAAGTGCCCAAGGGCTCACGTAACCAATAATTAACTACTTGGATCACATAAACGTGAAGACGCCTAATAGTTCCTGATTTATACTTTCTGCCGGTAATGTCCAGGGTTAATAGAGCCTTCAAGATCAAGAAAGGTTATCCTATCTGGGCTAGAAGTGAATTCACGGAGGTTGTAAGCCGGCTTCTTTATTGCTAATGAGGGTATTAGGCCAGAGTTAATGATATTACCGGGACCGACATTTCCACGTGGCAGTTTCTTTTATCACGATTTTACATAGAAAAATGTATCACTTTAAGTCATTATTGTCCACTGCGTAGTCAACTATTTAGAGCGTTCACCTACCATGCAAGAGTTTCAGGTTTTATTCCCGATGTAGTTGACATGAAACGTTTATTTCAAAATGTATTTTTCTAGTATAATATTTTTTAGTCCCTGGTCTGGCACCTAATACGTAAACCTGAATATATTACCTTCATGTTAAAAAAATTAAAAGATTCTCTGCAGTCGGTAAACCAATGCGGTGTTTTATGTACCATTAGGTGCAGAAAGTGTACAATTATAACATCGTCGTGGAAATGCAGGAAAAATACCATATTTACTTTCTTTTATATTTGATCTTAAAATGGCTTTATTTTTCAGGGAAAAAAATATAATATGTGTATATTATGTATAGCTACCCATGTATCCGTATTGAAATTTCGCTAAATTGTTTTAAAAATATATACATTGAATGTACGAAATTAAAGAAAGTAGTACATTTTGCAAAATGTTTTTACTCGTGCTTTTATTCTGATGAATTTTATTTAAAAGGGGCAGTTTAAGAAAACATAAAATACAAACATGTTGAAAAACTAATGCCATTAGTGATAACTTGTTCTTAGAAAGCATTTTTAATTCGTCTATTCATAAATTTTTCATGCTTTTAATTTTTATATATATGATATATTCTATACACGAATTTAATGGCAGAAATTTCTACCACTGTGCTTAGGCATTACTTTATACCAGGTATATAAGTAAAGCCCATTCCGCATAAGTGTGCATGAATTAACACTACTATAACAAACTTGGAATCATAGGAGACAAATATAACTACTAACATGCTTTTTCTTTTTATATCGATTATTTAAAAACTTCAAATTATTGCAGATTTAATTTGCATGTTTGAAATACTTAATGGTTTATTAATGGTCCAATAATTATCGAACAAATACCTCTTAATTTTCCTTCACGTGGACTCATTAATAATCTAATTTTGTTCTTCTGCATCCTAAAACTAAAAATGATTTCTAGGCACCTCTACCCAGAATGATCGGATTTGTTACTGAAAATCAGGATCTGAATTATTTTGATTGTACCGTTTTTTTATTTTTTCTTAAAAACATCATTGTGTATACATTTATAAGGAACGGAGACACAGTTTCTAGGCATTAAATACATACTGTAAGCAAAACATTCTCGAAACACAATACTCGACTCTAGACATTACAAACGCATTAAATAATTGACGGGCGGCATCAACCGTCAAATTTTTGCGTTTGCATTTAATTTGTCTCAGCTGGTAAAAGCATAAACTTTCATTTAAAATCAGCCTGGATCCTTTAATGTTAAAAAAATGAAATCATGTTTGTTGATACAAAATAATTCTCACAATTTTCTAGTCATCAATTTCCAACACACAGTATTTAAGAGTGACAATTCCCTGAACAGTACACTAAAACATGAAACATTGCGAGATTTATTAATGTATACAAAAACCAACAAAACCTTTACCGCTTATTACATATACCTTTTGGTATGATACAAATAATAAACAATTATGTATTTAAAAGATATTCAAACAGCAGTTTTATCAGAAAATAAATGTTTTTTTCATTTTTATTTAATTTGTCTAAAATCACTCAAATAAGTTTTACATACCTAGTAGTTTTGGACAACGATTGTTGCTTTTTTAAGGCTTTAAAAGTACAAGAGCTGAAACCTTTATTGATGATGATAAAGAAGTATTTCAAATACGTTATAATTTTTTTCAGGCGTTACCTTGTAGACGAAAAAAATCGTAAGGTGAATCTCATCCACATCAATAAAAAATGACATGAAAATGAATGTCACGTTATACATTCAGAGTTTGTATGAGGTTTTATTAAATAAAAGATCTGGTTTTTATTAAAATAATTCAATTTGGTCAAATAAATAATTACATAATTCTTTGTATTATAAAACATCGAAAGCATGCATTATTTATCATTTGCCAAAGTAAAAAAACATTCCAATTTTTGTGTAGATTAATTATTCACTCTTTCTAAAAAAGTGCTATGATCTCAGTTTTACTTTTCTATGTTTTAGTTTTGCTTTTTACATAATTACGTTCAATTTTTATATACTCAGAATTACTAATATCACTATTTATATAATTAAATATGAAAAAAAAAAATAATGCGTTGTTAAATTTCTAAGATGCTTGATAAAAAAGAAAATTATAACACGCGTTGAAAATCATCTTCTGATTCTAACACCATGGTAATATCGTCTGTGCAGCATGTTAACGACCTTATCTTCTTTAGTCCTAGTTTAAACATTTTATCCTTTATTGAAAGCGTTATTATTATTTTTGTTTGTGAATATGTTTTTTGTTTAGTGTTACATATAATATCGTTGTGATATATTTAGATATAAATATTTTAAACTTGCTTTGTTTCTTTGTTTTGAATATATGTTTTAAAAAATAAAATAAAAAGTTTAGTCCCAAATTCAGCTAAAGTAACTCATGAGAATGAAATTAATTTGTATTTTTTTTCGTGAAATTACTTGTATTATACAATTTATAAATAAAAAAATTAAACGAAAACATAATTATTTCAATATTGTCTGTAAATTTCAAATAAAAATTATGAAGAATGTAAGTAGAAAGTTTTTATTCAATATTTGCTGCAATTTTTTTTTCAACACCGTGTACTTACATTTTACTATTTATAAAGTTTATTCCTGACTTTCCCTAGGGTTTGAAATAGAGTTGAATGTTACCAGGCATTACATTTTCTTTGAATTTTTTTTTTGTCATACAGTACAGAGGATATGCATCTGTTTTAAGCATGCTTTTTTAGTGTTCTGCAGGGAATTATTATTTCAACTTGATGTTTGAAAACAGAAAAAAAAACTATTTTACGGCGATTAATTTCTGCGAAATGAAAACAGCAAGCACTTAAGTATATTTATTTTTGATAAAATTATTATGTTCATGCGTCAAATCTTTTTTAATTTTCTTACATTAAGTATTAAAAAAAAAAACAATATTTATAAACTCTCGGTGGCGAGCGTTTTGCGGCGCAGGCTAGGTGCCCGCGCGCGGGAGCCGCGCGCGTTTTAAAGTCTGACCACGTGGTTTACGGGAAAGTAAAACCAATTTGATCTTAACGCGCGTGACACAACGTGTTGTGCTACTTGTGTAGATTTGCAAACAAGCGGTGTTGTATACAACATAAACTACTAAATAAGAAAGTCAACCGTAGGAAACTGGATTCATTCAAAGGCAAATGGCTATCAAGTCATGCAAAGGATACAAAATAATCCTCCTCGTATCACCTAAGGTTTTGAGTGGATCTTTTTATTTATGAAAGCTCTTGATTGGCTAACTACGAGTATGGGATTTTTCTCCTGATTCCAGCACTTAAAGAAAAAGTAAATTTTTTTATGAAAGCAAAACAATCTACTTTTATTAAATATAAACCTCGTACATCATTCTCGTAGGTAAATAATAAATGCAACTCCTATCTAAAAAATCAAACTCAAATTTTAAAAAAGTATGTCTCGTACGTCGCGTCCGCTCCGCAAACACAAACGCACGCCACTACGGCCAAGAACTTAGGAATCACAATCATTTAACAAAATATTTTTTTCTGTTTTTAATTTATATTCTATTGTGAATGATAATATTTTTAACATCAAAGGTTGTATAAGTCATTTGTTTCCAACCTTTTCATTTGGTACATTGTATAAGTCTTGACTGTTGTTGTCTCATTTTGTGATATTCTTGTATCGTGTCCGTTTTTAGTACAATTATTTTCAAGTTTTAGTTCATGGTCAACAATTTCATAAGTGGCTAATTTGTAAGATATTTTTTTAGGATTTTAGTTTATTTAAAAAGTTCTTTTGTTGTTGTTATATATGTGAGGTTAATTAAAATTTTTAAACTGCACACAACAGTAAACTGTAATTAGTTATTTATTAATTTGGATACGGAATCTTTGCCATTTACATATATGTGGTATAAAGAGTGCTTAAAAATAAAATTATAAAAAAATCGAGTATAAAATATTAATATACTCGTACCATACACATTATGAATTACTTGAAATATATACATATTTTAAAGAAATAATACAATGAGAAAATACATTATTCAATCAAATTATAACTATTCTAACTCAATTTCCTGAAAGTGATTTGTTCTTTTTGATAAACATATTTTTTTTATTTTATTTTCTTTTATTCAGGAAACATACAGTACAGTTACAAAGTTTAATATTTTACACAATTGGACTTAATTCTAATGGACCAGTGAAGTTTCCATATTAAAAAGCAATTAAATCTAATGTTAATTATGAAAGTATAAAAAAGAGAAGGAAAAAGAAAACATAAATGAAAGTTGTTTGAAAATTTAAATTTAAGTGAAAAAAAAATATATTTTAAGGTTTGTAGTTTGTAGTGAGTATTAACAAATGGAAATAATATTAAAAATGAAGAAAACTTGTAAGAGTAATTAAGAATTAAGAATGGAAATAAAGAATGAAAAACATACTCAGATGTAAAAATAAAATAAAATAGTAATAACATTTTTTTTTAAAAAAGGAAAAACATAAACACATATTTATTTTAAGGGATTCAAAGAAACGATGAGAAGAATCTTTAAGTGAAATATAAGACAGTAAATTTAAATTTAGGTCAATTTAAAAAATATCTTCAAAATTAATGACACATTATAGTAAGAGCAGCAATATATTGATTTTATTAACATATATAATATCAGTAATTAAAAGTAGTTTAAAAGTATAACAAGTATAAAAACATGCCAATGGCAGCAGAGAAAAAAGAAAAAATAAAGAAGGAATAACAAGTATGGCAAGTAATCATTTAAAATTTGAAAAAGCAATATAAGGAGAAGATTTTAAACCAAGAGAAGTCGATAAAATTTCATTAAAGCGATTTTAGAAGTAATACAAAATTTCTAAAGAGAAATTTAATTTATAATAATAATATATGTAATTTATAATAATATATATGTGGATCACTTATTTTTTAAGTTGGGCAGAGATAAACTAAATATATCAAAATATAATGCATATTCATTCCCGGTATTCTGTAATCTAACAATAGGTGAGTTATATTGAGCTACCGTTCGAGAATTTTGACAATAAAATATTGTGGATGTTCTGCTTAACCTAGGTAGTACATAGAATGAAATCAACTTTAGTAGATCAGGGGTATGAAAGCCTTTATGAAACAGCTTCATTCGTGAAATGGTAACTGTTATTGCTACTTTGATAAAAAAAACAAAATGCCCATCTCAGTATGAAGTAATAGTATGGTAATAATATACTGGAATTCTTAATTTCAAAACTGATATCATCATAAACAATTTAGATTGTTTAAAGTTTGTTTGTATTGAGATTAATTTTGGTATAGGGGTTGACAAGGCATTGCCTTCACCACTAATCACTGATCAAGCCGGGATCACATTATCACAAGACAATGTCATCCATCAGATAATACAAGGACCAAGAATGATATTAATTAAGACGAAGTTTGCAGGCAACCTTCCTTTTGGCGTAAGTTCCTAAAACTAATATTTCGAATGTGTCTACACTTTTGTAGACTAAATTTGTATAACACTTGAGGACTTTCAACAATATTTAGGTTTTTTTTCCAGAGTTAAAATTAAAAGTACCTTTTCATCATCATCTTGATTAATAAATAAATTATCAATAATATTTTTAATTTGTCCAAATTTTTTAAGACAAGGACTGGATTCAACTTCCCTGGGAGCTGTTTATATTAACACATTACAACAGAGATTAAAAACACTTAAGGTAATGTAGAAGTCTAGGCATCTACAGAGCACATGACCTGTCAATGGCTGGTTTAAGTGGCCACTTTACATACTGTGTAACATTCACGATTCTGTCCATATTTGAAAAATCTACATTCCTTTTATTCTTTCATCTGTTGATGTTTGTGAAGTTAATAAATTATTTGATAAATTAGTTGTTGATAAATCCACCTGGTCCATGAAGAAGTATAGAAATTGAAAAAAATAAGATATTCAGGCGTTGGTTAGTATGTAGGTGAAATAATTCAATTATATGAATCTCACCCGTATAAATAAAGGTTTCAGCTCTTTAACTTCACAAATATAAACAGATGAAAGAATTGAAGGAATATAGATGTTAAAATATGGGCAGAATGGTTAATGTTACACAATGTGTAAAGTGGCCACTTAAACCAGCCATTGACAGGTCATAAGCCCTGTAGATGCCTAGACTTCTATATTACCTTCTCTTAAATGTTCTTCATCTCTGTTGTAATATGTAAAACTAAATAATCATTCACTTTCTGGGAATGGTGCATAGAGCACTGCATCGGTGCAACGATTGCAGCGTATCTTGATGTTACATGAAGGTGAGATGTTCAGTCTTACGCTTCAGGCACCAGTCCATGGACTACAAAATATAATAGTGTAAAAACACTATCTTTCAATAAATATTTCATATCAACCATATCAGGCATGAAACCGAGATCTATTTTAGATGGTAAGCAAAATCAAAAACCTTACATTACCCATTACACATATTTTAATATATAGTATGGTATTTTGCACATTTATTCTGCCATCATAAGCTCAAAGCAGTTATTTGCTATGACATATTTTAGGATCATATGCTTTTTAGTATTTATCAACTTAATACTAATTTTAAAAAATCTGTAAATAATCGTAAGTAGAAAAACAGTATGTAAATTGTTTTTAAAGCATAAAAACTGTGTGTGACGGTACGTTTAACTTTTCATCTGTCTTTATCTAGCTATTGATGTGTTGATGCCTGCACAGATAGGAACACATTTAATAATTATATTTATTTTTCATAGTGTCTATATTTTTTCCAAATCTCAAAGGTCTAGTGATCTTACGCATGCGCTCTAATTTGCCAAAATTTTCAAACTGTACTGTCAAAATCTTATCGACCCTCAACGACATATTATAATTGACTTATTGAATTTATCTTCAAATCTACAGTCATGGAGTAGGCATGACCTGTGTTTTCCAATTGTAATTGTCCCCAAGAACAATGGAATATTGCAGTTTAGAAAAACCTTTCAAATCAATATTTCGTCCAATCTGCAAGCGCGTCAACCGCTTTACGGATAGGCGGACTTAAATAAAAAAGATAAGTAAATGTTTTCTAGTAATAATATGGCATTTTCGTTGTATGATCCTTTATTTCTCTAAAGGTTACCAAGTCATTAGCTGAGTAAGAGAATAACTGGGGTAAAGAGGATGCCGGGGCAAAATGAGGTCGAGTGATTAACGAAATCTGGCCCTAAGCCTGGCACTATCTCTCATGTATTCATATTATACTTACAGAAACTGAAACTGGTATTTACAGAAATTTGTTATTATAATTCAGGAATATAGAAAAGCTTAAAATTTTGGAACAAATCAATGCTGCTTCTCAACCGCCTCGTCTTTGTGTTAAGAAAAACTGAGTCAATATTTTGATTTGAACATTTTTATTCGTGTTTTTCATGTTTTTTGTTTTTATAACTAAGGTCCTCAGTAACTCGATATATCTTCTCTCAGTAGTTTTGTTTTAAAATACTTTTTTTTCCAAAAATATCTGCACAATAATCTTAAAATTAAAGTCCTCCTGAATGGCCCTTATGCCCGGCTCTTGTGTTAGAGTGGTCATAAAATGCCCCTGGCTATAGCACCCGTCACACGTCGAGCTTTTTTTCTGTGCCAGCAGTTTGTACAAACTATGTTCAAAACTCTTCACTTATTCGTTTAGTTTGTGCGTATAGTTTGAACATCTCCCTCATTGATCATTAGAGTAGGCCGATGTACATCAATTTGATTTTAAAAGTTGCGAATTAAAACATTTCTCTACAATATCCATATTGATTTTGAAAATACGTTTAAATTTTCTAAATATATTTTTTAAAATCATTATCAATAAAAGAAACAATACGTGAACAAGGTATTTTACTCCCTGGAATAATAAAAAAAACTCATTTGGGACGGTTTATAAAAAGAAAACATTTTGGTGACAATACAAAATATTAGTTAAACGATCCAAAATAGTATAACAATAAAAGATTAGAAACTTAAAACGGGATGTGGTCCCGTGGCTAGTGTTGCGGACTCACGGATCAGAGTTCCGAGGCTCGAACCCCACTCTACCCCAACTTGATTCCCATTTTCTAATAGTGAGTTATTCACAACTCGTTGAAAATGGCCCCAAAAATCTAAATATTTTAGTAAATAATAAGAACGCTTTTTATAGAAAAATCTCATACACTATTTTTCGAAATTATATTTAAAACTTTTACCATAAAAAAGGTGTCAGTTATATTTAAAAACATTTTTAGATTTGCTATTCGACGTTTCATTTTTTAATTTATTGGGCAGTTTATTAAATTGGGAATGGCCAATGTTTTCTAGACTTTTTTTGCGTGACGTATTTTAATTGGTATTCGTAATATGTGATATTTCTCTTTTGTGGACGGATACCAAGAATAAAAAAATGAAAATAAAATTGATAAATACATATGGGAAGGGATAAAAAAATAAATTAAAGCCTTCGAAACATTAGATAGATAATTTTTTTTTAAAGGAAACTGATGATTTCGAAATTGAAAAAAAGCGATGAAATAAATATCCTTTAGTTACGAATTCATATGGACAAGAAATGGAAATATACTTGTCAGAAAAAATATTGATGCCCCTTTTTTTAAAAAATCCGAAATGTATATAAAAAAACTTCGAATCAGAATTGATTGAGTTATTTTGAAAAATGGCAAATAGTCATGTTATTTTATTTTATTTATTTTGCCCATAAGGCTTTTACATACAATGAAGTTATAGAAAACATGAGTATATAAACAAATTTAAAATTTAAAAAATACAATATAAGCAACAAAAGAAAGAACAGTGTTTAGAAGTAAAGTTGGTATAAAAAAAAAGATGAGTATATAAAAAACATAAATTTACATAAATACAATATAAAATAATAAAATATGGGAACAGTGTTAAGAAGTATAGTTGGTATGAAAATAAAAATAAGAAGATGAGTGTGTAAACAACATAAATTTAAAAATATACAATTTAAAGAAATAAATTATAGAACTGTGTTTGGAAGTTTAGTTGGTTTTGAACTCATAATAATTATGTATTTATTTATTTTTTTAATTAGCTAAAGAAATGCAATTTAAGGTTTAAAGTAGCCAGGTACATAATGTATAATAGAATATAATATAAACAAAATATTAAGTTCTATTTGATATGGAACACATACATTGATATTTAAAATTTACAAGACTCACGTTAAAGACATCGATGTTGTTAGCATATTGGTACGCAAGTACATGCATACGCATTACTGGTCGATTCGCGCTGTAATTGATCAATGATAGACCGCAGTAAAACATGTTATGATGAATCATTTATTCGTTTTATAAATAAATAAATGAATCGTTTTATCAATCATATTCTTCTCATGGTGCCGGGTTTTTCTGAGGTTTAGATAATGTTTTTTTTCCTAAAATAAATGTCAGACTATTTTTCAAAGATTTTTCGATTCATATAAAAAATGATTTTTTCGCAAGAACGTACATACATGTATGTATATTTTATTTGGCATGGAGAAAAGAAAGGCTCTGCAATATTGCCACATTATCGGGATTCCATTTTTCTAGAAATAATTTGTTTCAAGAGCCACCTGCTCCCTTTTCCCCTCCCACTCTCATCAGATTCTCCCCTAACTTATCTTCAAATTATGCCCAACTGGGGAAATAACTAATCCTTATTCCGTATAGGATCCTTAGTATTGTGCTAGTTTGATTTAAAAGTATCAATCTAGAAAATGTATCAGTAAAATACTTTTTTTTTTGTTTATTTTCGTCCAATTGTCATTTTTTACGTAACAATTATCTCGGTCAGATAAATATAAAAACACAAAATCAAAGTCGAGGATGGCATTCATTGAAAAACAAAACCTGTATCTCGTCGTCATCGTTTCCCTTTCCACACCCAGTGGTGCATAGGGTACTACATCGGAGAATTAAACGCAACGTTTCTTGAACGTTTACACTTCAAGCGGCAGTGCGGGGACTATAAAATATCTCGGCTTGCTCACCACATATCGTACACCGCACCTGACGATATAAGCCTCATTGGCGGTGCCCACGAAAACTTGCGCGCTGCCGAACGAGAAAAACTGCCTGAAGGAGTTCTTTGTAATCTGGTAGCCTTGATTTATTTGTGCTGAAAGAAGATTATCCAGAAGTTTATTTTTTGTACTTTTTTTTATTGTAGTGAAGATGGAAGTAAATTCATCGCTGACTGTGATTAAATTGATTCGATGTGATCCATTCACCAAAACGATTTTTATATTTTATAAAAGCCTTGAAATAATTTTTCGAAGCCACCATATCTGTTTTTTCGATAGGACCTATCACAAGGCAACGAATAATAGCAAAAAGTTCCATTCGGTAATAATACAGTCATAGTAGAGAAGAGTTAGCATAATGTAAACTTTTGCCTTCCACACAGTAGCCAGGTTATCTTTAGACCCGGGCTTGGAGGGCGAGAATTATTCACGAGAATCCGTCACAATAGATCTTCACAGGTCGCAGTGACGTAAAAAGCTTGCAAAGCACTGATCCTCACCGCTAGGATTGAGAATAAGAATTACATTGTTTATATTTCAGTAACATTATGTATTCTTAGCACATACGAGTATATGCCCTTTATATTTATATAATATTGATTTTTAAGTTCTTTTATTTAATTTGCTACCTATGCATTTATAATTAGGTAGTTTTAGTTTTTTTTTCGTTATTGTTATGTTTGTATGGAACTATTTATTTTATTTTATTTGTGAAACCAACAGTTCTACATATATTTTTACAGTTAACAAACAAATAGTGAATAAACTCCAAACCAATAACAGATTTCCACAAAATTAGTAAAGAAAATATATTACATATTATATAAATACATTTATATTTTTACAAGTTTTTACACATACAAAAATGTTATTTGCATGTTTATGTTTTTTAATAATCAAAGAAAATACTTTTTTTTATTAAAGAACAGAAAGTTATTGTAAATTTGATTAGATTAGGACAAGGACACTAACTTAAAATAGTTTAAAACACAAAAAATATCCATCCAGGAACAGGTTGCGCAATGCTAGATGGAGACTATTCTAACCAGACGACGCTCTCGCTAGTTTTATGGATTACTTATAAAGCGCCTGGTTGCGCGAGCAGTTGATGGTATTGAGTGGTTTGTGGCGGGATGGACCACCAGTGAACGAAGGTCTATCTATCCTACCCATTCTGTGATCTCCCAACTTTCAATGTTTGTTATTTTTCTCGTCTCTATGACCATGGGTAGATACGGTTGCTATGGGAACAATTTTCCATATCCATAGCAACCAACATTAACAAACACACATTTTATTTTCTTAATAATTTCTGCCAACTACTGCATGTTCATAATTTTATCTGCCCGCATCTGCTCGTCCTATAATCATCTGCCCGCATCTGAACATCTTAACATCATCTGACCGCCGCTCCGCCACATTTATTTTTATATTTTGCAAATAATTATAGTTAAAGTGTCGTGTTCACCAAAAAAGGAAAAAACTACCCAAAAGCCAGGACTTATTCATATCATCCGGATTCCTGTCCCTGATTCCTTTTTCCGTCTTCTTAAAGGTAGGATATTTGTCTGCTAAAGTTTTTTTGGCCGCATACTGTTTTTTTCCGCATTCTCTATCTGCGCGCAATTCACTTTTTATTTCCCCGCAAAAATTAACACAGATCAACGATTCGGTCAAATAATATCCACGCAAATTATAACCGCTACCCCAGCGCCGCGCCATTTACGTAAAACAATACCTCACAAATTGAATTGTCGAAGTGATTCTGTAGATAAATAAATGTAATTAAAATATTTTAGATTCTAATTGAAGTAAAACAATTTATTTTGTTTTCACATGCTACGAATTTATTCAAATGACTTAAAAAACGAGTGGGTTTTAAGATTTTTTTTAAGACTTCACTCTCACAGCCTCGCACTTCTGCTGGGAAGGAATCCCATGCCGTAGAGCCTGCGACCACAAGTGCGGGTTCACTGAAATAAGTGTGCTGTTAGCGTGGAGGTATAATAACGTTTACTCTCGCCGCAGACGTGGCTAATCTAAGCGTAAGACGCCTGTCAGCTAGTTTATCTGGAATGCATAGTTCCCTTAGATACTCCGGAGCAGAGTTGTAGAGTGACTTTTACAAAAGCCAACAGAGTTTGTATTCCACCCTTTGTGGAAAACGTTGCCAGTGATATGACTTAATTGTAAACTGTAGATTCCTTGGTAATTATTTATTTATTCATATTTTTTGCTTACAAACTATAAATTATTAATAAAAACAATGTGACCTCACTGGGGTTTCCCGTGCCGAGGACACTTAACAATATACTTTTTTTAAATTACATTTGAGAATAAACGAAGAAGACTCACTTAAAAAAACGAAGATAATTAACAAATATTTAGACAGTTTTAAAAACAAGGTATTTATGGACATTTATTTTATTAATATTACAAAACACACAATGAAAATAACAAAAAACTAACATACACTATACACTTGTATAGCAGTTGATTCAATATTGGTATGGGCGAATGAGACAATCCATTTTACTTCTGGCTAGCTCCACTATCCATTTTTTTATAGCTTTTTTAAACATTTTCTCGTTACTAATTGTTTTAATAGATAGTGGAAGTAGGTTATAGATTTTAATTGAATAATACTTAAAATCCCTTTGTCCGAAAGTGGTATTAGTTTGTATTTGTTTAAGTTGTGTATGAAATATGTATCCATTTATGAAATAAATTTATAAAATAAATAAATATCTATACCTTTTAACAACGGTAGATTTTAGAAAACCATTTAATTGAAAAGAGTCCATAAACCCACCCTCACATCCATATACACTTACACACATATTCACATACCTGCCAAAACCACACTCCACTTACTTACCCGCGCATCCAAAATACACAAAAACTCGCACACTCTTTTTATTTTTTTTTACTTAACAAAAACCTTTATAAATAAACAATACATTCAGTAAAAAAATGGAACACTTTAGGTTGAACTTGCCAAAAAAGAGTCTGGCTCTTGTGTTTGGCAAGTTTATAAAAAAATATAAAAAAGAAACAAAAAATTCAAAACAATATAATGAAATAAATAAAAAACTTAACAATTTTAACAATAGAAAAACAATAACGGTTAAAAATATTAAATAAAAACACAAAAATTATAAACACATGCACATATTAATATGTAATACATATACACTTCTACATGTATTCATATTTAACAATATCTAACTGGACTGTATTTTTATAATTGTATTTATGTGGAGAACAGATTTAGTTTTATTTTTTGTTTTTTTATAATGTATGTATATTCTATTGCATTGTTGTGGTTTTTCTGAATAAACCAAAAAAATAATTAAGAATTTAGAAAATAAGCAGAAATGTACTTTTCAAAACTTTACTTTTGATTTACCTAATGATTTAATAGTAACACTAAGACAATTAGTTCTACATAATATTATTATCTTTGTAGTCTCAAGTGATACGGCTTTCAAAAGTAGGCTGAGCGCTTAATTAAACGAGCATGCCATTCTCATAACACACCCGTTATCAGTTTGCCTTAACGGCGAATCAAGGCGTTATTGTTCACTAAAAATTTATAGACTAAAGAGAAGAGTTAAACGCTTTATCGTATATTTCCCTTAACGATGGATAATAAAAGAGCTAAGAATTTTTTTAATCACTTGTTAAAAGAGCAAGCTAGGGTTTTGCAATATGAATGGATCGAGTAGGTAGCTAGCAGATATTGAAAGGAGGGTGAGTCCCGGGTACAGGGTGAACGGTGCACTAAATCAACTTTGTCAAATAAATATTCGTCGCCAGGGGTGAAATTAGCGGTTCACAATGAAGTCACAAATTTAATGATCATTTTAAGCTCAACAGCTCTGACTGGGCCTTGGCTTAATTCGGGAGTCTCCTCTACTCTTGCCGGTCTGCTGCCCTTCTCTCCAGATCCTCACTTCCAACATTGTCATATCTACGCTGATGCAGTCCATCCATCGCATTTTAGAACTTCCTGGTCTTCTTTGGCCTTGCGGCATAGAGAGTGTTTGGCATTTTATAGGGTTTTCGTCGTCCATTATAATTATATGGCCAGTCCACCACGAGCGTCCTACCTTGCTGGAGTTGATTACATCGGGCGCTTAGTAGATTTCGTATGGCTCTCTATTTTAGCGACGGCGCTAATGGTGTTTTCTTTCACAGGACCATAGATACCTCTGAAGATTCTTCTCTTGAAAGCTGCAATGGTTCCCTCAATATTATTTTTCATGACCCAGGTTTTGGAGGCATATATCAGGATTGGTTTAATGGAGTTTTGTACATAATTATTTACATATTTTTCGTACTAGTTTGGACCGTAATTATTATTGAAACGCGTAAGAGCAACTGTTGGCAGCCATTAATCTCCTCCTGATTTTTTTATGTGTGCTGTTGTCACTGGTGACTGTCGAACCTAGGTATGTAAAGGACTTGCTCACCTCAAATTTGCAATTTTTCGCTGTGAAGGTGTGCGGGATTATGCCGTGAGCAATCATCAATTTTATTTTATTCAGTTTAGAACTATAATAACAAAAATGAAAAGTGTCAAAGTACAATCTCTCACGCAAACGGGGCGAAAGTTTTTTTTCCAAATAAAGAAAACACAAGAAAAAAAAATTACAACACATTAGTCAATAATATATTCTCCTTCATTATTTTACAACAAATTTGTATGTAATTATTTCATCAAATCTTCACCGTACACTGTGGAAATATTGTGAACAGGTTTGGTAGCTTTATTGCCTGTACGGAACGCAAGCAGGAGATGTTGAAAAAGCTTGCTTTGGTTTACTAGACATTTAAAAAAAAAACGGTAAAAGCCATAATAAGTTCTTGAATCTGCAAACGAGTGTAATTTTGAATAAATAAATAAAATGAAATATCTTGCAGAATAGAAAATTTTCTTTCAAAGGATGGACCTTACCATTTTTACTCCTTAATCGACCTATTGAATGAATAATTTTTTGTTTATTGCCATTACAATCATGTAAATATGAACAAATTTAATTAATAAATAAAAACTTAATTTTGTTTTACTTTTGGTTCTTGTTTTTAAATTTGGAATAAAACGGACCCAACTAATGCTTACATTTTATAAAGCAGATTTACTTTAATAATAAATATACCAGTGTCGAGGATATCGCAAAACCAGTCAATGATGATTCAAAATTTGTGGATTCAATCACTCGTTTTTCAGTTGCGTAGTTAATGATCATATAATAATGATGATGATGAATTAATGATCAAGTGTTCAACTTTAACGTTGGCGTTGTATTGTAATGAAACTTCCACGGCTTAGTCATGATTAAATTAATGTCCATTCGATTAAAAAATAAGTACCTACTTGCATGAAATATCATTCCAACAAATTGAAACTAAAAAGTATTTAGGTTGATAACCCATCGTGGCAAGGTTTTAATTAGAGCACTCTCAATAAACCCTTTTAATCGGCCAATTCCACACCAAATCAACCACCAAACCCTTACCAAAAGACCACAGACTGAAAAACACTCTAAACTACATAAATACTCAACTAAAATAATCAGTTTAACTGATTACTTAATTTCATGTTCATTTGTTCTTGAAATTACGAATAATTGATTGACACTCATATTATATTTGGATCAAATTACGTTTTTATGATATTTTGTATATTGTTTATACGAAAACAACTTTTAGTATTACGATGCAATGTTAAAAAATAATTTTGTTTATTTTCAAATCATCATCATTATAATTTCCTTTCCCGCGCCCAGTGATGCATAGCGCGCTGCAATTTCAAAACCAAATGCGGTAGGTTTCAATCAACTATTACATGAAGGTAAAGTGATCAGTCATTCGTTTCAGGTGTCCGCCTAGCAAAAATAAAATATTTGTAAGGTTTTTGAATTTATTAGGTGTATTTTATTTTTAAAAATCAAAATTTTTATTAATATGTGCTTTTACAATAAAATAAATAAATTTAAGAAAAATTAAAATAATATTTTTGAAAACGACTTTTTTCGGCAACAACACGTTGCCTTCCTCAGTGTTATTTTTAAATCATTATTTATAAAAACTCTGAAGGGTGAAACGGGTTGTTGCCAAAACTAATTAGCTGTGAAAAAAAAATAAAGTGATTCTATAAACAGGTATTTCTCAATTAAAAAAAAAAAAAAACGATTTATTACTTAAAGAATAGACCAAAAATTAATCCTTGTAGAGCGCCAAAAAAACTTAATTTTGTTTGCCATAATGACAACATGGGCCAGTACAAAGGTTTGTTATTTAGATTTATTTAATTTTAAGCTTTTATTAAGACAAAATAAAATAAATTACTCTCTTTATAAATCGTTAATGTCAATTTTATTATTTTAAATTGTTCGTACTTTACTATATGGGATACTTGTATAAAATTCAATGCAAAAGCACCAGAGACACGCCTTTATGATGGCGCAGAAACATTAAAATATTAAGGACATTAGTAAGATGTGCTCACATACAAAAACCATTATTTATTTAATAATGTAGGGAACCTACATATTTAGCGTCTGCCAGCTTCACTATTCGCATGACTTGCGTGAAAATGTACGCATAAATGTAATATTTCACCGGGAGTTTGTGATTAAATATTATTTGTTTCGCGGTTAGATTTAATTTCAGAAAAAATATAGTATATTTTTGGAGCTATTTTAACTTTTAAAAGACAATGGTAAATAATTCCTTTGCGCGCGGTGATGTAACATCGTGTTACCATATGCAAAAGATGGACAGTTCAGACTTTTGAAGAAAAAAAAACTTGAAGAAATACTGTTTAATAATTTCTTTTCCCTAATAGCTTATAAAAATAAGCATTTATTTCATAACTACGCGTGAATCCCCTATCATTGTCAATAACCGAATAATCTTTTTCACACACACAAACATCGGCTACAGAACAACGTCTCTGTCTTCTTTGTTACGAGTTCTATCTTCGTGTTCTTTTTTATACAGATTTATTGTTACGTTACATTCATTCTTTGCGTAGATTTTAATTTATTTTCAGTTTGCCACTTCGTAATTATCACTCTGAGAGGCTGAACAGCAATCAAAATAATCTGCACACAACATGGAGATAAGCCAGGGGAGTAATTGATAAGAAAAAGAGGTCACTGTGTAAAGATACGTTGACTTTTTGAGGATCATAGTAATAAAAAACATAATTAATAAACAAGCGGTAGACCCGTGAAAACTAAAACCTGGGGTGATATTTTGAATCGTGTCTAGCCCTTAATGTCGTTATTGGTGCATTTTAATTATTTACATTCAACTACACTTTGCTTCATATATGGCAACACTGGTGATTAAACGTCAAAAAAATATGAACACGTGAAATCAAACAATACGGCGGCCTGCGTGGTGTAGTGGATATGGCTTCATTTAACTTACAAACGGGAGGTTTTTTTTTTTTTTTATTTTGTCTTAAAATAGTACAAACATAATAAATTAATGTCCCTATATTAACTTATATCTAATTATTCATTAAACATATACTAATTATTTACATTTCTAAACAATATACGTACACTTCAAAAGAAAACTTCTATAAAGCTAACACGAATAAGATTACTTTTTTAAAAACTAATTTATCTGCTAAACTGTTTTTTTTTTTTTAATTGACATTTAAATAAAACAATATTTTTTTGCTCTCTTATATATTATGGTATTTCCTTATAATATAACTGTACAGCTCGGTGCATCAACGAGTTCTGTGTATTTGTTTTCCTACGAGTTCGATTATTAGGTTTCGGGTTCGATTTCGGTAATTTTTCTCAAGCCTGAGTGTTGTGTGCTGTAATTTACTACTGTAATCGGGCCCCCTGACCTATTTTGGTGCATTTTTTTTTAACAGTCATGACTTTATTTAAAACGAAACAAACACTCAATTATGTTAAATTGACCAAACCATATTAGTTATTTACTATTTTTTTAACAGTTTTATACTTCATTTGACGTTTAATCATCAGTGCGGCTATTATATGAAGAAAAGTGTAGTCGCATGCAAAATATAAAAATTCCCCAAATTAATCACTCTTCAGATGGTAAAGAAGATTCAGAATACCACCCCCGTACATGTATTTTATATTTTAATTTAGTTGTGGTCTCGTGGCTAGTGTCGTGGACTCATGAATCAAAGGTCCGAGGTTCGCACCCCACTTTACCACAATTCGATTTCCATTTTCTAATAGTGAGTTATTTACAACTAGTTTAAAATGGCCATCAAAATTTAAATATTTATGTTAAACATAAGAAGCAACAGATTTATTTTTTTTAAAAAAGAGAGAATTTTTTTTTTCTTTATTTATAGTATTGTCATGTAAAGAGATTTGCTAGCAGATGTATTGTAGGCTGTACTCTCCTTGGTGCCTTGAATAGGAAAATAAGATTAACCTTCGTAAGCATGGCGTAAAGGAAGGGAGGTGTTGAGGGTTAGGCTGTTTAGGTGCCAGGAAGTTTTCTCAGTCATGCAAAAACCATTTTAGATAAGAATTTTTTGCAAACGATGTCTAGGCAAAAAAACATGTATCCTGAAAATGTGTACTAGAAAGATGTTAAATTGCCATAAAAAAGATTATTTAATTGAACAAAAAGCTTGTCGGAATATATCGCTCATCTGGTAGAACAATGAAGCATGAATTGAACGAAGTTATGTAGAAAGCGGCCTGCCATAGAAAAGTGAAACTGTGATAATAGCATTTTTACAAAAAGAGTGAATATTCTAATTTACATAATAGTTTTTTAATATGTTTTTTACTTTGGCAAATGATAAATAATGCGTTCTTCTTTTTTGTAGTTCAAAAAATAATATTAATCATGTATATGACCAGATTTAATGATTTTTACGACATATCTAATAGTAAAAAAAATTATGACGTTTTGACATCATAAAATTTTCAGAAGGTAATTATTCCATTTTTTATGAAAGCGACCTGGCTGTTTTAAGCAGAACGTATAATAATTGAACGCAGTTATGCAGAAATCAGCCATCGATAGAAAAGTGAAACTGAGATAATAGCACCTTTGTGAAAAGAGTGAATAAACAAATCTTTACAACAGTTGGAATGTTTTTGACTTTAACAAATGATAAACAAGAAATATATTCGTTTTGTTTTTTACATTACAAACAAAAATTTAATTATGTATTTGACTATTTTTATTGATTTTTAAATTCGTTAAGATTTTTGAGTGCTGTAGGTGTTTTCTGCAAATTGAGAAATACCGTTTTTGTGATTGATACCATTTTCAGAAGGTAATTAAAACAACTTTTTGTATGAAAGCGGTCTAGCTGTTTTTATCAAAACACAGAATTGACCTTATTGCACCTTGTAACATAAATATTTCATTTTTTCAAAATTGTGGACTGGCTGCTTTCTGCATAACTACGTTCAATTGTGATCCTGTGAACCTCCGGTAATCTGAATAAGTTGACGGGAACTTAATTATTGTAGTGCGTTGCCACCTTTTTGATCAAGATTTCATATCGACCATCCCAATAATCAAAGCCGGGACCTCGGGCATGCTGGGTGGAAGTAAGGTGATCAGTCCTACGCTTCAGGTAGCAGTGAAATATCACCGTGTTAAACCACCCTGAAAACAACGTGGCCTTGTCAGGAATCGAACCTAGGACCTCAAAAGTGAAAGGCGAATTCGCCAACTAATTTGACACACAGAACTGTATCTTAATCTGCCCGGACACCGAAAAAAAACCTTTACAGGTCAGAGGCGGTTCCTTAGTATGTGCATACGTGCAGTGCACTGTCAAGTAAAAATATGTGCAAACAAATGAGTTATTTTGTTGATAATAAAAATATATCATAGGTAACTACAAAACAGCAAGGATTCGTTGCAATATTTTACTCGTAAACATCATAATATTCAATACTAGCGCCAAAAGATCTAGCGAGATCGACTCTAGTGGACGATTTTCTCATTTTGTCTACGCATGCGCAATCGTCCCTGTGCGTGTTCAGTTTTGCACAATTCTTTAGGTTTAATTTGTATGAAATATGTAATTTCTCCTATGATCGTCATTTGAGGGAGATAGACAACGCTTCTTACTGGTGAATCGTGCGTTAGAGGGGGAGGATGATATACATACTCCGGGCATTGCTAACGCATGCGCATATTTGAAGTTTAAAGTGCGTTTGCAATGTTACTTTGAACATGCGTACTGACATGATATTAGTACGAATTTAGTTGATTTAGTATCCTATAACGTGCGTATAATGTTAGGTGATTTTAGCGTTCTTAGTTCCGATGCGCGGGCTGTCATTTGTCATTCTATTGCCCGTTATAATATTATTGAACTTAATATACAAGTTACAAGTTGACAAAATGTAAAAAAATGCACTGCCAATATTTTCGGTCAGAAGCCGCCAGTGAAAATTATTTCAATTACTTTATAAATAATTGAAGAAATGCTTATTTTTTTAAGAAGAAGGGCGAAATTACTTTTATTTATTTATTTGGTTTACAAACGATAAAAAAATAATACATAATACACATAAGTATTGAAACAATAAAAAAATTATACACTACTTATTTTTGATCAATTACATTTGCGTTAACACTAACTTAATACATATTCATATAAAATGAGCAAAATAAATTATTAAATTGAATTTTAATTATTGTAAAAATTGAATTAAATTGCGAAAATCGTACTAATTAAAAATAAAAAAAAACATGAATAAAATACGTGTTTAAATAAAATTAACAATAAAAATTATCAAAATTAAATTATAAAAAAAAACATTCATTTATATAAAACGAATTAAAAAAATGCATAAAATACTATTAAAAACAATTAACAAAATATGCATCGAAACAAAACCAGCAATGTAATCCATAAAAATAAATGTACGAAATAAATATCTTTATTTATATTATTCTTCTGTACGTGTGATGTCACCGTCCTCCTCCTAAACGGCTTAATTGATTTACGTGCGGTTTTCAGAGAAACATAGATCTTTGCGATATTTGTAGATATTAAAACCGGCAATCTAATATGCAAAAAATAAGTGATGTTTAATTCATTGATCTACCGGGTTGCATTCGAAGAAAATGCATTTGCAAAAAAATGGAAAGATGTTGTTTTTTTGTAAATAAAAAAAGCTTGTTTTTGAATCTTTACAAACAGCATTTGTTTTTTGTGGATCTCAATCAGATGCTTTCCTTAAATTCATTATTATTTCCACCCATTTATTTCTTTTTACTGGATTTTTGGTATAACTAAAATAATATTTCGTTTGATACATTTTTAAAAGTCGAATTTCTACATAAGTAAACCCTTCTGTTGGTGAGAAAACCGGAGTTCGACGTTTTCAAAAAGAAAGTCACATGTGAAAATATTTTACAAACAGCATTTTTTTTTGTGGATCTCAATCAGATTCTTTCCTTAAATTCATTATAATTTCTACCCATTTGTTTCTTTTTATTGGATTTTTGGTAACACTAAAATAATATTAAATTCAATACATTTTTTCAATCGTATTCCTACAAAAGTAAACCCCTTTGTTGGTGAGACGACCGGAGTTTGATGTTTGCAAAAAGTATTCTTTATTTGAAAAAACCTTTTATTTTATGTTCTGGAATTCAACCATAAACAAGTACCTAGGTACCTACTCAAATGAAATATTTTAATTTTATCAATTTTAAATTTTGGAATTTAATCACAAAAGGGTAGTTAAGTACCTACTAATCAATGAAAAGTCTTTTTCTAAGCTAATAGCAGGGAAGCCAACGTTCGGGCATGAAAACGTCTGACGGGTCCGCTAGTATCAATGTAAAAACGCATTTTGTATGCACTTCTTAAACCTAAACAATCCAGCGTCAAAGATGTCGATTTATTCATACAAAAGTATAATAGTATTTTTTCCCCAAAGCAGTGTTTTTTTAAACATTGTTTATTATGGACACTACAACAAATAATCTGAAAATCACGTAGGTGCAAAAACATAAGGCAGAATAGCGAACATTACAGTCGGGGATAACAATAATGAAATCTCACTTGTGTATTTTTTTGTCCATTATTTTAAAAGTCCATAGTGAAACGGGTAGCAGTTCTGTGAGTAAATTTACTCCATTGTTTAGCGGTAATGGTTGCGAGAGTGCGGGAGATTTTTTAAAGTAAAAATGTAGAACCGCATTTTCCAAAAAATATTTTTAAAATTTTAATTGATTAGACAGTTAACTATTTGAATCTCAAACTTAAAATAACAACAACAAACCATCACGCCGTTTCTCCGTAAGGGTAGGCAGAAAGGATAGAACGCCACATCACTCTATCTTTGCATACAGGTCTCGCTTCCTCCACATTCATACATCTTCTCATGCACGCGTGCCGATTATTCCGACTTTTGACATGTCCATCTTCAAGTGTTTGTTGGATTTGGTCATGCCATGTCTTTCTCGGTCTTCTCTATTTTTGCATCCATTAACATTCGCATTGTAAATATTCTTAGCCGCTCTTTCGCTGTCCATTCATTCTACATGTCCAAACCAGCGCAGAGCTTCTTTCTTGATTTTGTCGATAATGCTTGTCTTAGCCTTACATAATGTACGGATCTCAACATTTGTTCATCTATCGTACATAGTTTTACCACATCGCATTTCTTCACCTTTCAGCTTACTTTCATCCCTATTTTTCCAAGTCCATACTTTGCTCCCATAAATCAGGGTCTGGACCTGGACTTCGTTGTGAACTGCTAATTTTGCCTCCTGCGACAAACATTTATTTGCCAAGGTTGATTTAAATACACCGTTCACTCAGTTCTCAGCACTCACCCTCCTATCTAATATCTTTCTCAGTCGTTCCATCCCTAGTAAACATACTTCCCAGATACACAAATTCCTCTACTTGTGTTAGTATATTTATTCCATTCACAGTGATTTTACATTTAGTCATACAAACAATTACAAATAATGTAATATTTTGTCTGTTTTTATAATCTGTAATTTTCTTTACTTGGTTTTAGTTTTGGAAATTCAGAATGTTACTTGTCAATTTATTAAAATTGATTATCAATTATTTTTAAGTGTATAATTACTTATTTTTTTTGTAATATATTTATTTTTATTGCAATTTAGTATTATTATTACAATAATAATAATATTTTATTATTGTAATAATAATAATATTTTATTTCAGATAATATATTATATATAATACATGCAGCTTAAGAACAGATATTTTTGTATCTACTGAATCTGCTAGGAATGTTTTCTTGCGATTAAAAAAAAAAACAAATGTTTTGCCAACGGAAAATATTTTATCTTCAATCTTATATCTTGATGAATACCGTTACTGTCCATTATTCCACCCATCGTCATTTCTTGCAGGGATGCTGGATTACAACACCTTAAATCTCGTCGACATATTTTTCTTGTGAAACATTTTTTCAAGTCAACTTCTGGATGTACATAATAATATTATAATTCAAATATACTGAAATTTGTATGTTCCCAATAACCCTTTATTTTCATAATCCAGTCAGAATCTCCAATCCACGGTATGCATCAAACTCTTTGACTCTCTTGCGACCAACGATTTCATGAAAAAGAGAGTTCAACACTTTCTTCAACTTGACAACACTCCCGCTTATCCATAATTCTGGCAAAAATTATAAACCTTTTTGCCAACGTAGTATAAACATTGTTTAACAATGGCTAGATGATAATTTTCTAACACTTAATATCGATAAAATGAAATATTTGACATTTTGTATAAATAATAGTTTACTACCAAGCAATACGCTTAATCTAGAAATTTACAGTTTAAAACATATTATTTTCTGCAACCGGTAGATTCCATAAAATACATTGGTGTTATCATTAATAGGAATTTGCGATGGGAGGCTCAGGTCCGGTCACTAAACTCTAAGTTGAGAAAGCTGTGCTATCTATTCTGCTCTCTTAGAGACATTCTGGATATTGGCACTCTCAGAAGTGTGTATTTTTCTCTGTTTCAATCCACTGCAACCTATGGAATAGCTGTCGGGGGGAGTTGTGCGGCATCCATTTTGGGCCTCTCATAATTTCACAGAAATCATTATCGAGAAGAATATTCCAACGCCCTCCAACATACCCATCAGAACAATTGTTCCAATACATAAAGGTGCTATATATGAGACAACTGTGCCTTAAAGAAGCACTTACACACTTCTGGTTTAACGATAATGAGAGGCCTCAGCAAAATGCCCGTACGAGGTTTTCCCAGAGCATGAATTATGTCATACCCAAAACCCGTACGTATTTTGCTTAGAGAAATCTCTCGTTTGTGGCACCGAGAGTGTTTAATATTTTAGAGCGTATTAAGCTCTCAAGGACAAAAACTATTTTCAAGAGAGGAGTTAAGAAATTAATTTTGCTAAGTGGAAAAGATTTCAGTGGCAAACTCATTGATGATTTTCCGAATGTTTGATTTTACTGTTTACCATATTAATATCTTTTTTTTTGTGTTTCTGATCCTATATTTGTGGTGAGGTACTCATGTATCTGTGTCGACTAATTGCTCGTTCCATCTCAATACAGGACTTTAAGCCCCATGGAGTTTGGACTTATGTCTCAAATAATGTGCAATTAACTAATGTATGTAAATAAATTAATAGAATTGCTTTAATGCCTATTGGCATATTTTATATTACAATTGTGGTTGACAGTTCGGGATTTGTCTCTATTTAAGTGTGTGACCACTTCCGTTCTCAAAATATACTATCGAATAATATTAAGTACTCTAAATTTTCTTTTGGGCTAGACAGATTTTCATTTTTGTAGACGTCCAAATTAGGGTGTCTTTAAAACAGGCAAAATAAGATGAAAAGGTTTCTCTGTATAAACTGTCGCAGAATGAGCAGTGAAAGGGTGACGATGGCGCTGGTTTGCTAATAAGCTAATTAATTAGCACCCAATCAACAGTACAATTAGGATAATTAGATTGAGAGTGAGAGACGAATTGACTTTATATGCAAAGATGCACGGACGGTGATTGAAAGCAGTAAATGTACATTCTAAATAGCGCGAATTTTTCTTAATCGTTATTAATAAAAAGTTATTTATTGTTTGTTAAAGCTCAGCATCTGGTAAAGATTCGCATTTAACGAACTATGGCCTTAATTCTTCACTGACCTGTTGGTTACGCCACATGTGCACACATTGATATACATATATTATATATCTAGCACATTTGCTAGATAAGGCGTTTGGATTTGTTTACTACCTACGGGACCCTGGTTAAGATGTTGCATTTTTCCTACCGTGGGTACCTATATTATTCCGGCACTAGAACAACGACTGAACCGACCGGGGGCACATGTGATTTCTCATATTGTCATCGCGATCGCAAAAAAATATTTTGCCATCAATAAGTATTAAATCTACTGTGTGTATAATTTGTCAAGTGCCCATCCTTCCTGACGGCAAGGTTGGATCGGATCCTGACTGCCGCGACAGAAGTACCAGCAATAGAGGTGCCTGAACCCAGAATAAGGTAGGAATTGCAATCATTGTATTTAGGGTTCTGTAGTAAAGTGAACAAAGGATAACGCATCCCGCAAATCAGCAATTTTCGAGCGTACAACTGCTAACGTGCAAGTGGCGCGATTACCTGTCTTTGTCGTATTGTTAACTCGAGACAAGATCTGGACTTTTTTAGTTTAAGTTTAAAATGATTTACACGAGCACTAATAAATAGTCCAGATTTTTTCTTTTAAGTCCATTATGTTTGTCAATGCTTCTTCCAATCTTTTTTAATGTTTTAATTATTTTTTATTGTAATATTCATCCCATAAATTGTATTAATGGATAAAGTCCGTAAATAAGTAAATAAATAAATAAGGATTATAAAATATTTTTGCAATGTGTGGATCTGAGAAGAGGCCCAAAGACTTTTTAAATGAATTATCGCAAATGACGGGAGCTTTCAATGTAATACCAACTAAATATTTACAAATTTAATTTATTATTTCTCTCATGGACGCAAAAAATAAAGAAAGTGTACTATATTTTTTCTTATTTTATAGCCATTTCTTACAAATTGAAAAGCGTTAAGTGCTCATTTTGTGGTAAGATACAAAAAATCAGACAGAAAAGTCAATACAAATATTTCAGCAAAAAGAAATAAAGTACTTTTCTTAGAATCCATTACAATAAAAGTCTAATTTAATAAAAGAGCCATAAAGTTAATGAATTGTTAGGAACTTCATACACAAAATTTGTTTGCTTCGTGTTTCAAGGCGAAATGTTTTAAGTGAAATAATATGTCTACCTTTTGCCGTATAAAAACGTTATTAATGTTTCATAGATGTTATTTTCATTTTATAAATTATTTTGATATCAACAACATTATGAATTTCTCCAAATCCTTAGAGACGAGTGGCGAAAGTTGATTTTATTTACAGGTAAGCTATAAAAAAAATATCATAAATTTGTACCTACATAGTACATAACAAAATATTTTTATTTTATTTTATTTCATTTAGGAAATCAACAGTTCTACAAACATATTACAAATACATATAGTAAACAAACAATTTTAGTGCTCAGAACTAATAACAGATTTCCACAAAGTATACAAAGTTAGTAAAGGAAATATATTACATTTCAAATAAATACAAATAAGTAAATTTTTTTCGATAATCAAAGAATTTTTTACTCTAGGAGAAAAAAAAACGCTACAAGGTTTAAATTGTTAAAAATATATTGTACTTATCGCTAGTTTCATGGCTCACTGCCGGCACTTGGCGCGTTTTATTAATATTTTCATTTGCATTTGGAAAAAAATACAAACGGTAGCAATGACTTACAAAAAATACCAATTATTTGTTTGTTTTTCTGTAAATAAAGTTACCGTAAAACATTAGTATGGATAGTCGAATATAATGGTACACAATTCTCCCCTGCTGGAGACGTGTATTTGATTCAACCCGTTAGAGAATTTCATTGTTTGAAAGATATAGTAAAATAATATTTATTAGATCGTCACTTGTAAAACTTTTTTTCATATAGTTTTTATTCAATAAAATAAAGACATTATTACAATATTAGTACATTATAAAGAAAACAAAGTATTAAAGTATACTTTGTCCAGATAATCTATTCAATAATAGTTTGTCATCGGGTGCTCAGACATTAGTTTTAATTAATAATCAAATAAAAGAGTACAGACATAATACTTTATGCGTATAAAATAATGAACATGATTTATTTTGTTTTTGATGCTTTGAAAAATATTATTAAGAAGAAAAAAACTCAACAAAACCAGATAAAAATGATTTAAAGAAATGTTTTTATGAAATGTAAGAAAATAGATTAAAATAATACAATTGAAATGAAAGAATAGTCATTTACTTGGATATATTTCAAAAATAGGAAACAAAATATAAATACATATATAAATAGTGTGTGCTCATAAATGTAATCAAAACAAGATAAAAAATAAAACAAAGTAAATCGAAAATTTCAATTCATATGTTGCTGTGGAAAAAAGTCCTACCTAATGTCTACTGAACAAAAAAAGATAATTATAATAATAATGATAATAATCATTGTTTTTCAATTAAAGAAAAAAACACATTTATATAGCACAAAATAAACAATAGAATAAACATGTACACATTTAAAAATACATATTTATCTTTTATCTATTAGTTGTGTTATCAATGAGTGACAAAGTGAAAATTATTGTAGAAAATGATTTTAGAAACTGACCTGAAAGTATTTTTTTTGTTTTCTTTCGATCATCCGGGTTTAACTCCTGACACTCCTTAATCAGGATAGTTTGAGTTTTTTGTACGTATTTTTTTTAAATGCCTTCACTCATTTTATTTTTTTCATTTCATGTTAGATTTTAGAAGGCCGCTCAGATGAAATATGAGATTTTCTTGGTTATTATGGCATGTGTCATTCAGATTGCATTACAGCGTCCATCATAAACCTCATGGTGATAAAATATCAACTTTGATGATGGACGCTCTAATGCGATCCGAAACTTAGGAAGAGTACAAACGACACACGGCACATTTCCCAAGAAAAACGCATTTTGTATTTTTGCCTCCACTCATCTTCAAGTGATTTTGACAATGTATCGTTGGAAGCCCTTTTTTCTCTAATTTTATTCTTCTTAGATCCTCTTCTCGATGCCTTTCAAACATCTTACCCGATCCCGCACTATTTGAATTTCTTTTTTTAATATGTAAAATTTTACGCAAGTATTTAAAAAAGTATACACCAATATTAATTTGGACTATCGAATGACTATTATTTGTTTTGAATTATGACCAATTTTCATCAGTCTTTTTCCGGTTCGGTTGAAAATATTTCTCTTTGTAAAAAACCTGCCAAAATGCAATTTTTCGAGAAACCAGATCACTTACTTGAGGTTATTATCATGCAAACAGCAGGTATTAAAATATTACAAAAAAACACAAATATAACGTGTATAATATAATATCAAAAAAAAAAATCTATTCAACAAGATGTAATGAAAATAGGTACAGAGGATTTTATTTATTTATTTTACAGAAACAAACAGTTGACAATGAAATAATAACAAAAAAACTTCGGTTAAAATACAGACCAGCAAAGTTTCTAAATAAAAATCGTTCAGATTAAGTTGTAATATAACAAAATGGTGTAAGTGTGTGTATTTGTGATGTTGTTTTAGTTTGTTAGCTTGGAGTGTGGTGTGTGGAATGAGGTGTATGTGTGTTATGAGTCTATATTTAATTAATATAGAAAAGGTAAGTTATAACTATCTTACATCAAAAAGACTAAGCTACCGTTTGTAGTCCAAATCATACGTCTTAAATGAGAGAGTTCAGTGAATCTTAAAAAAAAAAATATATTTCTTAATAGACTATTAAACCAAGCCAATGAAACATTTTTATGTTTATGTCTCATATTATTAGCGCTATGATTTTTAATGTTTTGTATTTCTGAAATTACTCCACGTGTGGCATTTTAAGTTATCTGCCGCATCTTCTTGAACATTCTGCCGATTGGTCCATTGGTCCATTGACGGTAAGTTAACCCAAAACCGTAACAAGTGACGTCGTTCAAAGTACTTTAGTTTCATTGAAATATATTTTTCGTACATTTTGAAGAAACTTTGCCGTATAATTAAATGCTGTTATTTTTTACGGGCGTAAGAAAACATTTTGTGTATCCATTTTCTCGTAGGGCTGAAGTTTTTCATTACACTGGCAAATATTTTTTTCGTTGCCTTCATAATTCAATTTCAATTAATTTTGACAATTAATGATATACAATATGCATTAAATTTGAGCAGGTCAATAAAAAATGATACATTCTTATTACATAGGCTAACGACATTGAATGTCTATTTGATTTTTTGATACATTACAGTTACATTCGAAAGGTTCTAAATTGATGGAAGAGTATTTGGCAGGTGGTAAGGTTTGGAAAGTGTTTGGGCTTCATGAAATTTATCTTTTATCTTGCTTTTTGTTAATAAGTTCCAGGGCATCCTCAAACACAGATCCACTAGCATTACTTCATTTTAATGACCTTGATGTCTTTGTATTACAAACATATTTTAACGGAGTTTTTCTCCATCTTCATATTGTTCATCATTGACAGCCCCACAACTAGGAGAGAAAAATTCATGGTAGGAGAGGTGAAAATAAATGAATTTTAAGGGACATTTTGCATCCAAGCTGATTTAATTTTTGCAGAAATGCTGTCACCAACTGTGAGTAATTATCAAATCTTTTGATGCTTAAAATTTCACGAATTGCTTTTCAAACTTCTAAGCGTCCTTTTATTTCCCCGCTAAAATTCGATTTAATACAGGATCCTTTACAAGTTGTTAACAAGTAAAAATATTTTCTAAAACTATTGCATTACTTAATCTTGGAAATTTGTCTCTTAATTAAAGGCCAGCCTTTGGTTCATACATTTGTAAAAATTTTTCAAAATACAATTTTCTATGAAGGGGTGAAATAAAATAATATTGTTGATGCACGGGAGGTTTAGCACTGGTATTTTTCTCGCAAGAGTTAAAATTTTTTGCCAACCAGTTTACTTGAATATTACGAGATTTTTTATATTTAGTGTCTCAAAATTGCAATTACATAAAAAGCGTCAGTTTTTAATGTAACCCAAGTGTATTTCTAGGAGTACGGCGATGACATTTAGATCACCGCTTTCCACTAGTGTTCAGCTCGTATATTTGATTTAGTCGAAGACGGCATGTCATATTTGCTTAATTTCTTTCATGTGAACTGCATGCAGGAATAGAAAAAAGACAATTGCGTTGTTAATTTATACAGCTTTAAAAGTTAATTTCGAGGAGCTGACAATTTAAAATCCAGCAAATTAAATGTCATTGTATCTCCAAAGCATGAACTAGTCTGTTATTTATATGGTGATTTTTAATTCAGCGAGTAGAAATAAAAAAATAATCTATTTTTGGGCCCCAACATTTTTATTTTTGACCTTTGTTATTTAACGACTTTTAATATGGCGTGCTCTTTTGCCTTACAGTAAAAACTTCATTTCGATTTAATAATCTAATGAAATTTTCAGTATTTACCTATAAAAAAATGCTTTTGACATTGTAAATCACGACATGTTGAAATAAAGAAAAAAATACATATATCGAGTTTTCTTGATACCCCCGTCGGATCTTTATTTCGTAAATGCGAAATTACATACGTTCCTCTCGCTAGTAATAGATTATTTGTTTTGTTTGTCAGAAAGAAAATTGAAATTAAAGAAAGAAAATAACGATAAACAAAACATTTATTTTTCAAAATCATTATTAAATAACCAAGTAGATACCTTGATCTCTAAAATCAACCTACTCGTTCCGGAGATACAACTGAACTCAGCGCGCGCCGTGCTCACACAAGCCCCAATTTAGACTCCCCGCGCTGCTCTGTGACGCCTATGCAACCTTCCCTCCAATCGCGATAAACTATTTTCGGTAGCCGATGAAACATCCTATCAAGTCATAGTTTTAGATATACTACAATCCTCATTGTTTTTGCAAACGAGGCCCTCGAAAATACACAAATATCGGTCGCGGCAAAACCTCACATGACGTAAAGAACGAACTATAAGATGTTAATTCGCATTTAAATTTAAAAACGTTTTGGCTCCCACGAATTAATTTTTAAATAATGCGCATTCAAGATGAACCTCCCTGTAGTCTCGTTTTCTTACTCAATTTATTATTTTTTCTTATGAGTTACTACTGCCCATTATTGATAATTCTGACATATTGGCTCGATGAAAAAAGAATAATGACATTTTTAATAACGTGACATGAGCAGCAGACCACCCTTCCTCCCCTTTCTCTAATAATACCACCCACGCCCATTTTCTCCTCCTTCTATATCTCTGCATCTTCGTTCTTGATTTCGCCCCATTCTCTTCAAACGATTAGACAATATAAAGGATATTGCATTTTTCTTATCTGACGGGAAATTTCTCAGAGAATGTGTTCTCATTTCTTCTCTGATAGATATACTCGCACGTATATTAATATTTCTTTATTAAACGAATAAGTATCATGGACAAATACAAGATGGAGAATACGTTTAATGTCTTTTTTCTGTGTCCAGTCGGGTGAAGAATACAGTTATAAATCTAAAAAAAGAACCAAAGCCCTGGACGAGTGTTTTTGGTTTGATTTAAATTCAAAATAACATTAGAAAACAACAAAGCAATTATGGAATTTTATTCGGTTCACACTGTCAGAAGTAGGGTCACGGTGAGTCACATCTTGCTCGAGGGTGTGATTTCATAAAATGCTACGAACGCCCAGTTGCATTCCACCGGCAACACCACTGAATAGTTCGACTTGTCAGCGTCCACGTCGCGAACCCTGGGCAATGGGATCACACTCATAACGGTGTGATCACAACAGATAACGAGAAGATAAAAGGCGAGTTTTTGGCGCCTCTAAATCAGAACCAATCAGCTAAAGGAAGGAAATCCTGACAGAAAAATCCATCAGAGAAGGCAACA